>NC_083109.1:81373798-81676691 GCF_949774975.1 Lagenorhynchus albirostris
AAACAAGAAACATTAGTGACTGTCAATGGAATCTTTAAAAATTAATCTTTAAAACTTGTTACAGACAGCTATTTGTCTTCTAGTCTCAAACCTGTGACCTCTCTCCCTTGACTCTGTCCTTTTCTCTACACACTGCCACAGACTATCTCATTTACACAGCCGCTTACACATTCGTACCCACCTTTAGGATTTCATGTGCTGCATGGCATTCTGTGTTGCACGATACTTAACACCAGCAACCAAAACTAGAAAGGTGTTTCTGAGTATGGGGTTCTTGACAAGAGCATACTTGGATGTTGGGTAACAGTAGGCATATTGAGGGAATTCCCTAGTGGCCCAGTGGTTGGGACTCGGTGCTCTTATTGCCAGGGCCCTGGGTTCCATCCCTGGTCGGGGAGCTAAGATCCCACAAGCGGCATGGTTTGGCCAAAAATCGCCCCCCCCAAAAAAAAACCCAATAGGCATATTGAGATTTCTTGGTTTTGCTCTTGGTGGGAGGCTACAGTCAGGGAGAAGGCTGAGATGAAAGTCTGATGGAAAAGACGAGGAAATGTCTGGAATTCTGACCTCTGAAAAATTTTGGATCATATATTGTGACTGACTAATACGTTTTTAATTTCTTAAAACTACCGTGAAACTCATCATTTTTGGCTCTTCTTTGACACCCGCCACAGACTTGAGATTGACCAAGTGTAGACCATGAAGTATCATAGCAGGGTCACGAGGCTGCTTGTTAGTTATGCAGGTGTCTGAGCCCCAAGTCAGACCTATAAAGTGTAATTGCTGAGGGTAGAGCCTAAACATTTACACTGAGAAGGAAGAAATAGTAAGAAAATGGAGGAAATTTCTAAGAGAGAAACCTGAGCTAGGCCTTATAAGACCCATGTGTAAAGGAGAGGAGGTTCCAGGCAGGACAGTTTGGGGTGGGCCTGAGCCTGGCTGCTCATGTGCAGGTTCAAGTGTGAAGCTCTGGGAAAGACCCCTGAACAGGTAGAACTGCTGGGTGATGGACAGTCACTGCACAGCAGGGCTCAGCCTTCTGACCACCCCCAACCCCGACCCCTACCCCTGCCCCTAGAAGACTTTGTGACACTCCTCAGAGCATCTCAGGGGGTCCCTGAGACTGAGCAGGGCCATTGTGTGAAAAATATGTTTTTTAAAAAATACCTTTGAAACAGCTACAACATCCGATTCACCTGATTCTCCTGATTGTTCATTCCTTTTTCTCTTAATGATTCCTCTTCTCAGTCCCTAATTGAGCATTCCTTAATGTTCAGTCACTGTATTGGTGGTCTCTTCCTATGCCATTATCCTTGGAACCCATTTATTCCCATGGCTTCGACTGTTAACCTCTATTCAATTAAATCTTAACTCTGCACATGGGGTACTGATCGCTCTCAAGCTCCAGTCTCGGGTCTCTAGCGGACTGCAGGGCATTTACACTTGGGCCTCTTAAAAGTTGCAAATTATTTGCTTCAAACCAAATATGATTTTTCCCCCATATGCTGCCCCAAATTTTCTGTAAACCTCTCAGGGTCTAAACTTCTGAGTTTTCTTTAATTATGCTCATCCTCCTACATCTGACCAGTGTCAAGTCCTGGGCAGGGTCAGTAAGCAAGACGTGGAAAGACAGATTGTTGTCAGAGGGGAAGGTTTCAGAGTTGAGTCATGGAGGCGGTGAGGTTTCCAGTGAAGGTAATAATAGTGGAGACGTGGCATACACTCTTCCTGGCCCTTTCCCAAGTGGTGTTCATATATTAAATCATTTAATCCTCACAACAGCCTGTGTGTGAAGCAGGTGTTAGTATTAACCCCATCTTACAGAAGAGAAAACAATTGAACTTGCCTAGGGCATGGCCCAGACGCCTTGGATGTGAGGTCTGGAGGCCAGTGTGAAGAGCAAACGTCATCCAGGCAATTGCCTTGTCCTGTCAGTTACAATTCTACCATCTCCTTCCTAGTTCCTCCTCTTTGTTTCCTTTGTTGCGAACCCTAGAGTTTGGGTCTTTATGACTTTTCCTCTGGATCACATAAATAATCTCCTAATGGATTAATACCTTTACTTTTTTCTCCGGTTAATCTCCCCTAAGCTCTACAACCATCTTGTCACTCCTTTACCAAAAAGTTTCAATGTCTTCTCCCTCCTTAAAGGATAAAATTCAAACTCCTTAGCCATATAGTCCAGGCTTTCCTTGAGCTGGTGTCTACATATCTGTACAGCCTTCTCCTTTACTGCTCTTCACACATCTGAAAACCAGATGTTTGAGAAAACAGAGGTGGGTAGTAGGGCGGTAAAAGATTTTTATTCAGAACTATTATAATAGGGGAAAAGAGGCCTCAGTGTAGAACTGGGCTCAGTTCTGAATACAGCAATGGCCACATGGGAATTTATAGCTAAGGAGTAGGGCGGAGGTCAGTGGATAGAAAGCTTCTAAGGGGAAGCTTTAGGGGTAAGAGGGGTTTTGGCTAAACTGACTTAGCAGGATTCTTGCTGAAGAAAGGCCAGGGTGGTCAGACATCACCCTGGGGTGATGGTGCAGGATGAGGTAACTGACTAGATACTGACTGAGGGGGACCAGACGTGAAGGATGCAGAACTCTTGCTAAACTGACTTAGCAGGGTTCTTGCTAGAACTGGATTTTGCAAGGAAGTGCACAGAGGGGCCTAAGAAAAGGTTCGGGAGCCTGAGTAAGGTTTGGTCAAGCAAAGAATCTCTGTCACATCATATAGCAAGATGATAACAAGGCCTCGAACACACCCTACATCCTGCCTGTGAGGTTGTTCATGCACGGTGTTCCCACGTCCCGCTCCAGTTCCTTACCTCCAGCCAGTGAAAATCAGAGTCCAAGAGGGCCTGTTTCAAGGCGGCCTTCAACCTCCGCTCAGCGCAGACACTAAACGGTAGTATCCTGGCGGGCGGCTCTCGGGTCTCTGTGGTGTCTTTAGGGATGGGAGGCTTGTTGTTACCCCAGGCAAAAGCAGGTGATTCCACTCTTGAGCTTTCTTACTGCTGGAAATTAGGTTGCGCTGCATGCTGTCTCCCTGTAAGCTTCTGCTTTCCACGGTTAGCTTTGCCTTTTCACCTGTGGAGTGATTCCGAAGGATATTATCAGTCCTGGCAAAAGCAATTTCATTCCTGATGCCCCCGCCCACCCCAAGTCACGCCTGTCCGAGCTCCAACTGAAATAATTTTGAGAGAGGATGTTAAGTTTCCAAGTAGAGGAAAAGCCTGGTTTTACCTGAACCCTGCAGCTGACAGGAACGTGAGCCACGGGGTGGTGGTGAAGAACATCTTAACAAACCGTTCCTTTTTAATTAAAAGATTGTTTTTAAAAGCTCCCCAAAGACATTTCCTTTTTTTTTTCATTTTCATAAATTGTTTATAGAGCTTAAGGTGTTTTTCCACTTCAAAAAATAAAAAGAAAGCCCAGTCAGGTATATTATTTTTTTTTAATTTATTTTTTTACAACCTTGTCTTTATTTATTTATTTTTAACATCTTTATTGGAGTGTAATTGCTTTACAATGGTGTGCTAATTTCTGCCTTACAACAAAGTGAATCAGCTACACATACACACACATCCCCAGGTACATTATTTAAAATATATCAATAATGAAGAACTGAAGAGTTTTTAAATGAGTCCAAATTCCCATGGACCATTTTCTGCATACGCAGATAAACATGGTCGCCAGAGTGGTTTCCCAGGAATGACAGAGGACTCTTAGTCCCTTCATCCACAGCACAGTTTCCCTTGCGTATCCCCTCCTCTGGTTGCTGAGAGCGTCAACTTCCCAGTCAGCCAAGCCCCAAACCCGGGCCTTGTTCTGGCTGCGCTGCTGCCCACCAACTCCTCACCCTCCACGTCTCTCCTTATCCTGCCTGGCCCATTCCTGGGACTTCTGCATTGGCCTAGGCCGTCTCTGACTTGTTCCCAGACTTTGGCACCAGCCTTACAGTAGGTCTCTTCACTCCCAAAATCCCCTCCAACCATTTGTCCTGCTAAGAGTGAGTCATCGCTCCTAAATGCCAACTGGCTGACGGCCCATCCAAGCCTTCCAGGGGCCCCTTCTCAGCCCCCAGGTTGAAGTCCAAATTCTTCATCATGACACAGGGCTTTTCACTTCCTGGCCCTGCCTACTTCCCCGTCCCCCCTCCTAGCACCCCTCTCACCCCAGCACCCACCCTCCTGCCCTCCCATACACACTATACTGGAGCGATGCACAACTACAGTGACCGCAGCGCAGACGCTATTTAATGCCCCAGTGCCTTTGCACATGCTAATGCCCTTCCCTGCCTCATCCACCTAACAAACTCCTATTCATCTTTGAAAACCTCCTTGTATGTGAGCTTCACCTTGTCCGTGGGGTGTTTCCAGGGCGTGGGGGGCGGCACCTTCCGCCCCCACCGAGTACATCATTTCCTTGAGCTGCCTCTGCATCTTGTACACTGCCTCTGCATCTTGTACACGTGTTCATTATTGTGCTCATCTCCCCCCTCCTCCATCTTTTACTTGTTTGTAACTTCTAGTGTCTTGCAGAGTTTCCCAGGCTGGATCCCAGAAGCTGAGCAGTCTTTCCTGTTCTTGGGGTGCCCTCCTCTGAAGAGAGTGGGAAATTTTGTAACCAGTTATGTTACAAAGTCATTCCAACACTTAGGAGGTCCACTTGAAAGGATTTCTAAGGAATGCTCCCAGCGCTACTACATCTATATTTAGGTTATTTTAGCCTTTGGTGCTAATGCCTTTATTTTAAGAGACTAGATGACAGTGCTTCCCACTCCCCCACCCCCCGCTCAGTTTTCAAGTAATTCTGAACTTGGGAGCTTCAGTAGTGTACTGGGTGCAGAGGATAGCATAAATGAGTGTTCAGTGCTGATGCTGGTCCACTGTGTTGGAATACCTGTTGGCACCTCATAGGATGCTTCAGAATTTGGGTACAGTAGAGGGGAGTCCCAGCTAGCATCCCAAGAGTTCTGAACTAATTAGCAGCTGATAATTATTGACTTTCTTGTAAAAGCAAGGTTACGTATTGAGGTTTTATTCCTAGAACCCCACTTCCTATATTTTTTTAATTACCAAAATTGATTACAAAAATAAAGGGGAAGAGTCATATAAAATACATGTTTTGAATACATATTTACTAAATGTGTGAAACTAAACATCTGATATAAAAGCTGTAACATAAATGTACCTTTTTTGGAAGGTTCTGCATGGGCTGGAATTGCTGCTTTTTTGTTTTCCTGGGTTTCTTTTTTTGAAGGGCATGGAATTTGGGCATTAGAAGTAAAATCTATTTTATTTATTAAAAACTGCTTATGATTCCTCTGACTCCCTCACTATGGTGGGGGGTTTTCCTATGTTTTCACACTTTTCTACCATAAATAAGTATGGCGTTCATAATCAGAAAAAAATATACCAAGAAAAAGAGAAAAGTAGTAAGAAGGAACAGCCACGGAGCACTTACTATGTGTCAGGCATTGTTCTAAGCATTTTAGCTGGTAACTCATTTAATCCTTGTAGCCATCCTGCGAGGTAGGTACTATTATTGCCCCCATTTTTATTCCCTTTTCTTCAGGAAAGAAGAAAGGAAGGAGAGGAGGGAGAGGAGTTCTCCAGGCACAATAAATGGTGCAGTGAGACTGAGATGCTTTGGAGCCCAAAGCCCGGGCTTGCCCTCCCTCATCACAGTCGCCCCAGACCTCCTCTCACTGATCCTTGAAGCCCTTCGCCAGCAGCTCAGCGAGTGCCATGGGGGGCACAGAGGCGAACCACCCATTGTTCTGCACTAAGGAGGCGCCAGCCTAATGAGAGCCAGAGTGAGACCCCAGGAGAGGCTGGTAACCATCATGACAGTTGCCCTTTACTGACCGCTCACTTACACGCCAGCATGGACCGTCTTCAGTACAGTCAGTATTATTGTCACACAGTCATACGTGCTGTTAGTCCTATTAACATCCCCCCTTTTTTTTTTTTTTTTTTTTTGCGGTACACAGGCCTCTCACTGCTGTGGCCTCTCCCGTTGCGGAGCACAGGCTCCGGACGCGCAGGCTCAGCGGCCATGGCTCATGGGCCCAGCTGCTCCGCGGCATGTGGGATCCTCCCAGACCGGGGCACGAACCCGCGTCCCCTGCATCGGCAGGCGGACTCTCAACCACTGCGCCACCAGGGAAGCCCAACACCCCCCTTTTTACAGATGAGAAAACCTAGACACACAGTGCAGTGGAGCAGGGGTTCAAACCCAGGCAGTCTGGCTCCAGAGCTTGGGCTCTTAACTACACCATGGTACTCTCTCTTTACAAATGAAACGGGGGAATCAAAAGAAGCTAGCTTGTGTTCCCCATGGGGAGGGGTGAGGCACATGGTGGTCACGAAAGGCTTCATTGAGGAAACGGCATTAAAGCTGAGTTGAGAACGTGGGTTGGTAAATACAGACAACCATTCCTCTTTTAGTCACCAGGGTGTGACCTCTCCTTCCCTCAAGACTCCAGCATATTCCCCTGGATACCGCCCCCAGACTATCTCGACATTACAGTCACCGCCACCTTCATGCCCAGAAATTTCTGTGCTGCGTGTTGTTCTGTGCGGCACGATACTTAAGGCCAGGGGCAGGCAGGCATCGTCTAGACAAGACTGTCCAGAACCATGAAATACCACTGCCACCTCCCCCCACCTGCCCCCATCTGCCTTGTCACAGTGTGGACGACAGGTGAAAAGTTCCAGTGAAAAGAAAGTTTATGTCGTCTCTTCTGCAGGAAGAAGCTGATGCACCATCAGAATCATAAAGAGTAGCAAGTGACAAAAAGGTTGCTTTTAAAGCTACTAACATTACCTGTCATGTACCCCAAACTGAACACAGAATTTCTTAGTAATACTTATCTGCTCCAATTACACCATGGAAACACCGAACCCCAGCAGCTGCACGATTCCCTGGGGGTAGCCCTGCCCCATTTTCTTCATGTCTCACACCTATCCAGGAACTGTCACGCTGCCCTGTCACAGATTTCCGTCACTGACTCCACGATCTGCCATTAAGGCTTCTCCACACACCAGCCACCCCAGGACCCACCAGCACCTTCTCTCAAGAGTGTGCCACATACTCTCTCTACCCTGCCTTTGCTGGTACTGTTCCCTGTTTGCAGTGTCCTTCCCTCCTTTCCCTGGTTGCTAAAATCCTAGTATGTTCATATCAGGGGAAAAGCATTCCAAGCAGAAGGAACAGCAGCTGCAAAGGGCTCTTGAAGAGGACCGTGTTTGCCACATCCCAGGAACAGCGAGGGGCATTGAGATCTAGAAAGGGTTGCATTCTGAAAGTCAGATCATCATTTGGGAGGGGGTTTTCTCACACAGAATTCTTTTTTGTGTGTGGCACGCGGGCCTCTCAGTGTTGTGGACTCTCCTGCTGCGGAGCACAGGCTCCAGACGCGCAGGCTCAGCGGCCATGGCTCACGGGCCCAGCCGCTCCGTGGCATGTGGGATCCTCCCGGACCAGGGCTCGAACCCGTGTCCCCTGCATTGGCAGGTGGGCCCTCAACCACTGCGCCACCAGGGAAGCCCTCACACAGAATTCTTGATCCTCAAATCCAGTTGAAACTGATGGAAAATTTCCCTACAGTTATTACATGCAAGGGTAACTGCTGGCATGAATCTTTTCATGTCTTTTCACATCTGACTCCCCAGTGCATCTTCTACTAAGCAGCAGCCTGTGTGGGCATCCATGGGTCTCCTCAGCATGAATCCTCCACTGCTCCACCAAGGCTGGCCCTTCGGCAAAGGCTCTATATTTGTTTGCTTGAGTTTGTGTGTGTTTTTAAAAAACTTTATTGATAAATAATCCATACACCATATCGAGTGGTTTTTAGTATCGAGTTGTATAACTGTCACAATTTGAGAACATTTCATCACCCTAAAAAGAAACCCCATACCCTTTAGCAGTCACTCCCCACTTCCCCCTAGCTGCCCCAGCCCTAGACAACTGCCGGTCTACTTTCTGTCTCCATGGATTTGCCTGTTGCGAACATTTCACATAACTGGACTCATAATCATATATGCGGCCTTTCGTGTTTAGCTTCTTTTGCTTAGTACAATGACGTCAAGTTTCATCTATGTATGTTGTAATGTGAATCTGCACTTCATCCTTTTTATGGCTAAATAATATTCCATTGTATGCATATACCACATTTTGTTTTTTCTTTCATCCACTGATGGAAACATTTGGGGTTTTTCTTCTTTTTGGCTATTATGAATAATGTTGCTTTGAACATTTGTATACAAGTTTTTTGTTTGTTTTTTGCGGTACGCGGGCCTCTCACTGTTGTGGCCTCTCCCGTTGCAGAACACAGGCTCCAGACGCGCAGGCTCAGCGGCCATGGCTCACGGGCCTAGCTGCTCCGCAGCATGTGGGATCTTCCCGGACCGGGGCACGAACCTGTGTCCCCTGCATCGGCAGGCGGACTCTCAACCACTACGCCACCAGGGAAGCCCTGTATACAAGTTTTTGTGTAAATGTTTTCATTTCTCTTGGGTATATATCTAGGGTAGCAATTTCTCAAACACTCTGTTTAAACTTTTGAGGAAGTGCCAGGCTGCCTTCCAAAGTGGTTGTCCCATTTTACATTCTCACCAGCAGCATATAAGCTTCTGATTTCTCTGTATCCTCAATACTTGATATTATCTTTTTTATTATAGCCATCCTAGTGGGTATGGTGTGGTCTCATTGTGGTTCTGATCTGCATTTCCCTCATAGCTATGTTGAGCACCTTTCCATGTACTTGTCCGTTTTCGTATCTTTTGTGGAGAAATGTCTATTTAGATCCTTTGCCTATCTTTTAATTGGTTGTCTTTTTTTTTTTTGCGGTACCCGGGCCTCTCACTGTTGTGGCCTCTCCCGTTGCGGAGCACAGGCTTCGGATGCGCAAGCTCAGCGGCCATGGCTCACGGGTCCAGCCGCTCCGCGGTATGTGGGATCTTCCCGGACCGGGGCACGAACCCATGTCCCCTGCAGCGGCAGGCGGACTCTTAACCACTGCGCCACCAGGGAAGCCCTTGGTTGTCTCTTTTATGACTCAGTTGTAAAATATATTCAACATAAAAGTGCCTTATCATATATACATGATTTGCAAAAATGTTCTACCATTCTGTGAGTTGTCCTTTCACTTTCTTGACGGTGTCCTTGGAAGTACTTTGATGATGTCCAGTTTCTCTTATATTTCCTTTGGTTCTTTATGCTTTTGTTATCTGTATTAGGTTAGACAGAGAGGTGGAAGCATCGCTGTTCACATATACTGGGGGAAGGATTGCTGGATAAGATGCCCAGTTACATCTGAATTTCAGATAAACATTGAATAACTTTTTTAGCATAAGAAGTATGTTCCAAATATACTGTTTACCTGGAATCTAAATGTGCTTTTATTTGCTAAATCTGGCAGCCCTAGCCAGGGGTCCAGTGTACATGTGTATCTGTGTGTGTCTAAATGTGTGTCCGTGTGTGACATATGGGGCAACACTCACAAGCATCTTCAGACCAAGCCAGCCTCGCAGCCCCCTGGGACAGTGTCCTTCCCAGCCCACCAGGGGTCCTCAACCACTCTCTTGGAGCCAAGCAGGAACTGGTCTCCTAACCATGGGAGGGGGGAACTGGGACTGAGCAGAGGTCAGGTACACCAGCTTCCCCCATTTGTGATCTCATGTCTCTGAAGGTCCCCAGCAGACCTGAGCACTGGCTGCCTACAGAAGAACCAGCTCAATAAGGCGTCTCTTACTGGCTTATTCCTCCTCTCTCCCCTTGCTTCCTCTGGTCATCTCCCTAAGTAACCTATCTGCCCCCATGCCCTGGTCCTGGGCTTTGTTTTAGAGGAAGTCCGAACTATGGCAGTTGGTAGTGGGAGTGCCCTAGAGATGGAGCCCGCGGGATGGGATTCTGGAGCGCGTCACTTGCTGGTCAGATGGTAAACAAGGAGCCTGGTGCCAAAGGTAACGGTGGCAACCCCTGGCGCTCTACCCCATGGCAGCTGCTACTGTTCCTACTAGTTCTGGCAAGAGATGAGGCACAGGCACCAGGGAAAGCGTCAGCTTATGCAATAGTTCTATATAACCCAAGCATTACTGGGAGAGTGGCAGTTATAAGGGCTGCAGAGTTTCTCTCTCTCAAGCTTTGAAGAAAGGAAATGATAGACTTGGGTCAGCCAACTACCAGTTCAGGGCCTGTTGTGACAGCCGGAAGTCCTCCATGGCAGCGTTGGAGAACCGCACCTTGTGTACTGAGAGCAGACTGGCCTGAAAACCAGGCGCAGGATTTAACTGTCAGGGTGGCAGAACTGCAAAGGTGGCTAAATGAAAAGCCTCACCAAGTCACTGATGCCAAAATTCCAGGCCCTGATTGGGAAAGACTGGGATCCTGATGTATGTGACACTTGGGTAGGTGTGCCTGAGCACCTGGAACCCTAAATTCCCAAGCCCTCTGGCCTAACAAAAGCACCTCCCTTCCCCCTTGATACAGGAGAGGAGCCTCTTTTTGCCTGGAAACCATGCAAAAATCTCACCTGAGGCAGATGCCTCTCAAGATAATGCTCATTCTCCTCAAGATCCGTCCCTGCCTTCCCCAATACATACAGACTGCGATACTGTGATTTATAACAACACGATTTAGTCATTCAGGCGACCTGAGCAGGTCCAGAAGTCCCAAGGTGTGTAAGCAGGAGGCTCAGGCCTCACGTTTCCTACCTTTGCTGACCTGCTGCCTCCCTCTGCTCACACCTGTGGATTCATTCCCCCTTTGAATTGGTGGAAGGAACAAGGAGGGTTTGTGTTTCACAGCGGGATCAGCTCAGTATTTCGGTGTGTGAACCAAAAATGTGCTGATTCACACGGCCTTGCTCAGGAGTGGCCCTAAAGGCCAGTGAGGGGAAGGAATCTGGTGGGCAGAGCTGTGAGCAGTCTATCTGGCACCAACTTTTCATGGAGGGAGAAGTGGCCTCCTGGGCTGTGACTTGTCTAGACAAGGGGTCTGCAAAGAATAAGGCTAAAGTCTGGAGACAAGGAGATCACAGGAAGACTTCAGCTCGCAGATGGACCGATGGGAGCTGAAAGGAAGTATGTGGACCTTTGCGTCACAGCAACACGCATCAGGAACTACCACTGCACAGAGTCAGGAAGGTGAGTGGCAGGACAGATGGGGGGCCCAGCCCACTCTCAGCAGAGGAGGACGAGGGCTCAGCAGGCTCCTCAGCCTTCAGCTGGAGCAGTTTCGGAGGGGGCCCTACAGAGAGCCAGCTGCTACCTAATCACTAAATTCTCTGCGGCCTCCGGGAGGGTTAATATACAAACAGGATGGCTCACACGAAACGTCCAGTCAAAGGAGCTGGCAGGGATGTCCAGATCGTCGGCAGGCCACCAGAACAGTAAGAACCCTTCAGATTTCAAGCACTATTGATTCTTTTTCAGCAATGACCCCCCGCCTTCCGCCGCCCTAATATTTTGGCTGCTGCACAGACTCATTACCTGTAGTTTAATCTGATCCCAGGATGGCATACGAGGCAGTTTCCAGCAACCAGAACTGGTACTAGACATGACACTTTCTTGCTGTCCCCAATCCTGGCATGTCAGGTTTGCGTGACCACTAGGGCTGCAGCAGCAGACAAAGAGATATTTCAGTGACTACTAATAAGAGGTGGAAAAAACTCACAATATGAAGATAAGCAAATGATAGGAGCAAAGAGTGAAGTTGTTGGGTTTCCAGGTAACAGGAGGACCAACTGGCCAAAAGCCATACCTTAAATCAAAGAGTTTGCAGTCACAGGGAAAAAAACAGGATGGATTTAAGGTAATCATATTGTGTATTATTGGCTTCTGGAATTTAGTAGGAAGCTTCTCAAGGAGTCAGATTTTCACAGACTTCGGCAGAGACACGAGTATGCATGCCCCAAAAGCACGAGGCTGACAAAATGTTCCCAAATGCTAGAAAAACGTGTTCTGTACGCAGGAAAAGCACGATGAAGACTAAGCTGCAGCTACCCTGCACACCCTGCTGCAATTTCCTCACACACACACTCACAATCACTGAAAGTTCTATTTACCCCAAATCCAAATTTTCCAAAAGCAAAACCAGTAGGAAGTTTCATCTCTAGAATAGTGTTGAATAACTAACATACAATTTTTTTAATAAAATAGTCCTGAGGCATCACAAGATGTTTTAAGTTTATTCTGAATCGGATTAAACTGTGTTCAACATGGCTCATTTCTTTACAAATCATAATTCTTGAATATATGTTAAAACAGTTAAACAGTTTTAATGTTTCCTCCTTAATTATACCAGATACACAGCACTTTAACTATACAAAAGGCAATGTCCGCATGGTTTATGGGACTTGAAGTGCGGTGAGGGGACCCTGCTGCAGCCAGCAGGCAAGGTGAGGAACCCGCCGTGTCCCCGCCTGAGCTCTCACTGTCCCCTCGACGTCGAGTGAAACGAAATCTACCCCCGAGTTTACATTGCAATTACTGGGCTTTCTCCCTAGCATTCATGTTCTGAAGTTAAAAAAACAAAAACCATCAAGAGAGCATACCTGACAGTTAAGGCCCTTCTCCCTCTGCAGTGTGGACCCTCTGATGTTTGGAAAGATTGGACTTACTACAGAAGGTTTTCCCACAATTATTACACCAATAGGGCTTTTCCCCGGTATGGATTCTATGGTGTTTATTAAAATTGGAGCTGTGGTTGAAGGCTTTCCCACACTCCTTACATTTATACGGCTTCTCTCCAGTGTGGAGTCTCTGGTGAGAACTAAGACCCGCGTGCTGACTAAAGCTCTTCCCACACTCGTTACACTGATACGGCTTCTCCCCAGTGTGTATTCGATAGTGTCGAATGAGGCTGCCTTTCCCGCTGAAGGCTTTGCCGCAATCTTTACACTGGTAAGGAGCCTCTTCAGTGTGCATTCGCTGATGCTTAAGGAGGTCCGAGCTCTGACCGAAGGCTTTTCCACACTTACAGTCATAGGGCCGGTCCACCAAGTGTGTTCTGTAGTGAAGGGTCAGGTTGGAGCTGTGGCTGAAAGCTTTCCCACATTTGGTGCACACATACGGTTTCTCCCCAGTGTGTGTTCTCCGGTGTTTAGTGAGATTTGAGCTATTACTAAAGGCTTTCCCACACTCAGCACATATGTAACGTCTCTCTGCTGGGGCAGGTTTAGTCATTACTTCTCTACCTTTTGAGGGACCTTTGTCTTGGAGAGGAATTTTTGTTCCTCTTCCCTTTTCCAGGTTAACCCACTGCCTTTCTAACCTGGCCTCACATTTGTTGGCAATAATCATGGGAATAGAATCCCTTCTGAATCCTTCTGCGTGAAATTCTTCAGAACTTTCCTGCTTATCTGTTGATTCTTCATTCTGGGTGTTCGACTTACGATCTGAAACAGTAAGTAGAATAAGGACATGTCAGTTGTTTCCTGTCCTGAGAAGAAACTGTTAAATGAGAAATAGAATCACCAGGTGACACTGATGGATTCTAAGGGGTAACCAAATATTGCTCTATGAAGTTACAGTATCACACTAATACAAATAAGTCATTATCAGATCTAGTTTACGATGCCAAACTTTCATGCAAGCCCCCTGCCAGAAGCTATCATGGTATGAGAAGTACATGGTGTTCTCTGCCAGGAGAACTTCGGGTATAGAGGGCAATTAGGCAAAACCAAGCATACTGAGACAGCAGCAAAGGAGCTGGGTGATGCTCAGGTAGAAAGAAAGAAGAAAGAAAGACTGTGGAAGGGTCAAAGTCGATAAAGGAAAATAAAAAGGATAATTAAGGGAGAAGAGGCTAGTGGCAAACTCACAAAATACTTATTCTCACAAAAGCTGAATATAAAAGCAATAAAAGAGAACGTTTGGTCCACTTATAATCATTCTAGTCCCAGATCGTTACTAATTTGAATGACAGTACTTAACTCCCATGAGGGTTTAACTCTCATCATTTCACCTACATTGGCTATGTCTTATCATTCTCTTAGTTATAAAGTAACTGTCAAAATCAGACTGAAGCAGTTTAGCTTTTTTAGAGCACTTCACGAGGCAGTCACACCTCTTAAAAGTCCACCTAGGGTTTCCCTGGTGGCACAGTGGTTGAGAGTCCGCCTGCCGATGCAGGGGACACGGGTTCGTGCCCCGGTCCGGGAAGATCCCACATGCCGCGGAGCGGCTGGGCCCATGAGCCATGGCCGCTGAGCCTGTGCGTCCGGAGCCTGTGCTCAGCAACAGGAGAGGCCACAACAGTGAGAGGCCCGTGTACCGCAAAAAAAAAAAAAAAAAAAAAAAAAAAAAAATCCACCTAACCATCCACATACACAGAAAAGGGGAGTAAGAGAAATTCACACTGAAAAATGGGCTCCCTTTGAGAACTGTCATCCCTCCGCAAGTCCAGAAGCCTCAGTCAACAAGGTACTTTCCTCTAAGCCACTTTCTCCTCGTCCCTGTCTCTCTCTCCACCCACCATCTATTTCCCTCCTCTGCTACCAGCTGCTTCTAGGCTCATCCCCTCCTCACTGTCCACTGCTGACTGAAGCAGCAGCTAAAATCCCTTTCAGTCCCTATGATAAGCAGTCACTTGGCTACACATACAGATTTCCCTTCAAGTTGCCATGAACTATGTGTGGGAAGTCAATAACTTAAGAAAAGTTAAACATTTTAAATAGCTTAATGAGGCATAAGTTGAAAAAGAAATTACCAGGACCATTTCTGCATAATCCCGAACTGATCACAGCAGGTTCACTAAGTCATTAACAAATGAACCAGCACCACCTCTTACTGATTCATTCAAGCTGTCCTCGCTTCCATGAACAGTCCCCTTACTAAACTCACTTCAACTCTCCCTTTACGAGCGTGTCATCTGTTCCCACGCCAGGACTGACTGAGACACACCTGAGGGAGGAAAGGAACTCATTCTGCCTTGTCAGCCAGACCAGTTGAGTCAGCCTAGGGGGGCCACCTCAAAACCAGGAATTAGGACGAGTGTTTCTTCAACCACAAAGGTCCGGGCACCGAGTGGGGGCCCGACAGATGGTCCTACCTTGAATCTTTCTCAGCTCTGGAGTGAAGTCCTCCTCTTCACCAGTCTCTTGGATGTAGAGGGGCCCCCAAGACTCGTATTTGTAACTGGTCTCCACAGACCGTGGCTGCGGGCTGCTCAGGGATTCCTCCACTGTTCCTGAGGATGCCATCTTCTCCCACCACTGTTTCTGTTCACTGGGAGGCGGTGAGGCCTAGAGACAATTAGGAATGGCTGGGTCTGTGCACAGCTCACTTTAAGAACCAAAACAAAAGAAAACCTCAGGACAGCTATGTAGAACCTCTAGGAAAGAGAAAAGCATCCATCCCATTCAACTCCCAA
The DNA here is from genome assembly GCF_949774975.1 of Lagenorhynchus albirostris. NCBI lineage: Eukaryota > Metazoa > Chordata > Mammalia > Artiodactyla > Delphinidae > Lagenorhynchus > Lagenorhynchus albirostris. The sequence goes on from NC_083109.1 coordinate 81,389,176, forward strand.
GGGTAATTCCCTAATTCCATATAGGACAGCAGAAGAAAAATAGGAGGAAACATGGTCTAACTCAGCGGAAGGTCCATTCAGTTATTCTCAATGTGTGAACAAACCCGCTCCTGCCTGGACTGCTACGCTTCCGACCTCACAGAGTAAAAGGTCTCCCCAGCCTACCTGCTGTGCTGGCTCATCCAGCTCTCGCTCCAGATCTTCCAGGAGAGTGACGGCCTCTTCAGCGCTCTCCGGGCAGTGCTCCTGCACCCAGGCCTGGAGCTCCTGGGGCAGGATGGTCAGGAACTGCTCCAGCACCAGCAGCTCCAGGATCTGCTCCTTGGTGTGAATCTCAGGCCGCAGCCACTCACAGCAGAGCACCCGGAGCTGGCTGAGGGCCTCCCGAGGGCCAGGGGTGTCATGGTACCCAAACTGCCTGAAGCGCTGGCGGAATGTCTCCAAGCTGGGAAGGCGCTTCCCTTTCTCCTCCTCCTCGACCTTCACAATCACAGGCCCCTGCTCTTGTGGAGTTCTAGGGCCCAGAACTGTGGCCATGCCCAGTACCTTGGTCATCATATAGGTACTCCAGAAACAGTGTCACTAAAATGGGGCTCTGTGTAGCAGGAGTACTGGTTCCTTTGGGTTTCTGGTTCTTTAGGGCTACACGTTAAACCTATGAAAATATGGTTACCATAAAATTACCAAAAGAAAAAGTATGTATGCTTTTTGGTCTTTATAGCCACACCTTTAGCACAGGAAATTGTGGAAATTATGGCCATCGTAAAACTACCATATAACAATGACTGTCAAATATCTTTCTGGAATCAGCTCAGGATATCCTATTTTGATTTGACTTTGCCTCCACTCTCTGAAAAAGTGCACTGTGGCTCAACCCCGCTCCTGCATATATGTCTGAAGAAAACGAAAACACTAATTCAAAAATATACATGCACCCCAATGTTCATAGCAGCATTATTTACAATTACCAAAATATGACAGCAATCTAAGTGTCCATCAACAGATAAACAGATAAAGAAGATGTGGGGTGTGTACGTGTACACACACACACACACACAAAATGGTATACTAGTCAGCCATAAAAAAGAGTGAAATTTTGCCATCTGCGACAACATGGATGGACTTGGAGGATGTTATGTTTAGTGAAAAGTCAGAAAGAGAAAGACAAATACTGTATATTGTCACTTATATGCTAAACCTAAAAAATAAAAAAAACTAGTGAATATAATAAAAAAGAAACAGACTCACAGATACAGAGAACAAACCAGTGGTGGTTACCAGTAGGGTGAGAGAATGGGGGAGGGGTGATATAGGGCTGGAAATTAAGAGGTTCAATCCACTATGTTTAAAAGAAATAAGCTACAAAGATATACTGCACAGCAGAGGGAATATAGCCAATATTTTATAATAACTATAAATGGAGTATAATCTTTAAAAATTGTGAATCACTACGTTGTACACTTGTAACTTATATAATATTGCACATCAACTATACCTCGATTTGGAAAAAAAAAAAAAGCACTGTGGTGTAAGCTTAAAACTAAATTTAAATTAACTTTGCTCCAAAAACTGTTTCAGAATCTTACAATTCCTGAGATCTCAACAGGCCATCTACTGGCCAAATGAAGTCTGTCTGAACCTACAACTTTTAGCTTCAGCATTAAAAATTTACTAGTCAAATGACAGGCTAGTTAGCATAACTAGGAATCATGTTAGAAGCCTGGAATTAACTAGCATATTTTTAAATGACTGAGCATAGCTAGTGATGTAATTTGAGCTTCACTTGACCCATTTTAAGCAGGGCATACTCTTGTTTTAAAATGCCATTTATGTTTAGCTTTCACAGAAAGACCAGTGGAATGACAAGAGATTAGACTAAAAGTAACCTATGTTCTTTCAGAGGTATTTCTTTTGATGAGACACATACTGCTGAGAGGAAACTGAAGGGAAAAATTAAACCACAATAGACAATACAAAAGATGTTTAAGAGTACTTTTTCTTTTAAATTTTAAATATTATATATATTTGTCAGCTGATACATTAGAACACTGAAAACATCTATAGTAAATATAATTACTTCCATTTTCTTCATATGCCAAAAAAGTGAAATCCACTCACTCAACATTTGCTGAATACCTGCCATGGGCTCGATGCTAGGACTGCAGGGATGCCTAAAACAGATACACGCCTACTCTCACACAGCTTTCAAGTTGTGGGGGAGATGGAAAAGAAGTGAGTAAACAGACAACAGAATCAGTCTATCATTCTTGGCATTCATTAAATATAGTACTCTGAAAGAAAACTACATAAGTTAATTAATCTTACACACTTGTGACTGGCCTTCCTGATGAGCATGTTTTCAAACTCTAAGCAGCACCTTTCCTGTCACATAGGTGTTCCCATACTGAATTTGAATAATCTAGACCAAGAAAACTCCAGCAGTCTCAAGAAAGAGCCAAACACGTAAAAAATCTATGTGGGTGTTCATTACATGAAATTATATTGATAACAATGGTAGAGAACATAGAAAGGATGTATAAATGGCTTATAAAAGCTGAAGACGAGGGAACAGGAGTTGCAGATAATCTAAAGCTAAGGCAATTAAAAAGTTGAGTATGCTAATTTCTAACATGCGTGTCAATCTCCATGGATCTGGCTTGAGAGCACTTGAAATATCATCTTGCACACACACTCATAATATACACACAATCACAATGAAGGAAAAAGATAAAAACACGAACAGTGATATTTCTGGGTTACAGAATTATGAATGATTTCAATTTTTTAAAGTCTTTTTTTTATTTCCTACATTTTCTATAATGGGTATTATTACTTTTGTAGCCAGAAAATCATAAATCTCCCAAGGAATCATAAGCAGTTTTTAATAAATAAAATAGATTTTACTTCTAATGCCCAAATTCCATGCCCTTCAAAAAAAGAAACCCAGGAAAACAAAAAAGCAGCAATTCCAGCCCATGCAGAACCTTCCAAAAAAGGTACATTTATGTTACAGCTTTTATATCAGATGTTTAGTTTCACACATTTAGTAAATATGTATTCAAAACATGTATTTTATATGACTCTTCCCCTTTATTTTTGTAATCAATTTTGGTAATTAAAAAAATATAGGAAGTGGGGTTCTAGGAATAAAACCTCAATACGTAACCTTGCTTTTACGAGAAAGTCAATAATTATCAGCTGCTAATTAGTTCAGAACTCTTGGGATGCTAGCTGGGACTCCCCTCTACTGTACCCAAATTCTGAAGCATCCTATGAGGTGCCAACAGGTATTCCAACACAGTGGACCAGCATCAGCACTGAACACTCATTTATGCTATCCTCTGCACCCAGTACACTACTGAAGCTCCCAAGTTCAGAATTACTTGAAAACTGAGCGGGGGGTGGGGGAGTGGGAAGCACTGTCATCTAGTCTCTTAAAATAAAGGCATTAGCACCAAAGGCTAAAATAACCTAAATATAGATGTAGTAGCGCTGGGAGCATTCCTTAGAAATCCTTTCAAGTGGACCTCCTAAGTGCTGGAATAACTTTGTAACATAACTGGTTACAAAATTTCCCACTCTCTTCAGAGGAGGGCACCCCAAGAACAGGAAAGACTGCTCAGCTTCTGGGATCCAGCCTGGGAAACTCTGCAAGACACTAGAAGTTATAACCCAGCACAGGAGGCATTAAACAGTGAGTGTCCTGTATCACGTTCACATGGGATCTGTTCCCAGAAGTTGGCGAGTTCAAACTCACAGATGCCACTACATCACACAATTGCCTTTGCAAAACACATACACAGTCATAATTAAAGAAGAAAGTTTCCCTAGATGTTGCTGCTGGGCAACTGGCTGGGCTGGCTCAATAGCTCAGTGGTTTATTCTAGCACACCAGTTTTGCAGTGCCCACAATTCAAATTCATGCCTCAGCAAGGCCACAGACAAGTGGAGGGCTGGGTGCTTGAAGCCTTCTTCCTAACTGTACTCACTCTCTTTGGAGAGTTCATCCAGTCACGTGGCTTTAAGTACCATCTATATACTCAACAGCCGCCAATTTATCTGCAGCCTGGACCTCTCTTCTGAACTCCAGACTCACATAACAAACTACCCACTTGACGTTGCCACCAGCATGTCCAGTGGCATCTCAAGCTTAACACGCCTGAAACTGTACTTCCCATCTTTCACCCAAAGCTGCTCATCTTAGTTAATGGCAACTCCACTGTTTTTTCCGGACCAAAAAAACCTGGGGACCCAACTCCTCCTTCACATTCTGCACACAATTCATGAGAAAATCTCTACAACTAAGAGATTCAGAGTTCGCTACCTCCAGCACTGCTGTCCCACCAGTCCATCAACTGTTGCCTGTTAAATACAAGTCAGATCACATCATTCCTCTGCTCACACCTTTCAAGGCTTTGTGTGTCATACAGATTAAAAGCTAAAATCATCAAAAGGCCAACAAGGTCTCAAAGATTTCAGCCCCTGTTGCCTCTCAGATCTCCTTGTCTCTTGTCTGCCTCTAGCAAAGCCAGTATTGGTCACGACCACACTGGTCATGTAGAGTTTGTCTAAAGGTTCATTTAGGGATGCCCTCAAGGTCTTAGCTTTCGAATTTTTAATAAGGTGCTTATAAAATAAAAAAGCATGTGAATAGAAAACAGAGGCTTCATTACTCACACTGTCTTCATCCACAGTGAACTATTTTAAGCTCGCTAGAATGTTTAGCACGAGAGGCCCATCAAGTAAAAGTTCATGGTCTACTACAAGCAGAGGCCTTTGTTCTGTTCCGAGGTTTTTTCCCCCTCTTTTATGCCGATTTCCCAAAGCTTATATGCCCTTATCAAAGTGCCCCAAATCCATTCTAGAACAAGATGAGGCATAAATAAACCAAATTATTACAGTCTAACAATTCAACACGACTTACCAATTAATGCTAGAATGCTTCTGACATACTCATTCTGTACCCGAAAACTCCTACGCAGGCAAACTTGATAATTCATGAGGCACAGATTTCTACTGCTGGACAGTTCTAATTGTTACAGGTTTTCTTTAAACTGCGCCAAATTCTGCATCACTTTTTATCTTCTTTCTTCACTGATCCTAGTTTGGTCCTAGACCAAAACTTACTTTCTCCGTTGTAGGCTTCCAATACCTGAAAACAGTTCTCTTTTCTTCACAGTTCTTTCAATTGCTCCTTATATAAGAAGTTTCCAAGCACCTCACTCACCAGATCACCTTTCTCTTGACAAACTATTTATAAATAAATGGTCCTCTAAAAATGTGTTTCCAAACTGGAGCAGATCCCTGTTACGTGCTTTCTAACCTGAACAAAGCCCTCCCTATTCCCTCCCTTGGAACAGATACTACCCAGGACTTCTGAGGCCCAGTTTCTCACACGAGGTCCCCAACCCCCTCGGGCGAATTCTTATCAATTAGCCTTTAATTCGGACCGCCTACCGAGAGCCAGGGAAAAAGAGAAAGCAGCCCCGCTCAGACTGACGGGCCGTTCGGCTCAGGGAGCGCAGAGAAAAACTGCTCTGGAACACGAAAGAAACCAACTTTCACCTTTTTAAACCCCTGGGGGTGTGCGCGGTGTGGGGGGGGAATGCTTTCAAGGGAGCAAACGCCTCCGCCGTCTGGGGCTGGGCAGGGACTGGGGGCTCCTCCCACCACCCTCCCAGGACCGGTCTGGGGAGTCCCCACAGGCCACAGCTGCCTAACCCACCCGTATCTCCCCGCACCCTTCGGCGGACACTCCCGCTTCCGCCCGCCACGCGAACCGGGGACCGGGAGGCTTACCGTGAGTAAAATCCGCTGGGGCCGCTGGAACACCTCGACGCGCACCGCTGCCGACGCAGCCGGAAGTGCGTCATAGCCCCGCCCACGGAGAGCTGTGCGGGGCCGCAGAGGCCCCTCTAGGAAGTTGGGAGGTCTTTTTTTGGCATCTCGGTGTCTCGGGTACTCGGGAGGCTGAGGAGCGAAAGTGACTAGTGGAGGCGCCCTCGCAACGTGAACAGGCGGGGACCTCTTTCCCATTCCTTCTTTTTTTTAACCAAGTAGGGGTCGACCAGATGAAGTCTTGGCGGTTTTCGCACCCCGCCCCCGACGCCCCGGGCCAAGGAGAGGCGTGGGCTCGGTGCGGCGGCCTCGGTCCTCCTCGTGGACTTCAGAGGCCGGTTCCCCTGTAACCCTCAGGCCGGTCACCGCGTGAGAACTCGGTCCCCATTTATGGACAGAGCCCCACGCTTAGCCCACGAAGCCCGAGATTCAGTTATCACACTCAGATGCCCGGCGGCATCCACCTGAAGTAGCTGTGCCCTTGGGGCTTTGCGGGTTCGAAACTTCCTGGGCAGAAATCTCTGAGGCCGCCTTCCAGAAGCTCCTGATGCTGCAGGACTTTGTACAGAGGTCCTTGCCTACCTTTTCCCCCGCCGCTGTTGCTCAACTGCAGGTTACGGGACTGTAGATTCTCAATGTTTTCGATCTCAGCCCCACCCCGTCTGGCCCTCACTGAGTTTGCTTTTGCCTGGTCCCTCAAAAGGCACACATGTTGAGGGAGAGCAACGTGCCTGCGCAGGGAATACCGTGTCTGAATGCACCATAAATTTGTAGAGATGAGACGTTTTTCCCTGATGTTTTCTATGATCATTTAAATTAAAAAACAAAATTCAAAGACATACAAAAGATCAACAGTGAATCCCCTATGTACCAACTGACCAGTTTCAACAGTTATCACACAGTCAGTTTTGTTTCATTCATTCCCCCACGCACTGGTCAGACGTCTAAGATGGGCCCCTTCTGGGTGGCAAACGTTAAGAGGAGTGTTCAAAACCCAGTGATCATCCAGAAATGATGAAATCATCAGGAGGTGTGAGCTCTGAACACCATGCCATTCCACCTAGGAGAATCTGGAGAATTTTTCTTACCTTAGGTAGGAGAAGACAAGGGGAGAATGAGAGACAAAGCAGTCTTAGTTTTCAAATTTGTGAAGTGTCATCACTTGAAAATGAAGTTTGTCTTCTGGGGCCCAGAGGACAGAACTAAGAGCAATGAATGGAGATGAAAGAAAAGTTCAATACAAGGAAGGACTTTCTAAGAGAGTTGCTCAAAAACGGCCACTTCCTGCATCATCTTGTGCTACTTTGAAGTGGGAGAGCCCTGGGAATGGGGAGGACAGGAGTTTTGCAGAGTGAATTTTGGGGCTGGATGACCTACAGCTTGCCCCAGACTCCTGTTAGTTTTTCCCTTCACCTCCAGCCCCAATGGCATTCATTCACCATTACCACTCCCTCCACACACCTCCTCTGAGTACTTACTGTGGGCCAGTACTGTGTTAAGCACTTGGTTTCAATTCTTTATTGCCGCATAAAAAACTACCCCAAAACTTAGTGCCTTAAACACAACAATTATCCTGACTTCTTCTAACTCAGAGGCAGTAAGGGGCTTAAAAATATAGACTCTGAAGAAAGAGCCAAGTTTGGATCTTGACTTTCCCACATGTCACTTGTATGACACTGGAGAAGTTACTTACTTTCCTGAGCCCATGTTTCCTGATCTATAAAACAGAGATTTTAATATTTCACAGGGGTAAGCATTCTCAGGATTATGTTTCAAAGGACTGATAAATTGAAGATAAATGTGTGTAGCAGATTGTTTCTAAAAAATAGTCACAACTCCCATCCCACATGCTCTTTTGCAATGTGGCCAAGAGCTAGATAGAACAGAATCACTCAGGCTGAGGGGGAAACCAGAAACCTCAGAAACCTGCATAGTTCTATGAGCCACACATGTTTCATTGTTGTTTTTGTTGTTGTTTGTTTTTTTGGCCACACTGTGAGGCTTGCAGGATTGAACCCGTACCCTCTACAGTGAAAGCTCGGAGCCCTAACCACTGGACCGCCCGGGAATTTCTGAGCCACACATGTATTGATGCCTTGGCAGCGCTCTGTCCAACCTCTTAGACAAAAGGATCTTTGCCGAGTCATGCAACCAGTAAGTTGTGATGTTGAGGCTTAAAGGAAATCCTTCCCGTTCCAAGCCCATTGTTGTTTCTACAGCAAAGGGCCTACAGTTGCAAAATACTGATGGCAAGAGAGACCTTAGGGAAAAACTGGTTAAGTTCTTGTTTTCAGATGAAGAAACCCACCTGTGCCTGAAGAGGTCAGCTCCGAGGAACACTAGTGAGCTAATTAGTAGCAGAGCTGAGAGTAGAATCCAGATGCTCTAATTCAATCCTGTGTCCTTACTATATCTCAGCAGATTAAAAAGATCAATATGCTCCCATCCAAATCAGACTGTGGTCAAATAAGTTAACTTACATGATCCATTATCATCTATCGATATAACCATGGCCATATGACAAAACCACAAGAGAGCAGACGAAGGAAAAGTTAGCCATTGTGGCTGGTGGCTCTGCATTTCTTCTTCAGAACAGTTTTGACTTACAAGAACCTCATACTCTTCCAATGAATTCATTCAGCAAACACTAACCAAGAACCTACAATGTGTCAGCCATTGGGTTCAGGCACAAGGAGAAAATGAAAAATGAAAAATACACGTAGCTCTTGGCAGATATGTAAACAAATAACTATGGACACGGTCCATAATAATACCCGGTCCATGATAATACAGACGAGACCAATAAATGGTGACTAAGTGATGTGTCATCTTGGGGATGCACAATGTGATGTCTCCTAACATGCAAAGCTCTGTGGCAGGGAGTTTATTAGAGGACAGTTCCTGCCTTTTGGAGAATTCTACTTGCTGAAAGTTCTTTCGATTAAAGCAAACATCTAGGGAAATTCCCTGGTGGCGCAGTGGTTAAGAATCCGCCTGCCAATGCAGGGGACACGGGTTCAAGCCCTGGTCCGGGGGGATCCCACATGCTGCGGAGCAACTAAGCCCTTGCACCACAACCACTGAGCCTGCGAGCCACACCTACTGAAGCTCTCGCGCCTAGAGCCCGTGCTCCGCAAAAAGAGAAGCTACTGCAATGAGAAGCCCGCACACCACAACAAAGGGTAGCCCCGGCTTGCCGCAACTAGAGAAAGCCCACACGCAGCAATGAAGACCCAACGCAGCCAAAAATGAATAAAATAAATAAATTAAAACAAACAAACAAAAAGCAAACATCTGCTTTCTTGTAATTTCAACTCATTGATCCTAGTCTTTTTTTTTGGCTGCACCACAAGTCTTGTGGAATCTTAGGTCCCCAACCAGGGATTAACCCCAGGCCCTCGGCAGTGAAAGCGCGGAGTCTTAACCACTGGACCGCCAAGGAAGTCCCACATTGATCCTAGTCTTGATTGATCATTTTCTCTCACAAAATGCATGTAGTTGTTCTTGTCAGCCCTTCAAAATATTTGGAAACTACCATGTGTGACTGTCCCAAAAACCACCTACAACAGTTCTATGATCTTGTCTGAAAGTTGCTTCTGAATCTTGGAATGTGAAGTGTATAATGACCCTCTGAGGGTCCATGGTTCCTCATTTAAATGACCTCCATACTCTCCCACTTAACTTTCTCTGCATTACTCGGTTTTCTTTTGTCTTTTTTTTTTTTAACTGGAGTATAATTGCTTTACAATGTTGTGTTAGTTTCTGCTGTACAACGAAGTCTTTTGTCTTGAAAGATTATTTGGTTTGAAAAAGAAAAAGACCCCGCTTTGTAGCAGAGGTCTGGAAAGGGAAAAGCTACGCTAGTTACTGCAGGTCTGGGCTTCCTCCCTCCTCTTCCAGCAGGGTGGTCGTGGTTCTCTCTAAAAAGGTTGCTTTCTGGATCTTCCTCGCTCAGTCTCGCCATCACTTACTTTTGCTGCCATCACTATGCTTGGCCAGCAGAGGGTGATCAAACCTTGGTTTCTTTTAGAATAAGGCAAGCTCCTTACCCATCACAGCTCTGAAAACTTCCCTCTTTTCTTCCCAGAGGGAGTCCACCTGTACAGCCTGTTGGGAAGCTGCAAAGACATTCATTCAGCTAAAGAAAATGAAAAGAGAATAAAGGTGATGTAGTTAGACAACCCCATATCTTAGAGCTGGAGCACTGTTGCTAATGTGCCTTGGAGGACTTGAAGACACAGCTTAATTATCTGGAAAATGGGCATAATAATAACCTGCTCTGAGAACTTTAAAGCATTTGGATCACATGAGAGTGAACTAGCTTTGTAATTACCTGTACCAATAGTAAGGACATTTTCATCTTCAAAACTCTTGGCTACTATACTATTTCTGATCTCCGTTTTAATGTCAGTGCACTGCCCTTCCCCACCGCCCTGCCCTAGGATGTGGCTCTGCCCATCAAAGGTCCTTTTTTGTTGCTGTTGTCCTACCCGCTCTGGAGAGGGCCACTTGCCTTCTTAACAAGAGACAGTAAAGTTTCCCACCAAAGCTTTTACAAGAGCAGGTTGCCGGCTTGTTCCCCGTTGTTGGTGGAAGAACCCAGAAAAAAATTGCATAATCTCTGAGTAGAAGGAGATCACCAAGGGCATCTGGCCCAGCCCTCCCCCTTGCAAAATCCCTTCCTGCCCAGGACCCCTGGGTGTCATACCTGACCTGATTCGATGCAGACACCTGCTCTGGCTGGCTCTGCAATCAGGTTCCTTCTCCCAGCGTCTTCCACTAGGGCCATTCCTTCTGGGTGTGCACCTTGGGCCCTGCAGAACCCTGGGGCCACCAGTCATCTTCTTATCAGGAGTTGTACGGTTATCACAACTCACTAGCACAAGGCAGGCAAGTGTCTTGAGGAAGGGGTGCCTTTTTCTAATTTGCCCAAAGTCCGGGTAACAGCTGGGAAGAGCTGGCTTTACTTATCTGCCTTACTCACTGCTGGACCTCTTTCTTTTTTATTATTCCTGACACCCAGCACATGGCCTGACAATAATGTTTGTTGAAAGGGATTTAGATTGATTTCTTGGAGGCATGCAGAACAAACTGAATGCCTCTTCTACATGACAGGCCTTTAGATACTTGAGGGCAGAGACCAAGTTCTCATGCGTTTTCTCCTCACCAAGCAAAACCCTTTATTGCTCACCTGAGGTAGTTTTGGTTTTACCATCCTGCGGTTGGTCTGTCTCTCTTTTAAAATGTGGAGTCCAGACCCAAATGCAGGGCGCACGACGACAGATAATCCAGATGGGGGGAGTCGTGCTAGCACGTGTGTGTTCAAGCATCTGGAGTGGAGGCCGTGCCAAAGACACCTGAGACTTGGAGGCAGTGGTGGTGACTACTGGTGAAGGGATGTGCATAGTTTGGGACAAGAAAGGCCTCTTAAACCTGTGCAGTAATGCCCATGACTCCAGAGGAAATACCATTCCCTGGAGGATTTGGAATTGCAAGAGCTGAAGAAGGATTGGGGCAGGGGAAAGAACTGAGTAGGGATTAGTGCAGTTTGAGAGACCCAGAGGCCATGTGAAATTCTGTCCATAACATTGGGGACTGTCACAGGTCCCAAATTTTCACAAAGACCTGATTTCAAGGCAATGTCTTTTAGGGACTCATGGGATGGAGGACACTGCCAGCATGTTTCACTTAAAGAAGGGAGACTTTTGTGAGGGGTAAATTAATATTCAGGAAAGAGTGAGAGGACCATGGAGGAAATAATAGCTAGTATATCTGGAACACATAGGTCAGGCACTGCTGTAGCTGCCTTACATGTAACGGCTCATTTAATGCTTATAACGCTATGTCCATTTTGCTGATGAGGAAACTAAGACACAGCACGTAAGTGGTAGATGAAGGATTTGATCCTGGGCACACTGGCTCCAGTGCCTGCGTGTGTAAACACTATGCTAGGCTGCTCCATAAACGTAGTTGTGGGATCACAGAGGTGGCGTATGCAGGTGGGAGAATAACTGAGCTCAGAAAGGACATGAAGTAGTGGAAAGAACCTGATTGTTGGAGTCAGACACACCTCGCTTTAAATCCAGCTCTGCCACTCATGCACGGGATCAGCTGCTTCACCTTACGGGCCTCAGTGTCCACATCTGTATAATGGGGCAACTGTCTCTACAAAGTTGATGTATGGATTAGAGAAACCTCATGGTTGTTATTATTCAGGACCTGGTGAAGGAGGAAGAGAGAGGAGTTGATGGGCAGTGCAATGCAAACAACTGACAAGGTTTCAAGGAAATGTCAAGTGCTCTAGAAAAGTAAGGGAGAATGAAGATGAGAGAAAGGGCTCTGTCAAGAACACTGGTGACCTCTAATGGTGCCATCTAAGAGGCTGGGATGAGAGCCGAGTTACAAGGGAATTCCTTGGTGGTGCAGTGGTTAGGACTCCATGCTTCCACTGCAGGGGGCAGATCCCTGGGGAACTAAGATCCTGCATGCTGTACAATGTGGCCAAAAAATAAAAACACACAAAAAAAGAATGTTAAAAAAAAAAGAACTGAGTTACAGGGGCTTTAAGAGGGAGGATATCAGCAGTGAAGAGATGAAAACAGCAGTTCTGGTTCACGTGGCAGAGGAATTTGGTAGCTAAAAGGAAGGGTCAAAGTCAAACCAAAGATTTGAAAAATTTGCTTTTGCTCCTTAAAGCTACAAGTTTGTGCTTATTTAAATGGAGAACAGGTACTGAGGGGTGAGGAGGAGGCTGGAGGCGCTCGAGAGCAAGGCCACATCCCTCGGAGGCAGCAGGGGAGGGCTCCAGGGAGCAGGGAGGACCAGACAGCGAGGCGTCGAGATGGCCTGAGGCCCCCGGGAGAGCATAACAAGGGGGGTCTGCTGAGAAAGGGTGAGGTGAGGCCATGGTGGGCCTGGGAGCTTGGGGAGCAGGGAACACCCGGACAGCAGCCCCAAGACTATGGCAGAAAGGAGGGTAGGCTAGCAGGGGCGAGGGTCATGGAGGGGCCATGTCTGCGGATTTTCCCCGGGGCAGCTTTCTGTAACTAAGGCACGGGAATGGAGGGAGGAGGAAGCTACCAGGGTTTGAACTGGACACAGTGAAAGGCTGAGATGCTCTTGGAAGGTAACCTTGACCCTTACGACTCCTGGGGCTCTTGTCTACACTGGGGACGCTGGAGTCTCTGGTCCTCTCCACACCCAGCCGTTAATAAACTCAGGACCAGAATCTCTCACAGGGCCCGTCGTCCACAGCAGTGACCAAGTTCAATAATGCACTGGAATTCTTCCAGCTTCTGTCTACCCTGCTGTTCTCTGAAATCATCTCCTAAAATAAATCAACTGCACACGAGCCCTGACCTCAGGTTCTGCCCTCAGGGAAACTAGGCTAAGATTGTTGGACAGTATAGGGTTTAGTACCACTGAATTAAGATTTGGTTGTGATACCTAAGTAAAAATACATTGCTTTTTCACATGTGCCACCTTTTACTTTTTAAAAAATTTGTTTATCTCACCATAGCCCTGGAAAGCAAGTGAGGCAAGGGTTAGTATTCCTTTAGGATAAGGAAACTGAAGAGCAGAGGAAAACAGAACACTTTGCACTTATCTCTAGTTTCTAAATAGGGTGGAAAAAAATCAATTATTTAAATGAGACAAAATGAAAAAAATCACATTTTGTTTCAGTAAGTTATGCAAAAACAAGGTTATTAGGTTAGAATTCATAGTTTGAAGGTCTAAAATATCAACTTTACATATTGCTCCTACTATTAGGATGTTCAATTTTTTAAGTCTCATAAAGTGGTCAAAGGTTTTGTTTTTGTTATTGGAGTATAGTTGATTTACAATGTTGTTAGTTTCTGCTGTACAGCAAAGTGAATCAGTTACACATATATCAACTTTTTTTAGTTTCCTTCCCCATACAGGCCATTGTGTTCCCTGTGCTATATGGTAGGTACTTTATCAGTTATCTGTTTTATATATAATAGTGTGTATATGTCAATCCCAGTCTCCAAAGGTTATTTTAATGATTCCATCCTATGAAAAAATTATGTTTTGGGGGATCATTAAAAAGCAACTTTAGGGCTTCCCTGGTGGCGCAGTGGTTGGGAGTCCACCTGCCGATGCAGGGGACGCGGGTTCGTGCCCCAGTCCAGGAAGATCTCACATGCCGCGGCGCGGCTGGCCCCGTGAGCCACGGCCGCTGAGCCTGCGCGTCCAGGTGAGCCATGGCCGCTGAGGCTGCGCGTCCAGAGCCTGTGCTCCATAACGGAAGAGGCCACAACAGTGAGAGGCCCGCGTACCGCAAAAAAAAAGCAACTTTATTCCACGGTTTTTCATTGTTGCCAAGAAGCTACCTAAGCGCTTGTGAAATTACCTACAACATGTCATTTGGGTGAGGATTGTGTCAGTTCTAGTTTTTAACTTTGAAATTATACTTTTTTCTTTACCCAAAACACGCATTTTATGCAACCAAGGACAACAAAAAACAAACATCACAACTACTGCCACCTAGAGATGATAATTTATTGTTTTACCATGATCCTGAAGAGAAACAACATAAAGAGAATATTTATTACAAATCCCCACAATTTCCTTCCCCCACCTCACTACTCTAAAATTTGTCAGACACCATCGGCCTCCTAAAATGGACCATTGACTATAAATGCATTACCAATTTATTTTGCTGCCATTTCTCATGACTGAAACTTTAGTGCTCAAATGACTATTTTCAGTGGAGTTTCCTAGCTTTAAAAAAAACCCTCACTTTTCCTCTAAAATTCCATTATTTACTGAAAGAAGCCGTTTTAGAAATGTTAATGAGGATTTTAAATGAACAAATTCAATTTAAAAATCATTCACTGAACATCTACCAAGCATCTGGACGCTTCAAAGACCAGGGAACTGAAAAGGCCAGGTTTAACAGCAATAACTTAATTCTGCGGATATACAAAGACAAGTCAGTTTCTTTTCGTCTAATTTATTCTAAACTAAGAAACTAGGAACTGACAAAACAGGAAAGGTTTGTTTTACCCAGTCTACAGATAATAAACAAGACAATGCCTGAGTTAGCTCTCTATATAGATTTAGGGTTATCGTGTTGACCTGGGTGTAATAACCTCTATTTAACTAAAAGTTAATAAAAATATTTATGTTCATGTTAAAATAATTGCTGATTTTGCTTGCATATCCCGCCCCTTGCCCCTAAACTCATAGATATTTAGAAAAAGATTTTCCTGTGTCGTCACAACCTGCTTCCCCCTGCCCAGCCCTCTCACATAAGAACCCCTGCAACCAGCAGAAGCACCTCTAAATCTAATACGCTTTGTCCTCACTCGGCGGACTAAAACCTTACTCTGTCAAGTGGCTGAAGTGGGGGTAGGGGGATGAGGAAGGCAGGCGAGCACTGGCCCCCAGCACACGCCCAGCAGTCTCTCTTCTCTCCCTCCACAGGGCTCCCTCACCACTCTTCTGCAGCTGGGAGTCTGGCCCCTACAACCCTCCCCCCGCATTCTCCTTCCTAGCAAACCTGACCTTGTCGGGAGACTAAACAATAGCGACTCGGGCAGCTGCCCGGTCCCTTCCCTGGACCAAAGGAACTTGAAACCCGCATCTGAAACTGGAATGAAATCCCAGTTTCAGCATCACCTTTCAATCCCTCACGGAACTTACTCTTTGTATCTTAATGCACTCAGCCTGGCTGCTTAATGAGTCCTTGCTGAAGGGAGAAAATTTAATTTTAAGACCAATTAACTTTGCTGATTACTATGTAATTTGAAGTGAGTCATGATTCTTTAGTAAATGGAGGTGAGAATCTCAACGATTAAAAGAAAAACAAAACAAAAAACCTGTTAAAATAACAGCAGACCATTGTTCAGAAGTCAACCTAATGCCCACTCTTTACCTTCCACTGTTTTAGGATAAGAGAAAAACATGAGGTTTGTGGTATCCACTGTCAAACAGAACCAGACAATATGAAACTAAGTTCTCATGTTAAGACATTCTGTATTGAGATGTCCAAAACAGTTCCCAAACTTTTGTTTGACCTGCAGAATTGGAGATGGCTTACCTCCCTATAACTTCAAGTTTGTTTTACAAAGCTCTGAAAAGTAAAACAGATAATTTCATTTTTAGATATAATAAAAAATTAATTTGAATAGCAAAATAAGTAACTACTTTTCAATGTACAGTAGTGTGTCCATTCTAAAAATGAAACCTAAATGTTAGGGAAACTTTTCAAATAATACTTTTTATTATATTCTCCAGTAGTAGTTGAAATAAAAATCTACTCTAACTTCTAGGAAAAGATCTATTTATACCACTTAATTTCCTTTTCTCTGATTCTACGTTTCACTTTGCAATCTGCAGACCTTCACGTGGTTTCCCAGCTGGGGAACCACAGCCCCCTCATCAGTATTTGAGAAGCTGCGCAGAGTGGGACCCACAAACACATGGCTCCGCTGGTAAGTACTGCTGTCACTGTGTGACTACGTTTTAATACTGTTACTCCAATTCACACGATGACTCTTCCGTGAGGATGGTAGGATGAACCTGGTTAGCTAGCTTTAGATGAGGACGTCGAGACCCTGCAATAAAAGGTGATCAACTCTAGGATAAAAATTAGAAAAAAGTTCTTTCCTAGCTATGAATCGTCACAAGCCTCTCTCCTAATAATCACAGGCCAGGGGAAGTGAGTGGCAGCAAGGAGGGTACACAGGAGACAGCTGAGACAGGAATATTGCAAAATGCTTCTCGAGCCTTCCTGCAATCCCAGGGACTGGATGCCTGTGTGTCTGTTTTTCCAGGGAAGAGCCCATCCTGGTGTTTTCCTATCCCAAGTTTTCTATACACAGAAATTTAAGAGTTAGTGGAGGAAACAGGACTACGCTTCACACCATTGGGTCACGGTAAGTGGCCCCACTGACCCTCCCAGGACATGCCCTCTTCTTGATTGACGGGGGCAGACCTTCTTTCTCCCCCGACAAGCTCAGAGAACCCATTCTCCTTGCTTGAAATGGTGATCTGGCAGCTAAGCGGTCAACTTCCTGGTCAACTTCAGGAAGCTGCCGATGTTTCTAGAACTGTTCCATTTTACTGCCCTAGTCGCCTGTCTCTCCTAGCAATTTCACTCATCTCCTAAGCTCTTGACTTGATAAGCACCAAACTATGAAGGTTTTTTTCTCGTTTTCCCCTTCCTCAGTTCTGTGAACTGACTTTTTGTCTATGACCACATCAACTTCTTCACTACTCCAAAACTTTGCTCTTTTGGAGTGACGTGTTCTGTCAAATAGATTAAAATAAAAATACATTATCTGTTTACAGGGAATATACAGAATAACAACAGGGGCTGGAGGTACAAAACACAGACACTGACATTATGGTCATACAAAATATATAGAAGTACCCAACATTAACAATTTTTGTCAGAAGTTGTACATTTTGCTATTTCTTTAGCATTTCCCCACATTTTTTTTTCTTCTTCTGTGGATCCTCTGGAGTTAAGACTGAGCTTCCTCTGCAGTGTTTCTGAAATTCAATACATGATTGGAACATACTGACGGAATTCATTTTCTGTCCAAAGCAATGAGTGCTACACATGAAAGTTTTCCTCACATATAATATTAATAATGTTTATTTACAGTGTGAGCTTTCTGATGCTAAGGGCTGAGATGTGATTAAAGGCTTTGCCATATTTATCACATTCAAGAGGTTCCTTCCTGGGATGACTTTTCCGACGCCAGGTAAGACAGAATTGTCTTAGGTATCAAACGTGTCAACCTCTCTGTACAGATTTAGCACAGTTTCACTTTTATGCCTTTAATAAAATACTAAGTGCCTTCCATATCAAGATGCCTCATACGTCTGTAGTCTTAGGCTTTAGCCTTGCCTGCCAGGATGAAGTAGAAACAAATGCCCCACAACTTTAAGACTTTTACTTCTCTTCCTGGCAAGGTTATTTTTTTAAAAACCCCTCAAAAACTTCCACCGGGTCAACTAGCATGCTAACAGTTAACTAGAGTACTTAAACTGTTAACATACTTCAGCCAGTCGAGAACTTTCAAGTGACTATCCTGAGCACTAATTTAGATGTCGTAAGCCTTTTGGGCCATGACTCTATTACACTTTGCACTGAAGAGCTGATAAATGAATGCAATGCAGATGGTTTTAATGAACAGTGGTAGCCAGTTTTCTTCAGAAAACTTGTCTTCAAATAGTTGCTTCAAGGAGTCCATCTGCTGAAGATCTGGAGCAACGCCCATGGCCATCCCAGTCAGTACGATGTCCCAGGAAATGGGAATTAAATGTGGGGCACAGGTTATAGTTAACTTCCATTAAAAAGAAATGATGGCTGAATCATGTCCGCATAAAAAAGCCAATGTGGGTGGACTTGACCAGTGTTCTTTCCCTCTTCACAACAGTCGGTGCTTCGATCGGTGTCTGGAGTTAAGCACCTCACTGCTTTCAGTTGCTTCCTGGCAGCAAAAGTCTTTGCTCAAAAGCATCAGCAGTTTTCTATGCGATCACCACTATGTCTCACTCTTTGAAGAAAATTCCTAAAAGCATTTCTTCTACCTTCCCTTACTATAAAAAGCTATTTAGGTGTGCTCTTCTGGAGTATCTCTCCTGTTTTTCTTAAATTGGATGGACAGAATACTCTGGTCACCAGCTGACTTCCTTAAAGTTCCCCCAGGCAACACTGATGCAACTGCTTAGGAGCTACTGGGAGGCTGGAAGTTGCTCCAAGTTATAGAGAGAGGCCAGAGAAAAAGTGCTGTTTGGCCCGGAGCTGAGGCCACAGCTGCCCCCACCTCCATGGTTCCCCGTGAAGTGACACTGTCTCACAGGCTTGGGTTGCTGGCTAGCAAACCAGTGACGAGTGACAGTTTTAGTTCTTGACGGAAAATCTAACTCTATGTGAGGGGTCTCCCATTATGGGGCTAGTCTTCAGGTGTCTTCTTAGTCTGTTTCTAAGTCCCTGCAGGGCTGTCTACAATCATTTGCATGCTCTCACGAGCAGTTATCTCTACCCAAGGCCCTGATGACTTCCTATGTGACCCACGCTGCTTGGGTCTCTTGTGTGTGCATCTGAAAATGGTCTGTCGCTGGCTTCCACGCAGAAGCTAATGCATCATTCTGCATAGATGATGGGAAAAATCAAAGTTTCATAACCTCACCTCAGTCTCTAGTGATGAAAAACAGAAAAGACATCGTGCGGTATGACTACAATACGACAAGCCACATCTTAGCACGTTGGTGAGCTTCTCAGAGCAACTAAGTAATTTAGTAATTGCCAACTAACAATCTCAAATGTCTTTTAGAAGTTTCTGGAAGGTGTGGGAAAAAAATGCTCCCTCCAATGTTCCTTTTTCTGAAAAGCAACAGAAATCACATCTTTTGAACTTTAAAGTTACAAATGATTCAGAAAGTGCCCAAATCATCACGTTGTTCAGCAGCTGACTGAAGAAATTCTGGTTAAGATCTTTGCCATCTTTGCTTTAGTAAGTGTTCACATTGTTAAGATGACGGATGACAACAAAGTCGTTTGACATTTCATGGTATTTACTCTGATCCGTGTCTAGATAGTCTATGCTGGCAGCTGACCAGCACCCTTCGTTTATATTTAGGACAAAAATAGCATGCGACCCTAGAGCTTTAGCCACGCCTCGGGCTCACAAGCTGGGCCACGCTACCGTATTTCAGGTACTCGTGACTCACAGGCCTTGTCATGAATGTACAAATCCTGCTAGAAGTCAGGCCTAATGAGCACTTCTCATGTGGTCAGCACTGTGTCCAGGGCTGTCGGGGATATAAATATATCCCTCGACGAGAGAAGCATCTCTTTTGGGGAGTGATGAAAACTTTCACACACGAACAACAAAAGATTCAAAGACAGTATGCAATCAAGTGCTAACCTGTGGAGAAACGCAGTTAGGAGTGCGATAGTGCTTTAGGGAATTCGGGGATTTCGCGAAGGGAGAGAAGTGTTTTGAATCACGGTTGCCATTTCAGTAAGATTTATCTCAGTCATGAGGAGGGAACCATCTACATCTGCAGCCGTCCTTTGGAACTGTAGACTGGTGCGCATGCCCTCTCTTTCAGGAAGAGATAGAAATCTTTGGTTTGATACTGACAGCGCAGTCCTAGATTTCTATAGCTTTGGTAGGCTACCAGCGACTGTACAGAACTTACCGTATATATACAACTAGTTTTGAGCAGCATGTGCCGATGTAGTTTTTGTTCAAACTGTCCCTCTTTTTTGAGAAATAAGGTTCAGCAAGACGTTGGCCAAGTAGGGCGTGTTTGCGGCAAGCAGGTTTTGAACCTCAGTGTCATTTTCACAGAGCCGATCTTAGTCTTTCAATTATGTACTGTGGTTGCGGAGAGTTCAAGAGCGCCTTAAAGGTCTCCTCATTACTGAAAAGCTTGACATTTTCCTGTGTGTGTGCTTCTATCCTGTGTGGAAATAGCATGTGGATTATCCATCCCTATGACTAGCATTTTCCTGCAGGGGCTGTGGAAGAATTACATGCCCACAGACTAGGCAAAGGCAGAACACTGCTGATGTACCTGTAAGGATCCATAAGTGTGATTTTTTTTTTAACCTGCTGAGGCCTTTTTTTCCCCCTCCATGGGCACACATCTCTGAAATAATTTTAGAAACGAAAAGGGGAAATGGCTTATTGACAAATTCTCGCTTTACACACAGCTTTTCAGGAATGCTCCGAAAGCATCGAGGGAGGCAGGGCTGTACTCAGAGGCTCGCTCTCTGGTGTGGATTCTGTGATGCAGAGTGAGGGTCGAGCTCCGGGTGAAGGCCTTGCCGCACTTCGTGCACTTATAGGGCTTTTCTCGGGTGTGAATTCTCCGATGCAAAATAAGGTATGAGTTTCGGTTGAAAGCTTTTCCACATTCACTACATTCATAGGGCTTTTCCCCCGTGTGGATTCTCTGATGCTTAGTGAGGTCTGAGCTCTGGCTGAAGGCCTTCCCACACTCGTTACATTCGTAGGGTTTCTCCCCAGAGTGGATCCGCTGATGCAGAATGAGATTTGAACTGTGACTGAAGGCTTTGCCACACTCGTTACATTCATGAGGCTTCTCTCCTGTGTGGATTCGCTGATGCAGGACAAGGTTTGAGTTAAGACTGAAGGCTTTCCCACACTCACTACATTCATAGGGCTTTTCTCCAGTGTGGATTATTTTATGGCGAATAAGGCTTGAACTCCTTGTGAAGCATTTACCACATTCATCACATCTGTGGGACTTCGCTCCTGTCGGAACTTCTTCAGGGGTGTTGAAGTTTGAGCTCAGACTGAAACTTCTCCCCAGTCCTTTACCCTTTTCCCTTGGACCTCGCTCTCCTGTGCTGGGGTTTTTTTTTTCCTTGACTGTAGCTGGCCCTGGATCTCTCTTTTCTTTTCCAGTTTTCTCCTCAGGGTTTCTCTGCTGCCTTTCTACTACTCTGCCCTGCTGGTCACGTTTTTCTCCAAAATCTTTCTGGAATTTTCCTGTGGTCTCCCCATGTGATGCTGAGTCTTCTGCAATTTCAGCCTTTGAGGTGGACTCCTCATTCTCATTCCTGTTTTCACAACCTGACACAATAAATAAAAAATACAAATAGCATCTTTTTCTTTTGAATATGTGGGTTACTCAAGTGACACTGTTTTCCAGGAAGCTTCTACCTGCCTGCAAAATGACCTCACAATATTAACTGGAGATAAAATAGTAGGAAAAAAAGGGAAAAAACCTAGGGACAACAGGGAGTAGAACTGGGAAATGAGAGGGCAGGCGAAGTGTGGAAAGGACAATGGAGGGAGCATGCAGAGAGGCCGGGAGCGAGCAGAGGGAACAGACCAGGCGAGGAAAGAAGGAAGGGGTGAGGAATTAAGGAACGTAAGAGGTCACAACTCATGGTTCTATAATTTGGTCACCCAGTAATTAATCTGAAAGAATAAACACACATTAAAAAAAATCATAGTCCAGGGACTTCCCTGGTGGCCCAGTGGTTAAGACCCTGTGCTTCCAATGCAGGAGGGGTGGCTTCAATCCCTGGTTGGGGAACTAAGAGCCCACATGCTGTGAGGCTAAAAAAAAATTTTTTAAAAAAAATGATGTTCCAGTTCTAATTAAGAATTTATGAGTTAAAAAAAAGAGAGAATGGACAGGTCTTTCCTAGAAAATGATAAGTGGTATTACCAGAAAGAAAGGAATGCAATTAATTTAAAAAAAGCAAATACTCTGCCAATTCTGTGAGATTTTTATTGACAAGGTGATAGTTAACAGGCAAAACAAGGAGCGCTGAACCTGGCAGGTTACGCAGAACTTCAGACACAGAAACTAGTTTCTCTCCACCAGGGAGAGCAGCACAGAGCTGACAGTGCTCAAGCAACAGGGATGAGGGTGAAGAAGCTGGTTGGGGCATTAGTACATGTAACTGAAACCTGCACTGACAAACGACTGAGAACTACTGAGAACAAAGAGACTGAAAACAATTCCGGAGACAGCCCACAAAGGACGTAATATAAGACAAGATCTTACGAATGCAGAGCTGATCCTCTGATTTTAGCAATCTGCCTGTTAAAACACTGGAATATATTCTTATTGTGGACTGCTACATTCTGTGTGCCACACTGTTTTTTAAGTATAGACTAAAAATTATTCAGTACAAAAACACTATTTTATATATGTTTACATTTGTCTAGGAAAAAAACAAACTATCCCAAATCTATTCTTTATTTACTTGGCCTTAAGAAACCTTTCCACGTGAGTGTGCACTATCTCAACGCAATCACTGAAGGAGTTGAGTATCTAACCCCTGACTTGAGTGATGAAATCACCATAAATACTGACCTGATCATAAGGAAGAGGAAACTGGTCTACTTCTTTTGAATTCCAAGCCTAGGTCCTTGATGATCTGGATAGTTCCCCGGCTGTTCCCAATGTTTTGTTTTGCTTTGTTTTAAGTTAGCAAGGGGTGGGTACTACCCGGTTCACAAACAGAGATCAGTTTTTGGCTTAATTTTCACCTCGTCCAAAGAGCAAGTACTAAGAAACAACAAACCCCAGTTATCCCTATGGTTCAAAACAAAACTTGAGGTTTCTGTATTAACATCCTTTCTTCATAACTTCCCTTCATTCACCCTACCACTGCCCTCCCCAGGCAGAAGTCTTAGGAAGTGGCCTTCCCTATGACAGGACTGATCTGAGAGCTTCCTGCAGTACTATCTCCCAGGGGTTAAGACCTAATAGAGACAAATGGGACTGTCAACTGTGTCACCTTGTCTTATCTGGTTGATGCCTCTTAGAACTTCTTTGTTCTTACTACACACTCAGGAGCCAGAGCTCTTCACAGAAGATCACCATTAGGTTTGGAATCTGGGAATCCTGACCAGGTGCAAGTTCATGGAATTATACAGAACTGTCGTGGAGCAGCGCTCACAGGATGCAAGACTGAAAGCCCATGGCAGGATGCAGTGTAGGTTCAGGAACATGGTCCCAGGTTAGGATTAGATTGATGATCAATTCTCACCTGGCCCTCTATAATAGGAAATACAGACACTCCCCTGACAAAAGCACTTAGTTGTATCCACAGGGAATGAAGCAGAATCCTCAATGGTGACAGAGTAGTTGAAGAGGTGGGGATTCAGAACATAAAATTATTTCTGCTTTCAAACAGCAAAAAATACCTAGAGGTAAAAAATCCACCTGGAATCAGGAAGTCCCAGTACCAGGCTTTTGGGATTAAAGAAACTCAAATTGTTCTCCTTCTCTATCTGGTCTGAAGAAACGGGCTCAGTAGTCTCTACCACATCAGAGATCCCAGAACTAACAGAAAAAGAGGCAATACAATCTTATCAGACAATAATCCTGCAGCCATCTTACCCTGGGAAATCACGTTCCCATAATTCTCCTGCCTGGTGTCCCTATTCAGATTCCTCCGAGCCAGGTTCTGACATCCCCATTCCTCCAGGATGAGAGACACGGCCATGTCCTCGATCTTCACCATTGCCTGAAATAACACGAGATCCCCACACTCAGTTCTCCCAAAGTCCAGGGACAGTCCCACTGCCCGAACCTGGAGTCAGGGACGGAGGTGACTGCAAACCTACAGGATGCTGGGAAAGAAAAGGTGACCACGCCAGGCTCTAGTGGACAGGTGGGAGTGGAGCTACTCTGTGGGCAGGGACATCAAGAGCCAGTGTCCTGGTGAAGACCGCTGAAAGAGCTCCAGGAAGAGGCAGATGTGAGGGACTCAGGAGGGCAGAGGGGCCCACAGCTCACCTGGGAATCTGCCGAGAACAGTGCAGATGCCATCGCCTGGTCTCTGGGACCCCCCTCGTGATGAGGGGCAGGAACGTGGGTGGCAGGGAGAGCTGAGGGAGGAGAAAGGAGCTGTGAGTGAAGCCAGCTCTGCCCTGGGCCTCCCTTCAAAGCAGGGCCCAGGGGCACCCTCTTTCCTGTACCAGCATGCCCAATGTTCAGTGTTTAACTACAGAACTGAGAACTACAGAGAATGGAAGAAAGAAAAGGCATGATCTGTGTCTTCCCAAGACCTCTGTTCTTAAGCAGGAGTAACAAGGAGTCATAAAAGGGCCCTTAAAATCACCTGGTCCAACTCCTTCATTTTAAAGAAGGGGAAACCGAGGCCCCGATAGGGTAAACAACTTGCGTAACATCATCCTGGTTAAGAGGGCAGAGCCAGAACTATAACCCGGGTTCCTACTCTCAGCCACAGAAGTAGGTAACACTCAGCCCACATTCAAGTCTGGCTCATAATTTAATTTTCTCCAGTCCAACAAACAGTATACCAGACTTCAGAATCCCATTCAGTTGTGGAAAATGCAACAGTTTTAAAAATCTTTAGTAGTAATATCTTGAAACACAGAGAAGGAAGGGGCTCTTCTTACTTCTGGGTAAGTTTCAGCCATTTTTTGTCCCTCTACTTTTCTCCCTCACTTAGCCACAGTTTTTGGATAAAACACACACATGGTTAGAATGTCAATGAGACATTTACAAATGTATAAGGGTCTGGGTTGACACTCATCTAATAAAAGACATCTACAATATAGGGTCACATTAACTGCGACGTGCAAGAAAAACTGGAAAAATTTTAAATGGCAAAATCAAAATCCTCCCTTGCCAAGTAATGTTAGATTTGAAAATGTTACTGGTGAACAGATGATGTTACTGTGCTGCAAAGATACTAGAAAAACTAATTTGAAACGGAATTAGTAAATCTTGTAACTATTTCAGAATATACAGCAATAATATAAGCTAAAGCAAAATGTAGAAAAAGATCAAGTACCTAGCACTTTAACCCGCTGAGAGTTAGGAAACGCTCTGGAAGATGAGCAGCACAAAGAGAAACTGAGAATAAGTGCATATGCCTCAATTCCTTCAAGAACTATTTATGATGTAACAACTGTATGTTCCAGGGTCTGGAAAGCTGTTACTCTGGTAACCTTGATTGAATCAGCCCTAATCTGGCACTTAAAACCACGAAGATCCTCCTCCGTTTCCTGACTTCACCTGGTGGAGTGTGGAGAGAGCTCACAAACCCTACGAGGACCTAACGGGACTGGGTGGACAGTGGTGGATAAACATCACAGCGCACTGGTTGGCTCACAAGGCTTTCTCCAGCTTACGAGCGCTGGCTATCCTGCAGAATGCACAGAAGACAATACTTCCTTAAGCTCTAATATTCCTATCCTGAATGTCATCATAAATAAACACACTGGTTAAGGACTGTGCCTTTGTCAACTCTTGCTGAACAACCATACTTTTAGCATGTTATTTTTTTTTCTTTTACTGATATTATAGGTATCAACTTTGATTTTAAAACTGGTTAAAAATATTGTTAGTATTTCCCTCAAAGGAAAAAAAATTCAACTGATTTTTATTTATATGACCCTGAAGTGATTTTTTTTGCCTCATTTTCCTCAACCAAAAACAAAATATTTTTTCCATCCTTTTCCCATTCTTTGGAATTTTTAAAAGTAACCTAGAAATAGAGTGATGTTACACAGTATTTTATACATTTTAAATAAAATGAATTGATAAATGATCCTTTTAAAGATAATTTATGACATACTAGGGTGTTGGCTATATTTCATCTCTTCCTAGGACTTTCCTGTAAAAAAAAAACCTGCTAGACATCCAGAATACTAACAATTCAACAAATAATATAATGTCCACCCAAGTTCATTATGCACATTTCACTTACCTCCTTGGTAACATTATTTAACTCCTGAAATTGGCCTGTAAGTTATATTTCCTCTGATATTTAGTAATAACAACAATAGAAATAAACATGTTTCTCTATTACAGGCATTTAGCAACACAGAGAGGGCACTCCCATCCTGAATAGTTTGCTTCTTTCCCCCCATGTGAAACCTTGCTTCTTACCCCGTGGTTGTAAGAGGCGGGGTTTCCGAGATGAATGCTTGAAATGGGACTGGGTGGCCTCATGAGGAAGGTCAAAGCTCGAGGACTCCTGTACTGGATCCAGAGGCACCATCCCCCTTGCGAGCATCTCAGGTCCATGAACTTGACCTGGGACCTGAGGACAAACAGGGTGGGCTTGTGGGTAAATCACTTTTTAAACAGGAATTTAAACAAGTGAAAAAAGACACTAAATATACCAGTGGCTGCAGGAAGGACAGGGCCAGAATACTTTTTAATATCCAAGCAGAAGAGGATCAAAGCACCACAAGGACTATTAATACGAACTTTAAGTCAGTAACTTTCTCTCTACTTCAGTCTCAAACTCCACGTGCTGCTCACACATGACAGGTTTCCCCTCTTCTTACCTGCTGTCCTGATAAATCCAGCTCCAGATCTTCCAGAAGGGTCACAGCCTCCTCTCCACTATCGGGACGGTATTCCTGCAGCCAGACTTGGAGCTCCTTGGGCAGAATGGAAAGGAACTGCTCCAGCACCAGCAGCTCCAGGATCTGCTCCTTGGTGTTTATCTCTGGTCGCAGCCACTGGTGACAAAGTTCCTTCAGTCGACTCAGGGCCTCTCGAGGCCCAAAAGTGTTCTGGTAACAGAAGTGCCTGAACCGCTGGCGGAAGATCTCCGGGTCGGGAGGAGGAGACTCCTGCAGACTGGCGTCCTGCCCCCACACATGCTCTTCCTCATCCTCCTCTTCGACCTTCACTATCACGATGCCGTCCTTCTCCTGGGCAGCATGGGGGGACAGACCGGTGGCTTCCCTTGACTCAGCAGTCATCATTCAGGCTCAGGGACCTGACTTGATCCAAACAGGGTCTGTGCTCTCCTTTCTGTCCTGGGAAATGTTTTCTGATATCTGTTTCTGTACTATTCCTGGAGGAGTGTTAAAAAAAAAAAAAAGTTATTGGTACCTTTATGAAAAGTGACCTGTGCTGTTAATATTTCATACAAGGCTACACCTCAAGGCATTAAAAATGCCTCTGGGGGCTTCCCTGATGGTGCAGTGGTTAAGAATCCGCCTGCCAACACAGGGGACATGGGTTCGAGCCCTGGTCTTGGAAGATCCCACGTGCCGTGGAGCAAATAAGCCCGTGCGCCATAACTACTGAGCCCGTGAGCTACAACTACTGAGGCCGTGTGCAACAACTGCTGAAGCCCGCGTACCTAAGAGCCTGTGATCCACAACAAGAGAAGCCACCGTGATGAGAAGCGCACAGCAACAAAGAGTAGCCCCCGCTCGCTGCAACTAGAGAAAGTCTGCGCACAGCAATAAAGATCCGACACAGCCAAAAAATAAATAAATTAATTAATTTAAAAAATGCCTCTGAATAGCAAAGGGGGAAAAAAAAGCCTCCAGAGCCACACTGTTTTCCCTGTCACTCTAGATATTAAGGTTTGCAAACAAACTTCCAACTGGCAAATTCCCCCCTCAGGGTGTTTGCCTGAGCACCGTCCCTCCAGGAGGAGGGCAGGCTATGACATCATGTGTTTACACGCTAAGCCCAGTGAGAGCGGAATGTTAGTGGGGTGCCAGGCACCCGCTTCAGCAGCACGCTAGCCATCTTACCCCCTCCCACAACACGCTTGGAGCACCATCTCACAGATGACGTGACTGCGGCTCGGACGACTCAAGTGATTTGCTCAGGAGCAGGAGGCTACCTACCTAGCAGTCAACACTCAAGCCAAACGTGAAGGCCAGGACTTACTAACCCACCATCTAGCTATTTCTATTATTTTTATAGGTGCCTTGGTCAGTACGAGATAATCCACTTTGGACAGAGAAAGAAAATATCAAAATGTCTATTTATATTTTAAAAGTGAGAAAAAATAAACCATATTTAATGTACAAATGGACACTACCAAACTCACTTGGTCTAAATGCTGAACTGCCACATGTCACACATGAGACAAGTGTGTGGGGGGGTGTGAGCAAAATGGGTCAAATGACACGAACTTCCAGTTATAAAATAAGTTAAGTCCTGGGGATGTAATGTACAGCATGGTGACTACAGTTAATAATAATACTGTACTGCATATTTGAAAGCTGCTGACAGTAGTTCTTAGAAATTCTCATCAAAAGAAAATAAAATGTAGGGGACTTTCCTGGGGGCAAAGTGGTTAAGAATCCGCCTGCCAAAGCAGGGGACACAGGTTCAAGCCCTGGTCTGGGAAGATCCCACGTGCCTTGGAGCAACCAAACCCGTGCGCCACAAATACTGAGCCTGCGCTCTAGAGCCCATGAGCCACAAATACTGAGCCTGTGTGCCACAACTACCGCAGCCTGTGTGCCACAACTACCGCAGCCTGTGCTCCTAGAGCCCGTGCTCCACAAGAGAAGCCACCGCAATGAGAAGTCTGTGCACCACACCGAAGAGTAGCCCCCGCTCGCTGTAACTAGAGGAAGCCTGTGTGCAGCAATGAAGACCCAACACAGCCAAAAATAAATAATAAAATAAAAAGAAAAATGAAAAAAAGAAAATGTAACTATGGTAACAGATGTTAACCAGACTTACTGTGGTGATCACTTTGGAATATACACAAACATTGAACCGTTATGTTGTACACCTGAAACCAATATAATGTTACATATCAATTACATCTCAAAAAAAAGACAGACAAGCAGCTTTAAAGATTCTTTCAGAGAAACTACAATTAGGGAAATACTAACGATGCAAATACACACAAACAAGAAAACTGCACAGCAATTTTTTTTTTTTTTTTTTTTTGCGGTACGCGGGCCTCTCACTGTTGTGGCCTCTCCCGTTGTGGAGCACAGGCTCCAGACGCGCAGGCTCAGCGGCCATGGCTCACGGGCCCAGCTGCTCCGCGGCATGTGGGATCTTCCCGGACCGGGGAACGAACCCGTGTCCCCTGCATCGACAGGCGGACTCTCAACCACTGCGCCACCAGGGAAGCCCTGCACAGCAATTTTTAACTCAGCCAGGTCAGAAGGTAAAAACAAATGTGGAACTAAATCAAACTTAAGAAGTCAACCGATAAGTGAGAAAGTAGCTGAATTTCAAGAACAAAAATTTAACATGGTTGGTGGATAGGATCAATCATGAGTTGATAAGCAGAGGCAACAATGTGTTGCTTCCATCTGAACTGACAAATCTTTGTGAAGCATCTTTTTTTTTCCACCTCTACGGCCATCAAAATTAAGCATCAAATTCAACTTTTACAGACAGAGCATCCAATTGTTCTATAACAAAGAGATAAGCCAAGAGTTTTAAACTAGCAAAGTATTTTTAATTACATGGCTCTCACTGAAAAATTATTAGTAATTTTGATGGAAAAAGGATCATGTACGTTGAAAGCACAAATTTTTTTCTAAAATAGCACAACTTAATGTATTTTTTTAATTATACAAAACACTGGTACATGTATATAATTTTTCTAAATAGTTTTTACTGACAGGAACGTGTGACCAGAAAAGTTTGGAGATGACTGTTCTAATCGCAAAGAATATGATTTTAATCTGAGATTTATCACAGGATTAGTTTTTTTTCCTCTTTCTTTGGTCCTTAATGAAAACCAGAAATCCTTATTAAAATAGCAGTCTATAATAACAATAAAGAATATTACATTCAAAAAGGCTTACTACATAAATGTAAAAACATTGTGGGAATTAAGTCATTTCTCCAATGATTTTTTTTTTTTTTTTTTTTTTTTTGCGGTACACGGGCCTCTCACTGTTGTGGAGCACAGGCTCTGGACGTGCAGGCTCAGCGGCCATGGCTCACGGACCCAGCTGCTCCGCAGCATGTGGGATCTTCCCGGACTGGGGCACGAACCCATGTCCCCTGCATCAGCAGGCGGACTCTCAACCACTGCGCCACCAGGGAAGCCCTCCAATGATTTTAAACTGGTAAAAGTCCTGTTGCAAACCATCTTCTAGCCCTTCCCATCCACTCCTTCAGACCTGTTTTGCACTCCACCCACCTTGCTGCAGGAAATATATTTTGTTTTTTAACTTCAGAGCAGCTTTACCTGGAAAGTCCTTACAGTTACGAGTATTCAATTTCCTAACCATTTCTGCAATCTACAGTATGCAGTGTCCTGCCAGACTGAGGGGAATAAAAAGATGAGAAGCACCATTCCTATTTTTACACAAATAATTACAGTACAAAGCAGATGTGCCAACAGTTCTAAGGAGGTTACAACCTGAGTGCTGGAGAAGCCCTGAGGAGTGACTGACAGCTACAAGGCAGCTTCCAGGAAACAGCCCCCCTGGAGCTGGGAACCAGAGAGGAAGAGGCAGCGAGTAGGGAGTCCAAGAGATCACTCCTTTGGCTAGCTTTCTCCCAGCTGGAGGCTAAATAATTCCTGTAAGGCTTAGTCTCTTTATTTCATTCTGAAAAGTGAAAAGCAAGACTATCTTTTCCAGCTATGCCTCCCAGAACTGTCTTCCACCGCCCTAATCCAGGCTCCACATCTCCTGCCGAGACTAGGGCCTTAGCTCCATACATTTTCTCTAGCATCCATTTCTCCCCTTTCTAATACGAATAACATACCAAGGTCAACTTAGTATTGCCAAAGTATGCTTCTAGGCATTCCCTCCTTCCCCTCAATTACTGTCAATGAATCCCTGACATCTACCAATTAGTGTTCAAACAACACACCCCACTCGACCTTTCCACTCCCACTACTTTCCTTAGTAGTGATCCCCTATGTTTCAGCCTACTGGGCCCATTAATGTTCCCCAAGCATAGGGCGTGACTTTGCATCTTCACCCCTTTGCTGGGACCAATCTCCCACCTTTATCCACCTCTACTGGCCAAATTTTCACTCACCCTTCAAGATGTACACTGTCTCCTGACATTCTGAATTAAATAAGATATCTTCCTCCTTTGAACACCCTTGGTACTTTCTCTGTTCCTATCTTAGGCACTTCTACTCTCCTTGTATTATCATTACTTGAGCTGCAGTTCCTATCTCCACCTCCCAGCTAAACCCCTCAAGAACAAGAACTTTTGTTTATTTATCTTCTAGGGAACTGGGGAGACTGTTGAACAGCACAGAAGAAATAAGAACAACTCAGCGGCTTCCCTGGTGGTCTAGTGGTTAAGACTCCACACTGCCAATGCAGGGGGCCCGGGTTCAATTCCTGGTCAGAGAACTAGATCCCACATGCCGCAACTAAGACCCAGCTCAGCCAAATAAATAAATAAATATTAAAAAAAAAAGGAAAAGGAAAAGAAAAAAGAACTCAAGCCATTACAGCGCCCCCTGCCGTCTTATTGCCTTTAGTGGCAATTAGTGATCAGACAGCCCAGGAACATCTCATCACTCAGGCATAGAATCTCACCTTCCTTGACTCCTCTCTCCTTACATGCATTCAGTCTCCAGGCACCAGGGAGAAGTAATTCTTTGTTCATACTTATTTTTCTGTCTAGCTCCATGGAGGCCAGCTTCCTCTCCTTGGTGCCCTGCCGTCATCCCCCCACAGTTCACCTCCCACCTTGCTCTCAGATCCTCTTCATAAAACTCTAGAGCCTTGCAGTCAATACTCCCCAGCACCTGGTCCCAGTTTCCCCATCAAGCTTCATTTCCCATGAATTTCTCTCCCTCCCCTGCCATGAACCTTTTCCATCCAGCAAAATGAGTCTACTCAGTACTTCCTAAATATGTCTTGTATTTTGAACACCATCCTTTTCTCCCATGATAATGCCTGGGATTTCCCTCCCAGTCTTCTCTGACTTTTCAAATCCTACTTATCCTTCAGAGCTAAGCTAAAATGCAACTTGCCCCTCATCTGTTCAAGAGGCCTCTCTCTAGTAGGCATTATAGGAAGAACCAATGTTAACTGAGTGCTTTCTATGTACCAGGCATTTCACACAACACCCTCAGGAGGTAGGTACCATTGTTGTCTCACTGTATAATGACAAAACTAAGGTTTACAGATGTTAAATAACATACCCAAGGTCACAGAGCAATTGAATGGCAGAGCGAGGATTTGAGATTAGGTCTGTGGGACCCCTCAGCTCAAGCTCCAACCATCATACCAAACTCATTCTGTCCCAACGTGTGGGGTAAGGAAGGGCTTCTGTGGACACACGGATTCTTTTGAAGAGGAAGGCCTACGAAGGATGACCACTCAGGAATGGGCCTCACCTGCCATCCAGTTTTCACTGGAGAGCTGCATGACTAAGGAGACACAGCAGGAGATGCAAGTGGGAATCATCTAAACTCTAACCAGGTGGGACCTTCAAAAGAGACAACTGAGCAGAGCTAGTGTGGCATCTAGTCTGGTGTCAGAAATCTCATTTATGAAAATTCTGTTCCATCTTAGGCATTTAAGGAGACTAAAGGAAAGGAATCTTAATTTGTGCCCACACCTTAGCCAGTTTTGAAGAGTAGGATGCTCCTTGGGTCAGTGGGACTCAACAGGAAGGGATTCTGAGGAGGAAGTGAGACCTAAAGGGACAGAGATGAGGGCACGGCCACAGTCCCTCTTCCCCCAATTTTGACAGGTACCCTCCCCCCCCAACATTTCTCTCCTCCTACTTTGGGCAGGAGAAAAGTCACAACAGCGGCGGAAGGGCTGGGTTTTATTTTAGGTTTCAGAGGATCTGCGCACACAATCTTTTCTCCTCTCTCTAAACTCTATGCCCTAATGGTCTCCACCAAGCATTTGCTATTCAAGTTCTTTCTTGGTAATCTAATTTTTCATGCCGTCTTCTTCGACTGGACTATTGTTAAGAGTATGCGTCTTTGTACCTCTTAGACCTACACTTAGTATGACCTCTTTGCAGGCACTAGTTTTTAAAAAATACTTGACTGAATGTTACTCTTTTTGGCGCATTCACATAGCATTCAAAGTTGCCCTCAAATTACAGGCGTGGAAGAGTTTCACTAAGCTGCATCACCACTTACCAGCTGATTTTAGGTTTAGTTACTCTAAGTACAGATGTTTCTTCTCTGGGTTAAAAAACAGTATTTGTCTCACAGAGCTGCTGTGAGGATTACAGGAGTTAACATATATGAAGCACTTCAAACAGTCTCTGGCATTTAGTAGGCACTAGAGAAGTGTTTTAAATTTTTTCAATAAACTTAAGAGATGTAACTATACTTTCCAATTTTCAGCCTGCTTAAAAGATTAAGCAACAGGAGAAATCCTGTAATAGTGAAAGTAGCACAGGGTGGAACACCTGAATTCTAGTCTCCCATGAATAAGAGTGAGTCCCTCCCTGGGTGAGTTATTTAACCTCTCTGACATCCAGTATCCTTATCTGTCAAATTGGGGCGGGGTGGGGGAGGGAACAGAGGAGCAGAAAACTACCTCTGGGGTCCCTTTGAGCTGAAAACCATTCTGACACACTATCCGATTTAGATAAGATTACCCCCAGTACCTGGTTCTCCCCGAAGGTAAATACGAAAGATTTTCTTACAAAAAAGGCTTGGAGTTACAAGCTCAGTTTATTCCAAAGGCTATTTTCTAAACAGGCCAGTATCTTTTCCAGGGCATAGTCTTCAAAGTTTAAACTGCCTCCCACCCATTTCTGAACAGAGCTCTAAGATGTTTTAAAACATGAAAAAGCTACCTTTAAAAGACAACTAGCTACCCAAAGAATACTGATACTCAGAATGAAAAGGTAACATTTAACATAACACTCATCTGTATTTAGATACAATATAAAGTTAGGAAAAATTTAAATGCTTAGATCAAGTAGGGAATCAGCAAAAGACTATGATATTAAGTAGCTAGCTTCCCTGTTTGTATTTTAAGATTGGTGAAAACTGCCTGAAATAATGAACAAGTATCGTGCATAGTAATTCAGAGACAATACAAACTTGGAGAAACATTCTGGGGCAAATGATCATTATGGTTCCCTAAGTAATAAATCTATTTCTCCACACGTGGCTGGCAAATACAGTAACAGGGCTTTGTTGACTGGTTACAATGAATCCTCCACAATTCAATTCGACAACTATTTACTGACCACCTCCAATCCGCCTAGCAATAGTCTGTACAATAAATGCTTTCTTTGGTCCCAGGCCATGTAACAGCTGCTCTCTATAATGAAAGTATCTTATTGAGTACTGGAGGCACTGCAAGAAACGGAGGGCAGGGGGTCAGTGTCAGGCTGAACTGTAGCTGAATTTTTCAATTACATTGACCAAATTATCTCAAAGTTGGAAGGGCCTTTGGAGAAAACCTAGTTAATTTGATTGATGACAAAACTGAGAGTTGGCGGAAGTGTCTTATCTTATCCAAGGTCACTCAGTTAATCAGTCTCCTAACGGCCCCGCGCAATTTCCACAAATTCCTTTCACTCTTCACCCCTTCCAAGTCAGGCAGAATAACTACTACCCAGAAGGGGAAAATCCACCTCATCTACCGGACAGCTCGTTTTCAAAAGCCTTCGAAATAGTCCATAAAGCTGAGAGTGGGATGTACATATAACCTCTACTAGACCCGAATCATTTCTTTACCCACTCTGACTAGGTTTCAAAAGCTCTTTAATCACCGCTCGGGGGTGGGGGTGGGGTGCGGAGAAGCAGGTGATCTGGAAACACGTATGCGGCACCTTGAAACGTCCATTTCTCTCAGCCTTCCGCATTTTTCACCTCGAGGTCCTGCAAGGACCCCGAAAAAAAAAAATCTCTCACTGGAATCAAAGCAAATGGCGACGAAAACAGAGCAGAACATTCAGACAGGGGTCGGTTCGCTCGCGACCCGGTTCTCAGAAACGTCAAGCGACGATGACGACACTGCAGGAGAGGGGCCCGGAAGGGGCCCGCAGACGGCCTCCCAGGACCCCCGGCCAAGGACCGTCGACCCCTCCCCGCCTGGGCCCGCGGTGGGGAGGGGACGGCCTGGCCTGGGGCGGGGACGCTGGCGCGGACTCGCTTCACGCTGCGCCCCGGCCGCCCGGAGGGGACCCCGGGGCCTCAGTTGCAGAGCCCACCCCCACGCACACACCCCTGCGGCCCCGCCCGACCCCCCCAGAGGCCGGCCCCACCTCTCACCGTGAGCCCCGGGAGCGGCCTAGGGGCGCTGGGCGAGCAAGGGGAGCTGACTCTGGGGCTCAGGCCGGCCGAAGGGCGCCGCGCACGGATCTAGGCCCTCTTGACGCCTCGACACAGACACAATGAGTCACAAAGGCCGGAAGTGTGTCAGCACCTCGTCTTCCGGGACTGCGCCGCGCTTCCGGGTCCTCTCTAGGAGCGCGGGAGGTTTTGGAATCTCGGTTCCCGAACGCTGGACCAGTCCCGTGCCCTGCCGTGGTCCTATCTCCCGCTTTGGGGTCTCCGCCCTCAGCCTGTGCGCCCCGTGTGAAGGCTGGGAACGAAGGAGAAGGGATTCAGGCCTTTCGAGATACAAACAGACTGTCCAGTTCTGACACCAGTCCATCTGATAATTCGATTTCTCCTTTTTCATCTCTGGCAGTCCTTGTAGTAATTATAGTTATTACCAAGCAATAATAATACTTAATAATTGTATGTCTGTGGCAGAGGAGCTGAAAGAAGGGTGTACACAGAGGAAGGTCAAAGTGAAGCCAGCGGTGGCTGGTTTCACAAAACTGCCGTGGTAGTTTCTCTCGGGCCCTGAAGATGTCTGACAATTGAGTGGGTGGTATTTTTAAATATTTGGCGTGTGGATGAAGGACGTCTTTCTACAACCAAGCTAGTTACAGGTTCTATGTTCTGCTCATGTGAGATATGCTATTATAGCGATTTGAAAGAAGTTTTCAGAATAATAACAGACACTTATGCCTTCAAGGTGCTTTCACAACCTACAACAATTATGGCCTTCACCTGGCAAGATAAAGCAGAAATAATACTCTGCCTGCTGAACAAGGGTGACCACAGGCTTTAATGATTGTGACTTTGCTGTATATTCCAAGGCAAGTTTGGGGGAGAGTCTGAACTTAATAGCTTGGTTGCATGACTCCTATTGCTTGGAAGAGATTACTTTTTAAAAAATATTTGAAAACTAAAAGGCAATTACAGTATCATTAAATGAAAATTGCAAAATGGAGAAAAATAATCAGCTGTAATCCCTCCATCGTAACCCAACTATGATGGTTTTAATGTATCCCTTTCCTATCTGTTTTCATATGTATATGTTTTTATTATTTTAAACATGGTTCAAAACTATGATTGTATTGGATATGTGGCTGGTGTACTTGAAGCACCTGCCACATTCATATTGTGTGGCCACTTTTTGGACCAGAGCTGATGGGAACAGTTTTGGGCACTTGATGGAAGCACAGCTTATATGCTGAGGTGGTCTGGTCTGAGAGCTCTGATGAATGCGACAGTAGGGAACTAAAGCAACTAGATCTCCTTTCTTGGGGAGTTCAAATGTGAGACACACAGAAAACTGGGGCCAAGCAGAAATCAGTCAGCAGAAGGCATTAGGTGACAGAAGCCACAAAGCCGTGAGTGTCATGGGTAAGCAGTGGTTTCAGTAGAGAAAACTCAACTGAGCTATAGAAACAAAGACCAAGAGGGTCTGATGCACCACATGGCAGGGCTCACGGAAGGGAGCCCAGCCACCTAGTGCTGAGAACCCACAGCATAAGGAGGTGACAGCCTGAATAACTCTCAGGTCCCAAAGTTTTATTCTCTGCACCGCTTGACTTTGCTGCAGATGCTCTTGTATCCTGTCTCCCTACTTCCCCGTGTGTCCGTGTGTCCTTAGAATAAATCCCTCGCCAACAAAAGAGTCTCAGTTTGTTCCTTGCCACAAAGAAAAGCCCGATATGGTTGATGTGAAATAATGCATGCTACTTAAAAAAGCTTAATATCATATCATTAACATTGAAAATTTTGCTACACAGAATGGATAAGTATCATTTTAATAGCTGTATAGTATTCTGTCAAGCAGCTGTACCATTAATTATTTAATAATTCCTGTATTTCTAGACATGCTGAATACTTCAAAAGTTTCGCTACGTTAAGAAATATTTAAATGAAGATCTCTGTGCAGATGTCTTTTGGATTATTTAAATAAGACAGATTCTGACAAGCAAGTTTACTGAGTTAAAAAAAATGTGTATATATATACATATATATGTATGTATATATTACCCTTATTTACAATTGCCAAGATATGGAAGCAACCTAAGAGTCCATCAACAGATGAATGGATTACGAAGATGTGGTGTGTGTATACAATGGAATATTACTCAGGCATAAAAAAGAATGAAATTTTTCCATTTGCAACAATGTGGATGGACTTGGAGGGTATTATGCTAAGTGAAATAGGTCAGACAGAGAAAGACAAATACCGTATGATAGCACTTATATATGGAATAATAAAATTTTTTTGAAAAGTGACATAGCACTGGTCTTCGAGAAGTTTAAAGTCTGGTGGGGATATTAGATCAATGCATGGGCCACCAAAATACAAAGTGAAATGATGCATATATCCAGAGCCATATAAACACACTTCTCTGTCCTGACTGCAGGTTTCCCAGGGCAGAATTAAGGGATCTGTGGGGCCCCTCTTCCAAGGGTTACTCTCTAGTAGTAGAAAAAGGGGTTGTCTCTTGCATAGCACAGGGAACTCTACTCTGTACTCTGTAATGACCTATAGGGAATAGAATCTAAAAAAGAGTGGATATATGTATATGTATAACAGAATCACTTTGCTGTACACCTGAAACTAACACAACATTGTAAATCAACTATACTCCAATAAAAATTAATTTAAAAAAAAAGAAAAAGGGGTTGTCTCAAGCCTGCTCCAAGGTCAGCTGTGACAAGGTCAGCTGTGACAAGGTCAGCTTCTCCTCCTGCTGCCCCTAAGTGCCACTGCCTGCTGTTGTCTACTCTGAGTCCCCTGGCTTGGAAAGGCCTCTTCTTCAGTTCCTGGACTTATGAAAGGTCCATAACACAAGATTGTTGTGCACCTGTGCCAGCGAGGCTGTGAGCAGGGCAGGGCGGGGTGGAAGGGGCCGGGCCAGGGAAGGAGCAGTCCCCACGTGAGGACCTTTCTCAGGTCAGCCACCTCTGTGCTGACTGAGGGCCTGGCCCTCACGCCTCCCCCCTCTGTCCCACTGTGTGTGGCCTCTGGCCTTCCCACCTGTCCCCTCTTGCTTCCTGTGGCTCCACAGAGAGACCACCACCGGCAGCCAGCCTGCTATCTGGCCCTCGTCAGCGCATCTGGGTGCAGTGGCTCTGTCCCTGAGCTGGGCTTTCCCCCAGCATGGTCGCCCCCCTCACCTGCTCCATTACCTCTGATATGCTGTGCAAACATATTTCTGGATAAAATGCTGGGACGAAAAAAGATTGTTGTGCACAATAGATTTAATCCTCAGTTTCTGAATCAATGAGGAAGATGATAACATGCAGATTGGAATCAAACTCAAGGTGAATATTCAACATTTGCAACCACTGCAGCCATCAGGAATTTATACCTGCCCAGGTCGCTCATGCTTAGCCCTCCCCCTGCACCCAAGCTCTCTGCTTTACCCAAATCTTCCCTCTCATCTTCTTCCTTCTAGGATTTTAACAATCTCTTGGAGCTTTTATTCTATTGAACATCGATGTCTCTTTATGTACGTCCATCCACCCCACCCCCAAGTGCCCACAGGGGCCAGGCAGCCAGTGGCTGGGATAAATTTAATTGTTACCTGAGCTTGAAGTGGGACTGTGGGTGGCTGTCCATCTGTTGAGCACAGGCCCTGGCCGAGGGAGACACTCACCCTTCAGGCTATTGTTGCCAAACCAGGTGTGGACTCAGAATTTCCAGAAAGGCTAATTCTTCCAAGGAGAAAAGAGAAATGGGATTTTTAGATGAAGTCTCTCAATTTTTACTTGGTACTCAGCAAACAAACGAGGGGCACACTGGCACTGGGCATGCACACAATACACCCCCTCTGAGTTGGGCGCAGAGAGATTTGCAGGTGGCCTTGTGTGCTACCTCTCGTCTAAAGAGCCCCAGGGCGAGGAACCTTCCCTTTCTTATACAATTCCCTTCCAGGCGTTTTCCTAAACAGCGAGCCATCCGCATGTGAAGTGAATGCTGATCCTCCACCAACAATATGGAAGCACTATTGCAATTCCTTCCCTTTAAAAAAATAGTCTTTTGGGGCTTCCCTGGTGGCGCAGTGGTTGAGGGTGCACCTGCCGATGCAGGGGGCACGGGTTCGTGCCCCGGTCCGGGAGGATCCCACGTATCCCTTAGTCTTTTTCTTTGCACTGCACGAGGAAATTGTACATCCTGGAGGTGGGTGGGCCCTCTGGGAGAAGGATGAGGGATGTAGCTGATTGTTTTGTTTTTTTTTTAACATCTTTATTGGAGTGTAATTGCTTTACAATGGTGTGTTAGTTTCTGCTGTATAACAAAGTGAATCAGCTATACTCTACATATATCCCCATGTCCCCTCCCTCTTGTGTCTCCCTCCCACCCTCCCTATCCCATCCCTCTAGGTGGTCACAAAGCACCCGCTGATCTCCCTGTGCTATTTGGCTGCACTGGGTCTTCGTTGCTGCGCGCGAGCTTCCTCTAGTTGCGGCGAGAGCGAGGGCTACTCTTCATTGCGGTGCGCGGGCTTCTCATTGTGGTGGCTTCTCTTATTGTGGCGCACAGGCTCTAGGTGTACGGGCTTCAGTATTTGTGGCATGTGGGCTCAGTAGTTGTGGCTCGCGGGCCCTAGAGCGTAGGCTCAGTTGTTGTGGTGCACGGGCTTCGTTGCTTCACTGCCTGTGGGATCTTCACGGACCAGGGCTCAAACCCACGTCCCCTGTATTGGCAGGCGGATTCTTAACCACTGCACCACCAGTGAAGTCCTGCAAAGTCCTTCTCACCATGAAAGATAACATATTCACAGGTTTCGGGATTACGGCATAGATATTTTTTGGGGGGGGGATCGTTCTGCCCACCAAAATTTCCTGGGGGAAGAATTCTTCAAACTCACCCTGCAGGCTGTCCGTCCAGCTCCCAAG
Organism: Lagenorhynchus albirostris; assembly: GCF_949774975.1. NCBI lineage: Eukaryota > Metazoa > Chordata > Mammalia > Artiodactyla > Delphinidae > Lagenorhynchus > Lagenorhynchus albirostris. The sequence continues at coordinate 81,429,368 of NC_083109.1, forward strand.
TCCTGGGCACATACGGACCTGCATCCCCAGGCCATTGCTTCACCATCAACTGTCAGCTTGCCATCACCACCTTCAAAGATGTTGCTGCTGCCACTACCCCCAAAGCAAATGACACCAGAATCACCTGCTGGCAAAGCAGTCTGGAAAGTGTAATTTGCACGGTCCTAGCTTCTTCCATAAAGAGTGGGAGCCAGAAGGGAGAGAATCAAGCTGGGAGCTGAGAGCAGACAGGAAGAGTCCACTGCACTCATTCTCACTGTTCATCAAGATTTAACTTCCATGTGGCAGTAGCAACAACAAAACACATTATACTTTCACTTAAGTTGTTGCAATGATTTCTCATACACATGAAATGCTTTTGTGCCTTTCCACAAATCCCCATCAGTCACTTATTCACCATTGGGTGTTAATGTCTTGTTCGGTTCCAATCTCACCTGTATAGTCTGTAACCTAAAATCTAAATTGTAAGTTAACCATTTCTGATGTAAAATTAGTAACACTCTTTATATAAAATAATAGGAGAAACAGAAGAAAAAGGACAGATTAGTGAATACATAAAAATATATAAATACATATATAACTATATACTATAAATAAGGAAGAAAATATTCGTAGTTGCTACAGGTCTTACTTCTGTAACTCACTGCACAGTTGTGTTTGGGGGCTTTTTAATAACCTCTCTAAGCCTTCATATGTAAAATAATGATAATTAATAACTGATCATTATTGATAATGATTGACAAGGGTGATAATGATACTAACCTCATAAAGTCTTTGTGAGCATTAAATGACATAATGTATAAATAATGTATTAAATGCATAGCAAAATGCTTGGTACACAGTTAATACTCAAGACCTGTTACCTATCATTATTATTGTTATTCTTATCATAATCTGAATCAGAAGAGGAAATAATGGAGCTTACATCCACACGGGGGAAAAGATGCAAGTAAATAATCAAGATAGTTTCATAGTGGTGCTGTGAAAAAAGCAAAACAATTTTGTGCATACTCACTAAAGGCATCTCTGATGATTTCTTAAGGACAGATTCTAAGAAATGAGATTGCTGGTCCCCCAAATAGTCAGAGGGTCTATATGAAATAGTGCTGGTAGCTCCAAGGTTCTAGACCTGTTGGCAGACAAACTCAGCTAATGAGATCAGGTGGCATCACTCTGAAAGAACTCAAAGGTAAGAGCTGAGAGTACCACTCAGTGTAATGGTTTACCATTACAAAGAGATGCTGTGCTTACAGACTGACAGGCTGCCCTGAACAACAAAAGTTTCTGTAGGGCACTCTGGAAACTGAAGGCTCCCAAGTTTGACCTCCAGGCTGTGAAAGCTGGTGGAGTTGATACTGAAGGGGTGCCTCCCTGAAGGCGTTGGTGACACCAGGCACTAGGGACCCTGGGGGTATTTCATTGTGAGTTCCTCAGCGTTCTCTCTGCAGGGGCTTGTTGAGCCCTGGGTTTATAGTGAGAATCTGTGTTTGATTCAGTCTTGTACCAGGAACATTAAGAAGTTAGAGTCACTATAAACCAAATTTAGCTAGACATCTTTGGGGTCACTGACATAGTGTGATTTCAGACCACAAACCTTGCAGAGGGTGGTCTTGTGGTTGGGAAGTTTCCAAGGCCCGAAGAGCCACATTCCTATCATCCTCTTCCTTGGTGTGGATCTTATTCTTACTCACCCCTCAGAGTGTTGTCCTTTGAGGTTCCTAGCTTTAGGCAGAGGCCTCAGGTCCCCAGCTTTGTCTCCCATTGTGTCACGTGTGGCCTGTCAAAACCCACGCTCTGGACACCAGAGGTGAGCAGACACTTCAGGGAAAAGTCTCTCACGGGTGTGCTTATCTCTCTGGACTGTCCTTTCTGGCCTCCAGGGAATTCCCTTACTTTCCAACCGGCTCTTTCACATACAGTATTAATAAAAGATGCCTTTTTCATGGAACCCATCATTTTTCGGTATGCTCTATGGGGAGAGTTTCTCTAATCATCTTAGCTGCTCTATGGCCAGAAGTAGAAGTCCAGGAGGATATTATATGTAAGACTTGTAAGTCTGAAAAATTATAGGTGGCATGGCTGGAGTAAAATAGGCTTAATCATTAAATCTTGGAACACTAGAATGAAGACGCTCGTGCAAAGTACAAAGGACACGTACCTGGAGATACTGCTTTGCAGAGAAGATAGTGATTTTGTGGATCTTATTCCTGGGGGACAGGCTGGAAAAACGTGGCCCTCCATGACTGTTTGCTATATAAATGGAAGGCAGGTAAGGGCAGAGTTGGATGGAATTTTTAGTTGGTTGAATAACCAGACCCAAGTTCTATTAACAAATTCATATCAACTTTAAATGGAGTCTCCAGAGACTGCTACCACTGGGCTCCGTACTGCTATTCCCATTCAACAGGATCCTCTTATATGTGCTTTATATGACCTGTTTCCTCTTTTATCAGTGTCATACTCAAGAATGTTGGTGTCATAAAGTTGGATTAGCGCGTGATCCTAAGCTAACGGTGTTAACTAATGTGTTGAAGGTAGAAAAGCAATTTCTGTCCCTCCTCCCCCGACCCCAATCCACAGACAGGGAATGGATGAGTTAAAATATAACAGGGCCAAGTGTTCTGCTTGTAGGGGGAAAAGTCTACAAAACATCCCTGTGGCTACCATCCAAGATGGAACATCAGTCTGGAAAAAACAAGTATAGAAGGCCCAGAAGTGAAAGATGTGGCTTTTTGACAGTAATGTTAGTGAACAAGGCCTGGGTTTCTTTACGGACTGTAAGCTCAAGGTGAGCCAAGTGTGAGTCAATCAAAGTTAAATAAATCTTAGGCTCCGTGAGCAGCAGCAGAGAGTCCAATGAAGTGAGAGGCATGTCTTCCTCCACAAGTGGTCAGGCAACTAACTGGTTGCAGGGCTTCGTCTCTGGGCACTGGAACTAACCAGAGTGCACGGAGGGGAGAGGTAGCCACATGGGGAAGGAGCAAGGGAAGATCCCTGCTCAGTAAGAAGAGCAGGGTCTGCTTAGGCTGAAGAGGGGGCTTAGCTGGGAGCCTGTGTTAGTCTGCAGTGGCCGCCATCACAATATATTGTCTTAACATCTGGAGGCTTGGTTCCTTCTGAGGCCTCCCTCCTTGGTTTGCAGATGGCCTTCTCCCTGTGTCCTCACTGGTCTTCCCTCTGTGTGTTTGTGTCCTAATCTCCTCTTCTTTTAAGGACACCAGTCCTACTGGATTAGGGCCCGCCCCAGGGACCTCATTTAAATTTTTTTTTTAAAGTTACCATCTTAATCATTATTTTAAAATAAATTTATTTATTTATTTAATTTTGGCTGCATTGGGTCTTCGTTGTGGTGCACGGGCTTCTCACTGCAGTGGCTTCTCCTGTTGAGGAGCACGGGGCTCTAGGTGGACAGGCTTCAGTAGTTGTGGCTCGCAAGCTCTAAAGCACAGGCTCAGTAGTTGTGGCGCATGGGCTTAGGTGCTCCGTGGCATGTGGGATCTTCCCGGACCAGGGCTCAAACTCATGTCCCCTGCATTGGCAGGTGGATTCTTTTTTTATTTTTAAAATTTTTTTGAATTTATGTATTTTTAATTAATTAATTTTTTTTTGGCTGTGTTGGGTCTTCATTGCTGCGTGCGGGCTTTCTCTAGTTGTGGCGAGCGGGGGCTACTCTTCATTGCGGTGTGCGGGCTTCTCATTGCCGTGGCTTCTCTTGTTGCGGACCATGGTCTCTAGGCATGCGGGCTTCAGTAGTTGTGGCTCATGGGCTCAGTAGTTGTAGCTTGCGGGCTCTAGAGCGCAGGCTCAGTAGTTGTGGTGCACGGGCTTAGTTGCTCCGTGGCATGTGGGATCTTCCCAGACCAGGGCTCGTGTCCCCTGCAGTGGCAGGCGGATTCTTAACCACTGCGCCACCAGGGAAGTCCACCTCATTTAAATTTAATTACCTCTTCAAAGAGCCTGTCTCCAAATCCAGTCACCTTCTGAGGTACTGGGGGTTAGGACTTCAACACATGCACTTTTGGTGTGGGGACGATGATACATAATTCAGCCCATAACAATGACTGACTCTTGTTTCCACATGCAGAAAAGGAAGTAGATTTCTCTTTTGCGATTCCAGCAGACAAAGCAAAGACCACTGTGTAGGAATTATTAGGAAGGCCAATTCTGGCTCAATAGGAAAATCTTTGTAAGAAAGAAGAAAGAGCTTTGCCTTAGGAAGGGATGGTTTCAAAGATGGTCAAAAAGAGGGTGGATAGTCTCTTGTTGGGAAGGCTGTATCTGAGAAAAGGCAGACTGGATGAATCCTCAAGATGCATCTATCAGCCTGAGGTTCTTTGTTGCTGAGTGTACACAACTGCAAAAATATCTCTTGTGTTCCCCTTTAATGACAAAATACCAGACCTGGAGAGTCATCGTTCTGGATTGGGGTACCATTTCTTCTGTACTTAATTTTTTTTAATTGAGGTATAATTGACGTATAACCTTATATTAGTTCCAGGTATACAGCATAATGATTCAATGTTTGTATATATTGCAAAACAATCACCACAATGTCAGGTTAACATCCGTCACCACACATAGTTACAAAATTGTTTTATCTTGTGATGAGAACTTTTCAGACCTACTCTCTTAGCAACTTTCAAATATGCAATATGGTATTATTAAATATAGTTGCCATGCTGTACATTGCATCCCCAGGACTTATTTTATAACTGGAAGTTTGTACCTTTTTTTTTTTTTTTTTTTTTTGCGGTACGCGGGCCTCTCACTGTTGTGGCCTCTCCCGTTGCAGAGCACAGGCTCCGGACACACAGGCTCCGGATGCGCAGGCTCAGCGGCCATGGCTCACGGGCCCAGCCGCTCTGCAGCATGTGGGATCTTCCCGGACCGGGGCACAAACCCGTGTCCCCTGCATCAGCAGGCGGATTCTCAACCACTGCGTCACCAGGGAAGCCCGAGTTTGTACCTTTTGACTCTTTTCACCACTAACCCTGACCCTCCAGCCTCTGGCAGCCACCAATCTGTTCTCTGTATCTACGAGCTTGGCTTTTTTTTTTAGATTCCACATATAAGTGAGATTGTATGGTTTTTGTCTTTCTCTGTCTGACTTATTTCACTTAGCGTAATGCCCTCCAGGTCCACCCATGTTACTGCAAATGGCAAGATTTCATTCTCTTTTATGATTGAATAATATTGAAGTACACACACACACACACACACACACACACACACACACACACACACTTCTTTTTAAAATAAATTTATTTATTATTTTATTATTATTATTTTTAAATCAACAAGTATTTATAGCCTCTTACAATTTCTATGTGGGTTAACTGGACCCAACAGTGCAATTCTATACCATGTGTCAGGGCTGCAGTCTTCTGAAGACTCAACCCGGCTGGAATAGCCACGATGGCTGGCTCTTGGGGCGGGCATTTGGTGCTGCTTGTCGTCTGGGAACTCAGCTGGGGCTGTTGATTGAAGGCCTTGATTGTTCTCCACACAGCTTCTCCATGTGGCTTGGGTTCCAAGAAGGAATACTCTAAGCGTGCTTCTACATGATAGAAGTCACCTTTCTTCTCTTGCAGTACTAGCAAGCAATTCAAAGTTCAAACCTCAGAGGATAAGGGCTGGAAAAGTAATTTCCTCTCCTATCTGCTTGAAGTCAATCTCCTGGTGGTCTCATTTCCTATATGAATCACCACTTGTAATCTTGGTGACTGAAATAGTAACCTACCACTTTCAGGGGACACACTCAGAGACCTCACCTAGACAAGCAATTCAGAGTTGAGCTGACAATGCCAATAGTCATTCTAGGGATATGCACTTATATATATAGATTGCAAAGGGGTGGGGTAGGGTGGTGGTACGTTTCATTGGAGCCTCATGACAATCACTATCTTACTGTTGTAAGAGAACACTGCAAATGGGCTACATATTTATACACTACTAAGAACGAAATAGACATGGGAAAATAAGAAAAAACAAATCAACCAATCTAGTATATGTCCATGTCAACTACGCTAAATACTTCATTAATATTTTATGTCTTTTTAAAAATTTTATTTTTTTACAGCAGGCTCTTATTCGTTATCTATTTTATCCATATTAGTGTATACATGTCAATCCCAATCTCCCAATTCATCACAACACCACCACCACCACCACCCCCCGCCATATTCCCCCCTTGGTGTCCATACGTTTGTTCTCTACATCTGTGTCTCTATTTCTGCCCTGCAAACCGGTTCATCTGTACCATTTTTCTATTTATTTATTTATTTAGGCCGCATTGGGTCTTCATTGCTGCGCACAGGCTTTCTTTAGTTGCAGTGAGCGAGGGCTACTCTTCATTGCGGTGTGCGGGCTTCTCATTGCGGTGGCTTCTCTTGTTGCGGAGCATGGGCTCTATGTGCGTGGCTTCAGTAGTTGTGGCACGTGGGCTCAGTAGTTGTGGCTCACGGGCTTAGTTGCTCCGAGGCATGGGAGATCTTCCTGGACCAGGGCTCTATCCCGTGTCCCCTGCATTGGCAGGCAGATTCCTAAACACTGTGCCACCAGGGAAGTCCGATACCACATTTTCTTTACCCACTTACCCATTGATGGACACTTAGGTTGTTTCTATATCTTGGCTATTGTAAATAATGCTGCAATAGACATGGGGTGCATATATTTTTGAGTTAGTCTTAAGTTTTAAATGCAGAAATGAGAAGGAACAGTGGCTGGACTGCAGTGAGGTGACCCAGAAGGAGGAGGAAGTGAAGTCCTGCTTGGTTCTGCCCAGCTGGGACCACTGGTGGTCCTTTCATAGGTGAGCTGCCCCCTTGTTTGCAGGCCCATTCATATCAGGGAAGATGTGAGGGGACCCAGCTGAGCCTTAGGTCTCAGCACAAGGTCACTCTGGTTGCTCTTGGGCACCAGTTCTATGACCTGAATTTCTGTTTTGTTCCAAAGACCAGGTCTCCTTGAATCTGAGTTCCCATGTCTGGAATCCTGACTTGTCCCTGTGCCTGAAGTCCTGGTTTAGGATTTATCTAGAACTCTGGTCCATTTAGGGCTGGCACAGGGCTTTGCATGCCCCTCTATGAAATTCTAGGACTCAACTTTAGGACATGTTCCTAGGACTTCTCTGATCGTCAGAGTTTCAATCACAGGCAAGCTGGGAGTCACCTCTCACGATGCCTCCCCCAAACTGCCTTCGGTATAATGCCAAACCTATAGGTAATAGAACACAGGGCGTGTCTGAGTCGGGATAGAACCCAGAGAGCAGCTGAACTAACCCAGAGCTTCCTCTAAACATCTGTGTAGTTTATAAAGGAAAAGGACTGTCACTGCTGCAAGGAGCCAGCAGGGTAGAAGCAAGGTGTGGATGTGCAAACACACCCAGGCAGCACGGGGTGGCTGGCCCTGGGGTGAACTGTCATTCATGGCCACCTGACCCTTAAAGTTGCTGGTTTCAGGAGTCACATTTTAACAATTGATGACAGGCTCTGAATGTTGAGAGAGAAGAAAGAGACAGGAGGGGGCTATTTAGAATTTTTGGAGGAAAGGAAGTGAGATCTTCACATTAGGAAGGATGCTTGAAAGTGTATAAGGAGCAATTTATCAGGAAGGTAGTGAAGATCTTAACGTAGGTCGGTTAAAAGAAAAATGGCGGCAGAGCTCAGGTGCATTGAAGGCAAAGACAAAAAACAACAACAACTCACAAACAACCAGTGTTAGAGGGACTCCCCTGGTGGTCCAGTGGTTAAGACTGCACACTCCCGACGCAGAGGGCCCGGGTTCGATCCCTGGTCAGGGAACTAGATCCCACAGGCCGCAACTAAGACCCGGCACAGCCAAATAAATAAATAAATACACAAATAAATAAATATTAAAAAAATATATAACAACCCAGTATTGGTAGTTTAGGCAGGGGATGAATAGAGATCCAGCAGGGAGGAGAAGCTAACTCTTAAATGTGAGTCGGTATGAATGTTTGTCTATATGCACGTAGGCAAATGGACTTTGCAAGCTGTAAGACATGGTAGCACATTAGTTGTCACAGGAAAGTGGTCCCTGAAGGATGGATTGGTGAGAAAAGAGGGGAGACAGGATTTGACAGCGACGGGAAAGACCAGGAAGTGAGGCCAGCCAGGTGCTGAGTCAGGTGCTGGAGCTGGGCTAAGTGGGGACAGGAGCAGAGCTGAGAAGTTCCAGCTGACGTCACAGGTCAAAGCAATTTGGATGGAGCAGGGCAGCTGGACTTGAGGGACAGAGATGGAACTCAGGTAACAGCTTCAGGTAGACACGCACAGGTTCGAATGCACGGGGACAAGCCCAAGAGGAGACAGGGAGAAATGAACTTGGAGGAAAGCTTCGGTGGTCCTACAGCACGTTCCCCCGCCGCCATGATTCCGCTGGTGGTAGAAGAGTGTGTATGTTCTGTGTCGTCTCACCCGGCTGGTCCACATAAGGCTCTGTCTGGTGCCCGGGGAATGCCCCATTGGCGGTACCCATGGACAGACCCCGTGGTCCAGGCACAGTGCCCTGCAGCTCACACCGCCTTTGCTTTCTGCTAGGTCCCTGAGATGCAAGGCTCTCTCCCAGGAGCCACTGGAAGGACGTAACATATCGGAACAAGGTCTCCGCACACCTTACTTTACAGCCAAGTGGGAGGAAGGGGACAGAGTAGAAAAAGCTCATAACCTGCCGTCACTGGGCCTCTGCCTCTTGTTGGGTGTGTGGTTTCATGCCAGTGACTTGACTCTCTAAGTGTCAGCTCCTCATTGGTAAAACAGGGATGACTTTGGCCGCAGCTACCCACCTCCTTGCTGTCTTGAGGGTCACGTGAAATGGTGGAAATGACAATGTTTTGTCAACTGTACCTCGTGTGTGAAACATCACCATTCCTTGAGGGCTGAAAATGGCATTTCTCCCCACTTTGAAAGGTCCTAGATGATTTATTTGGTGTGGGTATGAATTAAAGGGGAAAATAATTAGCACTGTTTTGAGAATTTTTTCCAAATCCGCCAGATTCACTCTCAAAGAAGAGACAAGAGCGTCTCCAAAAGACTGTTGTCAGGGGCCTGCCTTCCCCAAGGCCCTGGAACACAGACGGGGCCTGACCTGCGAAGGTCCCCCGCCCACTTCCCCCGCTCAGCCAGACGGCACCGCCACCTCCCTCCCTGTGCAAACAGCTCTCACCCAGCCGAGTAAACAGGCCTCCTGGGTAGCAGCGCCTCCGTGCCGCTTCTGTGTGATGAACCCCAGGAAACGAGGAGCCTTGGGCTCTGGACTTGGGTTCTGTTTTCAATCCGGGCCCCTGGGCAACGGGGTCATCTGTCTTGGCTCTCCTTCTCTCTTTCTGTAAACAGGGCTGGGGGCCCCTGTGGTTTGAGTATAGCCAGGCCCCTGCTCTCACTCCTCCCTGTGTAAACACATTACAAAGAATCTTTGTAACTGTCCAGAGGAAGGGAGCTTGAATCAGGAAGCGGGTGGTGGTAGAGATGGGGGTGGCTGCAGGGAGGGTGGAGAGGGGAGGTGGCGAAGAGGTGATGCCCATCAATACTCCCTGTGCCGTGTGATGCAGAGAGGTCTGCTTTGCCCAGTGTCTGGCCATGGGAGGAGTGGGTCTGTCCCCTGCAGCAGAAACCAAGCCGGCTGTGAGAAAAGGGGGGGAACAGACCTGATATCCTTCATCCCTGACACCTTCCCTACTGTAGAATTTCAGGTGTGGTAAGAAAAAGAACTAAACCCTCCTCTTCCAGCAGTGCAGTGTAGAAGAAAGAATATCAGCTGGAGAGTCGAGAAAACAAACTCTATTCCTGCCTCCACCCTTAATGAGCTGTGTGCCTTTTGGATGGTGCCTTAACCTCTCTGAGTTTCCCTGTCCAGATAAATTAGAACTATACTCTCTGCCATTTGTTGAGCCCCTTTGATGTGATGGGGACTTTAGGGGGTATGTTATTTTATTAATCCACACAACTACCCAATGAGGTAGGGAATGATTATCCCCATTTTAGAGATAAAGAAATTGAGACTTAGCAGGTAGACCTGATTTGCCCACAAAATGCACATTAAGAATCGGAAGATTGGGACTGACATAAACACACTGCTATATATAAAATAGATAACTAATAAGGACCTACTGTAGAGCACAGGGAACCCTACTCAGTACTCTGTAATGACCTACATGGGAAAAGAATCTAAAAAAGAGTGGATTTATGTGTATGTATAACTGATTCACTTTGCTGCACACCTGAAACTAACACAGCCTTGTAAATCAACTACACTCCAATAAAAATTAACTGAAAAATAAAAAGAAGTGGCAGAAGCAGCTCTTCTCTCTGCCAAACCCCCATTTTGCCCCCACAACTGAGGATTTCTTTCCTTGACAACTTGGAAGCTGAGCTAAGAAGGTCCTGGCCTACGGAAAACAATCTTTCTTGCCGGAGACAGAGGTTCTGACTCATAAGCTCAAGGCCTGGGAGTCAGGGCTCTGTCTCAGGGGCCCCACCCTCCCCAGACATCTCCTCTCACTGCATTCCTGTATCACCTTGGGTAAAATCCAGGGAAAGAGAACAATCAGCGACTTGTTCCACCCGGGGTAGAACTTGGCAGGAACTCTCGGAATCGCTGTCACCACCTTTTCCACTCCAAGGCAGTTCATAAATGTCTACATTTCCATGGTACGTCTTGGAGGCTGCACGAGGGAGAGAGAACCGGTAACCCTCATACCTACAGGTAAAAATCAGCGCTGGGAGCATTGCTAAGGGGAGGAGTAAGAGAGGTTCAGAGGCCTTTGACAATAAACCCTCAACCACGATGTTCTAGGACAGGGATGGGCAAACTTCCACCACTGGGCCAACTGCAGCTTGATACATTTTTTGTAGCGCTAGCGACCTAAGAATTTTATGTTTTTATTTTTATTTTTTTAAATTTTATTGGAGTATAGTTGATTTGCAATGTTGTACTAGTTTCAGGTGTACAGCAAAGTGATTCAGTTATACATATGCATACAGTCATTCTTTTTCAGATTCTTTTCCCATATACGTTATTACAGAACATTGAGTAGGGTTCCCTGTGCTGTACAGTAGGTCCTTGTTGGTTATCTATTTTATATATAGAACTTTATGTTTTTAAATGCTTGGGAAAAAAATCAAAAGAATCATTGTTCATGACATGTGAAAATTATATTAAATTCAAATTTCAGCCCATAAATAAAGCAACTTTGGAAGGTAGCCACTCTTCTTCGTTTACACAGTTGCCTTTGCGCTAGGATGGCAGAGTTGAAGAGTTGTAACATCGACCACGTGGCCTGCAAAGCCTAAAATATTTGCTGTCTGGCCCTTTACAGAAGAAGTTTGCCATCTCCTGTCCTAGGAAAAACTATGTGCCTGGGACAGGGGCTTGGGGGGAGGGTCTCACCATTCAGGAGGTAGATATTTATTTAACCCCTTGTTTTTGGTACAGCACCCACACCTCAGCTGCGCCTGGTGGCCTCGATCCAGCTGGGTCTAGTTGGTAGCCTGAGGGGTGCAGGCTCCCAGACCCACAGTGGATGAGTGGCCTTGTCCTTCACCCCCTGCCCTTCAAGGTTCAGGTCCTTTCCTCCCCGGGCATCTGGAGTACTGGCAGCCAGGCTTGGACTCCTCAGGAGGGAGACTAGAGGGTTTTCCCCCGGAGAAACTGACCAAGAGACGAGATCTAGATGCTGACAGTTGGGAGTTGAGGGAAGCTCGTGGTGGACAGGCCCTGCCCACAGCCAGGACTTTCCAGAGTCCCATGATGACATGTGAGTGGACGGCCAAGACATGTGAGCAAAGCCCCCATCTTTACGTCTGGTGAGGTGGAGAATTTCAGGGCTGATCAAGGAAGAGATGGGACCATGATGTGTCAGGATCACAGAACAGGCCTACTGGGTCGGGACTGCATGAAAAGGACCTTACAGACAGCTGCAGGAGAACTTACAGGGGCAGCTGTGGCACCCAGAGCGGGAACAGGGCAAGGGAACTCCCAGGAGAGAGTGGAATCACAGAGGGGACTTTTGTGTCTTCGTGGCATCACTCAGCAGTGCGGTGGGGAGTCTCCAGGTCAGAGACCCCTGAAGGGCAAGAGCAGATTTGGGGTCTTTCATGGCCCCAGGGTTTGTCTTATCTAAGGTAAGCTGATGCTGGGTGCAGTTTTGCAAAGCGGGCAGGCTCAGGTGGCTAAAAATACCCTTCTTTGGGCTATATTTAAAGCAATCGGATGTGTGAGGATTTGAATTTAGCACTGGTGGGCTTGGAGCCTGCTGTGAAGAAGTAAAAAACACTGAGGTCATCTCTAGCCCATGAAATAACAGCAGCCACAACAAGAGAAAGACCAGGAAACCATGGCAATGGAGGGAGCAGGAGAAAATCGTGAACAAGAACCTCTGCTGTTAACGTCCTCAGAGATATGAGAGGAAATTGCAGGGTGCTCTATAAAAGGAACGCTCAGAAAACAAAAGGAGTATCTTTGAAATGGAAATTATTGGAGCAAAAATGGAAACTTCAACAGAAGAGAAGGTTAAGGAAATAGGACAGCAAATAGAACAAAAAAGACAAAGAAACTTAAAAAAATGAGTGGAAAATGAAAATGAAAGAAGCAACCCAGGAGGTCCCACATCTGACTTTTAGGAATTTTGGAAGGAGAGAACAGAGAAAATGAAGTGGGGGAAATTATAAGGAAAAGAATTTAAGATAATTTCTCAGAAATAGAGAACATGCACAGCCCACTGAATACTCAGCAAAATGAATGGGAAAGAAACAAAGCATAGATGTGAAATTTTTGAGCCTAAAGATTTCCAGAAATCAAAACGAGTTCTCATATAAAGGACGAAGAATCAGAATGTTCCTGGGTGGCTTAATCGCAATATTAGAAGTTAGGAGACAAAATTCCATGGGAAAATAATTTCCAAACTAGAATTTTATGCCCAAACTAAAAAAAAGAGTTTTTTTTAAAGGAGAGCAAAAAGACATTTTCAGATACGCAAGGTCTCAAAATATGAACTCCAACAGGCACTCTATCTCAGGATGCTTCTAGAAGGGTACGCTTCACCAAAAGGAGGAATAATCAGGAGAGAAAGGGGATCTGGAAGCAGGAAATCCAACATATGGGGGGTGGGGATGGTCCCAAGGTGACACCAACGCGGGACTGAGAAGCAGCCAGGCATTTCTGGGGCAGGAAGCGAGAGCTCCAGAATTTTTCTATAGAGTAAAATACACGCCTGTATTCAGGTGATAAATTGAACAGTTCTCAAAACCGAAAGAAAACATTTTAGCCCCAGTGGAAAAGGACTCCTTTGCATTTCTTAAACAAAGAAAAACTTCTTTTTGCTGTTGTTGTTTAGCAGTTTTCAAAAACACCAATCAAGTCCTTCTGTTTTTCCATGTCGGTTGTCATTTGTGCATCTATATGATAATATGAAGAAGACAAAATTTGGGGTAAAGAATATTCCAGCATCTCTGGCTATCTCCAGAACACAAGATCATACTACCCTCTTGTCTTAAACACTTCAGTTTTCCTTTTGAATATTGCGCAGCCAAACTCTCCCTAATGCATAGAGTCCATGGGTTTTCCAGATGGCTTTTGGCCTGTTCTAAAGTGTGAGCACAGTAACAGCCTATATCTGGAGGGTTTTAGTGAAAAGAGCCTGAGCTTTGAACCTGAACAGACTAGCCTCTGCCACTCTGCAGCTGATGCATTTTGGCAACTGTTCTGACTTTTAAAAATGATCCTGTGCTTGCTTCGGCAGCACATATACTAAAATTGGAATGATTCAGAGAAGATTAGCATGGCCCCTGAGCAAGGATGACACGCAAATTCGTGAAGTGTTCCATAGTTTTTGTGTAACATGGGATAAAGTAAATGAATGATTATATTGATTTCTTTGAGAACTGAGATTTTCAGCATGAGACAAAGAAAACATATATATAAGATCGATGCAGTTAAACAAAAACTCTATAGTCTTCAAGAAAAAAAAAAGATCCTATCATGGCTACAAAGCATCTAGTACCATGGGTGGTTCCTAGAGACGCTTAATGCCTTGTGGCTGTGACATGTGTTAATGTTCTGTAGTTTCCACAGTGCTTTCATCTGTCCTTTCTCATCGACTCTTCATTGAGGTGGGAGGCGAGGTGGGAGGGCGAGTTTGAAGTCTCCACTTAAAAACAGACAAAACCAAGGCTCAGCAGAGTCTAGTCCTCTGGGATGGACCCTTTGGTGGCATAGCGTTTCTCGTCACTGGGCAACGTTCTACCACAGATAGAGCCATTGAGAAGGGGACTTCCTTGAAAGAGATTCATCCCTGTTGTGGTTTTACTTCCCATCCTACCCTCCCAGCAGCAGGACCATGTGGTTGAGAACAGACCTGCTCCCAGAAAGAGGGTGTTTTGACATTCCAAGTGGGACCAGGAGGGATAAGTGATGACAGGACAGAGTGGATCCAGGAAATAATGTTTTCCTATCCATTGCCTAAAGGAAATTGGAAAACAAGTGTGTACGAATCACTTCACTCCTGTAAATAAGTTTACTACATAGATGGGATAAGAAATATCACGGCAGTCTGCAGAAATAACAAGGACAAAGCCCCAAGCAAAGGATAGAGCTTTTATTCTTAAGCAGGCTTAGAGTTCCTCTTTGAACATAACTAAGTAAACATTTGTGTTAAACCATGTCTTTAAAATGGTGAATGGGAAGGATTGTGCCAAGAATGCCATTTTAAACAAATTCAGATTTCTCGAGTCATTTAGAAATAACTTTAAAAGCTTCAGACTATTATAATAACTGCCATGAGAGTAGGATTCATATTTAATTGTCTGCGCAAATTATCTGTGTATATGAGACTTCTGTTTACTTTTTCTTTTAAAAGAAATGTACAGGACTTCCCTGGTGGCGCAGTGGTTAAGAATCCGCCTGCCAAAGCAGGGAACACGGGTTCGAGCCCTGGTCCGGGAAGATCCCACATGTCGCGGAGCACCTAAGCCCGTGAGCCACAACTACTGAGCCTGCGCTCTAGAGCCCGTGAGCCACAACTACTGAGCCCGTGCGCCACAACGACTGAAGCCCGCATGCCTAGAGCCCGTGCTCCGCAACAAGAGAAGCCACCGCAATGAGAAGCCCGCACACCGCAACGAAGAGGAGTCCCCGCTCGCCGCAACTAGAGAAAGCCTGCGTGCAGCAACGAAGACCCAACGCGGCCATAAATAAATAAATAAGCAAATAAATAAATAAAAATAATAAAAAGAAATGTGCAGTGGAGCTAAGAAAGTTACATTAGACCGTTTTGTGTAGGGCAAAGAACCCTGAGGGCGTCATTGTGTAAAGGATATTCATAATGTTGACCAAGTCAGAGAAAAATGAGTTAAATCATACACACACAGGCAGGTGTCATAAATTTTAGAAAGATTTCCATGCAGAACGATTAAAAGTGTTATTTCTGAAAATATTAGCAAAAGGTCAATAAATGTGGATTGAATGCAGAAAAATTATTTACAACAATAAATAAATATCCGAAGACTAAAACACTAACATGTAAATGGTTATCTCTAACATATAACAATATATTCCAATAGTCCCGTTATAGACCGGCTTTTGGGAATTTGGAGCTTATTTCCCCAAATAAGTAGTGCTGTAGACGTCAGTTATGCTCTCACAAAAGTTTAGGTAAAACATCATGTAGATAAAACCTTGTGCACCTGCAGTGAAAATCAGTAGAAATCCTAGCATAGAAGTACAAAAGGAAAACAATAAAATTGGGTTAGAAATGCTATATTGGTTTGCATGCTAGTTTTCGAGGATTAGAGAACTGCTGAAAAAAGAGATTACTTCTGGGGGGATTCTGAGTGAGGTATCTGGGCTTTCAAATAACTGAAGTGCTGGTGGCACCCATGTGATTTCACTTTAATACTTATGGCCTTCTCTTTTCTTTTTTTTTTTTGTTTGTTTTTGTTTTTGTTTTTTGTGGTACGCGGGCCTCTCACTGCTGTGGCCTCTCCCGTTGCGGAGCACAGGCTCAGCAGCCATGGCTCACGGGCCCAGCCGCTCCGCGGCATGTGAGATCTTCCCGGACCGGGGCACGAACCCGTGTCCCCTGCATCGGAAGGAGGACTCTCAACCACTGCGCCACCAGGGAAGCCCCCTTTCTCTTTTCTTGATACACTTATATCTCTGGATTATTGTGAGTCAAATCAGCAGTGATTATTGTCATTTTTAAGTTCACAAATGGTATGAAGAGGGTGAGGGGATAAAGGACAGTGTTGCTTTTTTTTTTTTAACTGAGGTATAATTGATTTACAATGTTGTGTTAAGGACAGTGTGTCTTTTAAGGTAAAAGGCAAACGATGAAAGATAGGGGCCTGTTGCAGGGACATAAAGAGGGAGCTTGTGCACCCTTGTGAAAGGGTGTGAGACGGCATAACTTAATGGTAAGCAGTGAGGGGCAGGAAAAGGCAGTGAGTCATGGTTGCCCTGAGATGCCTCATCACACGTGTCCTTCCACCTTAACTCCTGGGTTCTGGTCAGCGTCTTCAGGGGTGGTGGATTCTAGGGGTGGGGTGGCGTGGGGGAGGGTGGAGCAAGAAGGAGGTAGGGTGCATCCGGCCACTGTACGTACAGAACATCTGTAAACGGAACCCTCGTAACTTGAGGACTACCTGTAGCGTGTATATTTCAATTTCATCCACGCCACCCCATTTTTCCCCCCACATGCTTTCCCAATTTCTGATAATTGTGAGTCTCTGCAATAGAACCATAATTATTATCCATCACATCCCCTCCTGAGAAATTAAGAAAAATGTAGCTTGAGGCATTACAAAAGAACCAGAAGAAAACAGTGACCAGATAGTCTGTTTACCTAGACTCCGTGTTTCTGGAATGTGAATAAGCTCATGCACACTCGGTAAACAGAGGAACAGTATTAGTATAAAGTGAAGCCCTATTGTTTCATATACAAGTTTTCTCCGTTTACTGTTTTGAGCTGCTAAGGCACCGGCGCCTGCAAGCAAAGCACACCAATGAAGCTGAACTCAGCAAGGTGAGAGGCAATCCAGAACAGTACTGGCCCCTTCTTTCCCCGTAAGCTCCGGTGGCCACATGCTCTATTTTGGAAAGGCTTATGCACACTTGTCCCTAATCTTTGTGTATTAGCCCATGTCTCCCTAACTCTATAGCCTCAAGCTTTCCTCACAGCCCTTCCATCAAGCTACCTTCCCTTTTTATTTAAAAAAATTCCCCCGGTTTTACTGAGATATAATCGACATATAGTATTGTATTAGTTTCAGGTGTACAACATGATTGATAATATGTATATATTGTGAAATGACCACCACAATTACTTAACACCATCACCTCACATAGTTAACAATTTTTTTTCTTGTGATGCAGGCTTTTAAGATCCACTCTCTTAACAACTTTCAAACATATAACACAGTATTAACTATAGTCATCATGCTGTACGTTACATTCCCAGAATGTCTTATAACTGAAAGTTTGTACCTTTGGACCACTTTCACTATTTTCAGAAGAAATCTCTAGAGCAGGGATTTGTGGCCACACATTCATTAATCCCCACTACCCAGTGCAGAATAAACATTTACCAGAATGGTATTGAAATATTTACTGCTCTCTCTGCAGTTCTCCCCACCCTTTCACCTTTAGGCTTTTGCACCAGCTCTATCCGGAATATCCTTGGCTGGTAGGGCAGTGCCACAGATCCAATTCTTATTCTCCTTCGAATACCACCCCCGCCCCAACCCCCTTTGCAAAATCTTCAGGATTTGATCGCAGCCGCTGCAGCTCTTTATCGGTATCTCTCCATCTCTCGGTCGTATCTCACATTATATCCACAACATACGTCAGTTCCCTTGCTAGAGCGCCCAGCTCGGGAAATGCAAAAATCTAGTCTGATGTTTATTCCCCCTACACCCAGGCCAGCGCGCTCGGCTGATTAAGTGCATGTGGAAGAATAAAGAACATGCAAAGCCGAGGGATCCAGCGTGTGTTCTGCGGTTCAACAACCTGGATTTCCCACAGGGTCGTTTCAAAAGGAGTTTCTGTGGACTTGGGAGGGGGCGGGGGCGGCCTGAACTCCGCTGCCAGGCTGGCTCCAAGGAGGCCAGAACGAGGGGTCAAACCTCGGACCTACTCCCGCTCCCGCCCCAAGTCTCCGTATGTCCACCCGGGCTGGCTGGGAGCACAAAAGGAGGGCAACACCAAAAATGCGAGGGTAGGGAGACGTGGTGCCTTCAACTGGCCGCCAGGCCTTCTTGGGCCCCACAGGCCGAGACTGGCATCGCGTAACCTGGTAACCCACGCCTTCATCCTGGGGCCCTCAGAGCCACGCCTCACCGTGCAGCCCCGCAGATAGGAGCTCAGAGAACTGACCCCCCGGGCCGCGGTCGACTGCGGCACACAAAGGCCGGAAGTAAGTCGGCGTCAGCCTGGCGAGGCGTCCTCTCTAGGACCCAGGAGGCCCCACACCTCAGTGGTTCGCCAGAATCGCAGGTGGCGGGAGAAGACCAGGGCCAGACCCGGCAAGACCTCGTCTCCCAGGGCGTGTGCCCCACTCCAGGGGCAGCAAAGTGAATCGAAAGAAACAACTTGGAAATCAAATCCAGAACTTTTATGTGCAAGAGAAACTCCCCTTAAATGTATTCAGGCCTGTTTCAGCTAAGAGTTTAGAGCACAGTGGGTTATCATCCTAGCTCCCCGCAGAGGAGGAGGAAACAACATGGAGAAAGTTCTCCGTGGCTCAGGGCTCAGGGCCTCTCACTGACAGAGTGTCTCAGAACCCGGACCTGTGCCACCACAGTCAGTGCACTTTCTGCTGCCCAGGGCTGCCTCTCATCAGAAAGACTCAGTAGGGACAGGAGAGTGTCTTCAGTAAATGGTGCTGGGAAACTGGATTACCACCTGCAGAAGAATGAAACTGGACCCCTATCTTCTACCGCTCACAAAAACTAACTTCAAATGGATTAAAGACTTAAATATAAGACCTGAAACCATGAAACTAATGAAGAAAACACAAGGAAAAAGCTCCATGACTTTGGTCTTGGCAACAATTTTTTGAAGATGACAACAAAAGCACAAGCAACAAAAGCAAAGATAAATAAGTAGGACTGCATCAAAATAAAGAACTGCTCAGGGGAAAAAAATCTGCAAAATGAAAAGGCAGCCTATGGAAAGGGAGAAAATATTTGCAAACCATCTATCTAATAAAGAGCTACTATCCAAAATGTATAAGAAACTTATACAACTTAACATCAAAAACCTAATAACCTGTTTATTGTATAATGGACAGAGGACCTGAATAGACGTTTTTCCAAGGAAGACATACCAATTGCCAACAGGTACTTGAAGAGATGCTCAGTATCACCAATCATCCAGAAAGTGCAAATCAAAACGACAATGAGGAGCTTCCCTGGTGGCGCAGTGGTTAAGAATTTGCCTGCCAATGCAGGGGATACGGGTTCGAGCCCTGGTCCGGGAAGATCCCACATGCCGCGGAGCAGCTAAGCCCGTGAGCCACAAATACTGAGCCTGCACTCTAGAGTTCGCGAGCCACAATTACTGAGCCCGTGTGCCACAACTACTGAAGCCCGCAAGCCTAGAGCCCGCGCTCCGCAACAAGAGAAGCCACTGCAATGAGAAGCCTGCGCACAACGAAGAGCAGCCCCCACTCGCCGCAACTAGAGAAAACCCACGCGCAGCAATGAAGACCCAATGCAGCCAAAAAAAAAAAAAAAAAAGACAATGCGATATCACCTCACATTTGTTATAATGGCTGTTATCAAAAAGACAAGAGATAACAAAAGCTGGTGAGGATGTAGAGAAAAGGGAACCTGGTGCATTATTGGTGGGAATATAAATTGGTACGACTATGGAGAACAGTATGGAGGTTTTTCAAAAAATTAGAACTACGATATGACCCAGCAATCCCACTTCTGGGTAGATATCCAGAGGAAATGAAATCAGGATCTTAAAGAGATATCTGCATTCCTGTTCATTGCAGCATTATTTGCCATAGTAAAAATACCGAAACAACCTAAGTGTCCATCTAGGGATAAATGGATAAAGACGATGCGATATCTATCTTCTTCTGGTATATGGGATTATTCAGCCATGAGAAAGAAGGACATCCTGCCATTTTTGACAACATAGAGGGATCTTGAGGGCATTATGTTAAGTGAAGTAAGTCAGACAAGAAGTCTCTGCGTCCAACAGCCAGTTCTGGATTAAGCCAAGCTCTTCTGTTCCTTAGTAGAATGTCCTCAGGTTCATCCACGTTGCAGCATGAGTAAGGATTTCCTTCCTTTCTAAAGTTGAATAATGTTCCATTGTTTGGATAGATCACATTTTGTTTATCTGTTCACCCTTTGATGGACACTTGGGTTGTTTCCACCTCATCTTGACATTTAAGAGAGAAATGACGTGATCTTACCTGTGTTGTCAGAGCATCGAGTATGTTAGGAAAGGAGACAGACTTGTGAGGACTGTGAATAATTGATGGAGGTGCAGCAAGACAGGAGCAGTCTGCGGGAGAAAAGGGCCCGAGTCAGAGCATAATTTGGTGACATCTAGGCTGCCGGCGCTGAAAGGGAAGGGACAGGAACCTTAGCTTGGGAGGTTGGGAGGGGAAACCCAGAGGAGAAGGATCAGGAGGTAGAAGAGGAGGAGGACGGTGAAGAGGGAAAGTAGTTTTGGTTTTCTTTGGGGGTGGGGTGGAGTGGGGAAGATCATGCTGGAACTGGGACTCGTGATTCTGAGACATCTTCAGGACATCCAGGTGGCAATGCTGGGGAATAGGTGTGAAAACGGAGTGAGATGATCCCATAATTATAAAAGGAATCAACAAATACAGTGGAAGAGAGATGCCCTCCTCTCTCCTCTCACCCAGGGCTCCCGGCCAAAGCCCTGCAGGTTCTTAAGAGCTACTGGGAGAACCTCTCCGAGCCCGTTAGCTGGACACACAGTGCCCTCTCCTGGCGATAACTTGAACCTGCAACTGAGCCTGCATCCTAGGGCGGAAATGCCTTTCCCGCTGAGCATCCTGAAAGCCGCAGCTGCGGTCCATTAGCCTAAGAAAGAACTGTGACTGACCCGCACTACGGGTTTTAAGACCCCGCACGTGAGGATTGCGTGCTCAAGGGTCCAGAGAAGCTAACCGCCCCCTCAGCAGGTGCCGTGAGCCTCGGAGGCACCTGCGGGACAGCAAAGTGGACCAGTACGGAAGGTTCACGCCTAACTTAAAGGAGTCCGATGCTTTTGCTGTAAACCCCGTTGTTTATTTGAAAGCATTCACACACCGGGAACCTCACAAAGAGAAGAAAGACCCAGGGCGGTGAGAGCTCCTTCATCCCTGTGGTCCCTTGAGGGTGGCAAGGGCAATGTTGTAATTCCATCATTTTTCTCTGCCTGGCCCCTGCCGCAGACCCCGTCTCCTAATCCCACCTTCTTCCGAGGCCTGGGACTTAACACAGAGGGGCCTGGCCTCTTCTGTGTGTCGGGCATCTGAGTAGCTCCCAGGAGCTCCAAATCCCATCCTCTCCCCCATCAGGAAAAGTGCTGCAACCACCCAGCCCCGCCGGATCCCCGGCATCTGAGTTTTGAGGTGCCCAGAGCTGGCTGCATGGCTTGGGGGTTTGGAGGAGAGGAAGGAAGGGAGAGAAGGCAGCACAACAGAACCCAGGAAACAGTCTAGACTGAGCTTTTCTCGTAAATTCTGAGAACTCTCCCCTGTCCTGTTATCCACAACATACCACGATTTTTTCCTGATTGGGAGGCCTCCCGTGCCTTAGACTAAACACTCCCCTGGTTCTCAGAGCTCCGGGTCTCCCAGTGAATTCTCTGCACAGATGCAGCCCAAGCATTCGTTCCTCCTTCCCCTCTTCCCAGGACAGCATCCTGCCCCGGTGCTCCCGGCCACGAGGGCACGCACCCACACTGGGAACCCAGCCTCCTCCCTCCCAGCCATGGACCCCAGGCTCTCCGTCATGTGTGAGCCTGAAACCACGTAATCCACGGCCCACTGGGGACATGGAGTGTGCACAGGCAGGAAGGGTGACATCTTGCCAAGGAGCTGGACTTGTTGATAAAGCAAGATTTAGAGGCTCTGGCTCTGTTTACAGAGCAGAGAGAGGGACCCTCCCCCCCTTAGGGTGGGGAAAGGCAAAATCAAGGTCAGCGATGGGGTGGCGTTGGGGGTACTCACAGCGGTGGCTCCGGGGACAGATTTTTAAAATATGTAAACGTTGCAAAACTGTCACATGGCTTCACTAAGGGCCTTTCACAAGCCTGGTGACCATGGGGAGAGAGGGTGAGAGATGTGAGAAGGAATGCCAGTGAGGGGCGGCTACGTGGTGAACTGCCCCGTCCTGGGCACCCTCCCGTGGCTGCTCTCTGCCCATGTCACTCACCCAGCAAGGGCTTGTCCACAGGTAGAAGCGCAGAGAAAAGAGCCTTCTGGCCAGAGCCCACCTGAACCCCAGCTCTCCCCCGGGCCCTGCTTCCAGCCACAGCTGTGTCTGTCTCTTCGCTTTCCATTCCCCCTCAGAGGAAAGACCAGCAGCTGGAGGCAGTCCTCCTCCTGCCTGCGTTTGAGAAGCAGCAGAAACATGGTTTCCTGAGAAAGGGGTGGGGCTGGAGAATCACTCCGAAGCCAGTGTGGAGGCAAGGAGGTGATGCCTGGGAGGAGCGCCCTGGGCGAGGCTCTGATCATAGCAATGGCAGGTCTTAGAGCCCAGGGCATGGAGGGGCCCTGGGCGGCAGGAAGGAATGCAGCCCCCAGTTACCTTCCCTCTGTGGCACCTCTTTGTCCCTGCTGTCTACCACTGTTCAATTCTTAGGCCTTCCAGAAAAAAGCCCTGTGAGCAGTGACTATCTCCAGTTCTTGCCCCACCATCACTGCTCAAGCCACTGCAACCTGGCAGCGTTTGGTCCTCTTAACCAGCGGGGTGGAGAGGAAGATGGGAGATGCCTGACAGCTGGAGTCAGGAGAGCTGGGAGAGCCCTGACCCTGGTTCCTAAAGAGAAGTGGCACTGAAGAATGTTCCTGAATACAGCTCTGCAAGATTGCAGGTGCTGCAAAGGCAGGGGCTGTGCCTGTCACGCTGACCATGGTGTCCTAAGCTGCGTGTCTCACATGCGGTACATTTGAAGTAACAAGAAAACACAGTAACTAGGAAACAGAAGATGAGATGAAAGCAATCAATTTAACTGTGTCAGAAATCACAACATATTTAAATAGGTTAATTTCCTATATTAAAATGCAGATGTTTAGGACTTAATTCTCCATTTCTTGGAATCCTTAAGAAGACATACTGTTACCCAGAAGGCCTTTATAGTTTTGCAGTGTGTAAAATAAGCATCAGCCCAGAGCAGAGAAGCAGAAGTTTGCAATCCAAGGGCAATGTGGTGAGCTGAGTTGTGTTCCCCCAAATTCATGTGTTGAAGCCCTAACTCCCAGTACCTCAGGATATGACTGTACTTAGAGATAGGGCCTTTAAAGAGGTAATTGAGTTAAAATGAGGCCATTAGGGTGGGCTCTAATCCAATTTGTCTGGTGCCCTTATAAGAAGAGGAAAGTTGGACACACAGGAGACACCAGGGTGTGCGTGCACAGGGGGACAACTGCGTGACAACACAGGGAGATGGCCGTCTGCAAGCCAAGGAGAGAGGCCTCAGGAGAAACCAACCCTGCCAACACCTGATCTCAGCTTTCTCGCCTCCAGAACTGGGAGAAATAAATTTCTGTTTTTTAAGCCACCCATTGTGTGGTGTTCTGTTACGGCGGCCCTAGGAAACTAATACAGTCATGTACAAGAACGTCGGGTGCTGACAGGTTATGGGCAGGTTACCAAAGGCATCTGCTACAGGGACCAACTCATTTCATCAGATTCTCAAGGGGGCGATGATCTCCCAAAGTTAGAGTCACAGTGTAGAGATTTCATAACTCAGGGTGGAGATAGAGAAAGGTAGAAAGTGCCCCTCACCCCAGCTTCCGAGGCTGCTCACCCTGACTCATTTGCCCGGCGGGAAGAGAACCCACTAGAAGGTAGTGTGTGGGGCAGAGGCTCATCTCCTATAAACAACCAAGGAGCTGCAATGTGAGGATGTGAGAAAATTTGGGAAGTAACTGCATAAAGGAAAACCCTAGGGGCCTTGAGTCATCGGGCTGATCCTGTGCTGTGTACTTCAGAGTTATGATGAACTTTAACCTCCATATGGGGAAGAGGAAAATAAAATAAAATGAGGCTACCTGGGAGGGGGGGTTGTCTTCTCTCCTTCTGCCCCTTCTGGGGAAGCCAGGGGCATGAGGAGATATCTGCCAAGGGGGCTTCAGGGAAAAGTTCAGTTGGGTCTCTTCAGTTTGGGCCACTTTGTTTAAGAATGATCGATAGCAGTTATTAACGTCCCTGGTAGAAAGTATTTCCACTTCCTGGAGCTCTCCTGCTGTCGGGGATATTAATCCAGCCACCTAGGCTGAAGATACAAATTTGAGAGCTTTCAGCAGATTGATGGCTTCAAATCCATGGAAATGGAGTGAAAATCCTAGGAGAGGGTGGGCACAGAAAATAGAGGAAGGTCTATGCATTAATCGTGAAAGGCAAACCGAGTTATCAAAAAAAAAAAACCCTTCTGCATCTCAAAGGCTTAAAATAAAGGTGTGTTTCTCACTTACTTCACAATTAGTGACCGAGACGTATGGCCCCGCCTAGATGTCCGGGGCCTGGGGACTGAGGCCATCCTGTGTATCCAGGAGGACAATGGATTGGCTTGGTGGACACACAGCATCATCTCTGCCACAGTCCAGGCCCGGGCTTCCATCAAAGGAAGCTGAGACAGGAAGCCCGAGTGCAACGTGACAGCCTGCAGAGGTGGGGCTGCAGGAAGTGGCTCAGAGCAAAAACCTGGGATGCAGACTTGAGTGGTCCCTTCCCCCCAACAGCTCATATGCAGCCCATCAGCAAACCCAGTGCTCGCAGATCCATCAGCAAGTCCTGTAGGCTTGATCTCCAGGATATATCCTAATCTGGCTGCTTACTACCTTCTCCACTGCTGCCACTCTGGTCCAAGCCTTTCACTGGGGCCTGGATCTGTTTTCCTGATCTCCCTCCTTGTATCACTGTGGTCAGTTCACACAGCAGCTGAAGGGATATTTTAAAAACTTAAATCAAATCATATTGTCACCTTGGCTAAAACCCTCCAGGAGTTCCATTTGCAGTAGAAACTCTTTTCCAAGGCCTACAAAGTCCGACGTGATCTGGTTTCAACATCTTCTCTTAGGGCTTTCCTCTTGTTCACAATGGTCCAGCCCCACTGGTCTTTATTCTGTCTTCCAAACACCTAGATGTTTCCTTCCCCAGGACTTGGCATTGGCTGTGCCCTCTGCCCCAAATGCTCTTCCCTCAGATAGTCCCAGCTTTGATTTCTTTACTTTTCTTTCTCTTTCTTTTCACTTGGGAAGGAAAAAAAAAAAAGCCTCAGTGATGGGTGGTCTGGGATCTCTTGTGACACCCTCAGACGATGTACAGATAGGCTTCACTCAGACTTCTTCTTGAAATCTCCCCTGATATTTCTATCTGAAAGAAATCTCAGCATGAAAAGAGTGCATGTTGGAATTGGTTATCATGGAAGCGGTCGTGGGAGGAGGTGAGATTGCAGCTGGACCTTAACAGTGAGGGTTGTTTCAGTAAGCAGAATTGGGGTAACCTCCACGCAGGAAGGGGCTGTACCTACCTTGTTCTACTGGGTCTCCAGTGCTTATTAGAGTACCAAGCAGAAAACAGATACTCAATATAGAATTCTTGAATGAATTCACCACTAAATGAACAAAGGAAAGAGAGTGAAAACACTAAAAATGTGTGATGACGACAAACAACAAGGTCTATTTGGCTGGAACAGCCAGTTCTAGTGAGAAACGAGGTTGAAAAGCAGCATTCAGCTGAATTGAAGAGAGCATTAGCAGAGAATGTATTTAAGTCCTATACCCGGTTGGTGTCTCCTGCCTAATTTGGAGCATGCCATCCCTCCAATCCCCTGGTGAACGATCCCCAGAGAAATCCTCCGTAGAGAGCCGAGGTAGTACTTAGGGACTGGGGAACTGTCGAGAAGGAGATAATTTGTGGCAACGAGCCTCTCCTGGCGGGGGGGACATCCTCAGATTGCACTGGAAGTTGGTCCTGCCCGCAGGGAATCTGTTGGTGGGTCTTTGCTGGGTGGGCAGGAGGTGACCATGGCAGGACCCACATTTGGCTCTCTGGACCCCTTCTTCCTCCCTGCTGTGCCCAGTCGATGCCCATGGCCCCGCCCCACCCTCGGGTTGCTTCCCTTGTCAGGACCTTGCCACCTTCACATCTCAGCTGTCTCACACCCGACTGGTCAGGAACAATTTTTTTTTTTTTTTTTTGCGGTACGCGGGCCTCTCACTGTTGCGGCCTCTCCCGTTGTGGAGCACAGGCTTCGGATGCGCAGGCTCAGCGGCCATGGCTCACAGGCCCAGCCACTCCGCGGCATGTGGGATCTTCCCGGACCGGGGCACGAACCCGTGTCCCATGCATCGGCAGGCGGACTCTCAACCACTGCGCCACCAGGGAAGCCCAGGCACAATCTTTTTAACCTCTTCTTGGCAAGCTGTCTTAGGCTTCCCCTGAAATCTGAACCCCTCCAGGAAGTTTCTCTGGGTGTCCGAGTGGCTCTGTACCCTCTCTTTGTCCCCACACCTGGCCAGGACTCAGGTCTTGTGAGGTTTTCTCCCCCTTGCCCATCTCTCCTGTTGTAAGTGGGGCAGATCTCACATTGCCTCATCCCTGGACTGTTCACGTGGACTGTTCAAGTGGACTCTGCGTCTCCTCATTGATCTGAAACTTTTCTCCTGTCACGTGTTATTCTTTATTTGTTCAAAGGTCAGAAGTTGCTTTGAAATATGACTGGCTGTGTTACTTCCTTCTGAGTTATTTGGTTCTTCTTCCATCACTAATTATTAAAGACAGCATTTCCACGTATTGTCCACCAAATACAGGGTAAGAAAAAAATACTACCATGAGTGAGAATTATAGAACCGTGGGGCTTATCCAGGCCAGTGTCTCCCTGGGGAGCTCAGGACAAGGACAGAATCCAGACTTAGGCCCTTCTCTTGAGTCTCAGGAGTGGGCTGACAATGTCCTTCCCTGTCCCCAACCTTGTCCTGAACCTACAGCTTTTGAGAGTACTTTTGGTGGGTTAAGCAGGATTCTGAGGAACACTGTTCCACACCTCTAACCCTTCCTCCTTCTCTTCCACTGAGTCATGCACCCTTTATATCCCCTTTCCTCAAGGTTTCTTGGCCCTTCTTTTGCTCAGTGCTGATGAGTAGAACATAAGAAGAAGTGAACACTTAGTCCAGGTAGTAGGTGATCCCTCTGAGCATCTCAGGGCACTCCTCCTCCAGGCAGGCCTCAGCCATTTCACTGAGCTGCTCTCCGATTCCCACTTCTGATGGGTGTCTGGGGCTGCAGGGTCCAAAGGGACTCAGGCTGGGATTTCTTTGTTGAACGTGTTGAATCTGTCCATTGTAGGCATACCTCCAGAGTGCTACCCCTCTTTGTTTTTTTATTTGTGTTTTTACTCCAGAGCTTTCAACCCAACATTCCCTGGAAGGTGTGAGACCCTGAATGTATGGCCTTCTGGACCCCGTACACAGTCAGGTGGTCTGGCTTCATTTCCTGCTTCGTTCACAACATCACTTCCATCTCTGTTTTTAAAAAAATTTAATGTTTCGTTTTTATCATTTTATCCTATAAAGCTATAAAAGCAGTTGAGGCTTGAGCCACGTTTTTTTAAATTAATTTTTATTGGAGTATAGTTGTTTTACAATGTTCTGTTAATTTCTGCTGTACCGCAAAGTGTGAGCCACATTTTTTGTTTTAAATAAATTTCCACACAATTACTTCCAATTACATGACCTTTTCACAATTCTTTCCTTTTTCTGTTAATTATGTTCCAGTAAAAATTCTTTGCTTAAGACCATAAGTATTTTTTTCCAATGCTTGGTTTATGCAAAAAGTAATATGGTTTCCAAAATATTTTTTCTTTATATTTCACATGATGATTTTTCATATCTTTTCATATCTTTTAGCTGGTTATTTTGTAGATACTTACCTCCATGTCTCTAAATAAAATGCTTTCTTGATATTTCATTATAAAGTCAATCTCCTGGAAGATGATGATTTACCTTCATCCTTTCCCAGCCTCCACCACCACACACATCCATTTCCCATCATCCATCCTCCCAACATAAATACCTTATATGACAATTTAGGTTAGATCGTCATTATTTTCATTATTGTGACTCTGTAATATAGTCACACCTCTGCTGTGTAGTAAACTATAATCATTTTACTTTCCCACACAACTTTTTATTTTCAATGGAGCTAATAGTTTTTACTTTTCGATGTTCTTATTCAACTGCAAGCTTCTCACCAGTCATATTAATCTCATCACAAGACATTCAGAAATCTCGGGTTTAGACAGGTTGCTCTCCACACTTGGGATCTCCCTTCATCATCCTCATCTTGGGAATTCCATCTCTTACCTGTGTGGCACCTTCTATGTCCTCTATACCATATATATATTCTTCTCTTAGTTTACTTTTTCATTTCGATGGAGCACATTATCAAGAAGCTTCTGGAGGTAAATTTTTAGAGTGCTTGTATATCTGAAAATGTCTATATTATACCCTCACACTTGAGTGACAGTTTGGCTAGGTATAGAAGTTTAGGTTAGAAATTATTTTCTTCAGAAGTTGAGGCATCTCTCTGTTATCTTCTGGCTTTCATTGGTACACTTGAAATGTCTGGAGACATTCTGATTTCTGATTCTTTAGTATGTGACCTGTTTTTTTTTTGTCCCCTCTGGAAGCTTGTAAAAAAATTGATTTTTTTCTCTAGCATTTTGGAATGCAAGATATGAATCTATTCCTCCTCAATTCTTTCTTTAGGGAACTCCTATTGTGTAGCTGTTGAACCTGCCAGCCAGGTTAATTTTTTAAATCTCTTTTCTCCTACTTTCTATTTCTTTTTTTTTTACTATAGTTTCTGGGAAATTTCTTCAACGCCCCCCCCATGAGGGGCTACAGAAACAGAATGACCCATTGCTCTGTTCCTGTGCCTCATGGACCACCTGGAACTTTCCAGGGCCAGTGAGAGGGGGCTGTCCAATTACGGGAGGACCCTCCCTCCCCTTGGTGGAGGGGGATCCCCAAGAGACAGGGGGACCCTGAGCCACACCTCATCAACCATATGGCTGAGGAGGAGGAGGGGGAGGGCCAAGGGGGCAGCAAGAAGAGCAGTCAATCCTCATGGCTATGCCTGGCCAGGAGAGCACTGAGTCACCACACTGATCACCGCAAGTGAGGATGTTCCTCTACTTAATTCATCTGGAAAGCCCAGCTACAAAGAGAGGTGCTTTCCCCACTCCCCAGCCTGATCTGAGAAACAGAGGGGGGCGTCCAGGTGGCTGGGCATCCAGGTTGCTGGACACCAGCTGCCACCCTCACTGCCCTGGGGTGCTGTGGATTGGAGGGGGCACCTCACAGGTTCTCCCCGCCACCTCCAAACTCACACAGAAGGGTAGAGCTGTGGGCTGCTATAGCCCAGAATCCTGAACCCGTCCTGCGTCCCACGCCCACGAGAGCAACCAGAGATCAGTGTGTTAGCATCATTCTGATGCAGTCCTGCCTCACCAGCATGAGCAATCAGCTCGTGTGGACAGTGGGCCAATCTGGCATAGAGGTGGGGGTTGGGGACAAGGAGCTGGGGAGGGTGCTGTTGGGAGGGGCAATCTGCCATGGGTTTTGAACCCGCTGCACGTTCTGGGCGTCTCGACAATGCAAAGTCCTGTGTTATCTTTACCCAGGCTGTTTCTCAGGGTACTTCACGGAGCCACCTCCAGGGATGAGGTATTGATCCCCTCTGGAAAAAGATCAGGCTTATGCCAGCTCGCTGTCATTCCCCAAGCTCTGTGTTCCCTCCAAGCCTAGCACCTGGGTCCGGTGGAGTCACTGTCTGGGATTTAGGGGCCATGCTGCTTGTTCTTTGTCTGTGTTCCAGAGCTGTCCTGTCTTCTGTCACATCCATGAAACGTAACAGGCTAATTTATTGGCTTGCAAGTAGGGTTCAATTCCAGAGTCTGACAAGCACCTGCCCCAGGGGATGGTCTCACGCCCCTCCCCTGCCTGCCTCTGATTCTCTGCTGGCAGTGTGTGTTGGGGGTACTTTGTGTGCTAAGCTGATCAACCCACCTGTGTGCACCCCAGCCCTGGATATGTCAGTGCACTCCTAGGAAACCAGGTCCACCGTTCCAGGGAAAACAGTCAGGATGATCCAGCCCTCACTGCCGGCCTCCTGGAGCTCTTGTGGGGGACACCACACACCTTCACTTTAGTAAGGTCCAAACCCGACATTGACACTTGGGTTGGTGTTTCTTAGACTCTTAGAGGTAATACCCCGTTTAGCCACAAGAGGAGCCTATCAGTGGGCTGGGGGAGGAAAATCAGCTCGGTGAGCACTCCTGAGTCGGCTGAATAGAATGTCTTTCTTTCATTTTTCATTGAAATATAGTTAATGTAAAAAGTACTGGCTTATATTTTTGTGACCTTCAGATTGTCATGCAATGATGGGCCCAGGACTAGCTTATCTCCCTTCTCTCCAGGTCACGTAGTATCCCCGGCCCAGTGCTGTCGAATCCGATTCTCTGGGGAGATTTTTTTTTTTTTTTTTTTGCGGTACGCGGGCCTCTCACTGTTGTGGACTCTCCCGTTGCGGAGCACAGGTTCCGGACGCGCAGGCTCAGCGACCATGGCTCACACGGGCCCAGCCGCTCCGCGGCATGTGGGATCTTCCCGGACCAGGGCACGAACCCGTGTCCTCTGCAACGGCAGGCGGACTCTCAACCACTGCGCCACCAGGGAAGCCTGTTTTCCTTTTTGTTCTGACACTTTCCTTCTACTGACTGTAACTGAGCAGGGCCCTATGAGGCCTTTCCAGAATAACGCCCCCACCCCCATGTCCTCCGCCTGCCTTTTGTCTGTAGAAAAACTTTAGTCAACGAATAAATTTAATCAGAGAAGTGAGAAAATGCAGAAAGAAAGAAAAACAGTCAAGCAAGACAAACTAATAATACTTTAGCCATTAAACAAAGTCAGGGACCTTTAGTTCTTCCTCAAGGGCTATAGATAATATTCTGAGCCATGTCCTTTGAGCTGTTTTGCAGATACTGAAACCCCCTCCAGGTGGAAGAAGTTAACCGTGTGCTGACCACACAGGTAGACCCTAGACCAGTTGGAACCAGAAGGTTGATGATGCTGACTCCCCATGACCTCACCACCGACCAATCAGAAGAATGTCCACGAGTTGACCACGCCCTGCTCCTAGAACACTGTGAGACTCCTCACTACCCCCTCCAGGGAGGGACACAGTTTTGAGGGCATTAGCCCGCTCTGGCCCCCTTTGCCTGGCAAAGCAATAAAGCTATTCTTTTCTACTTCACCCAAAACTCTGTCTCTGAGATTTAACCCGGCACTTGTGTACAGATGCCCAATTTTGGCAACACGACTCCTTCTCAATCCTCGTTCCTGGTGGTGTCTCTCTCTCCCAAAGCAGATAGACACATCCAGCTGTGGAAAGAGGGAGGGAGGGAGGGAAGAAAGATTTCTCCCCCCATCACCATGAGGGTACAGAGATGCTCCCCAGCCTTGGGTGACCCCTGCACCCCAGGCACCCTGCTGCTCCAGGTCCTGGCACTTTTTGTCAACATATGGCTGTGGGAGGAGCCTGGCCTCATCTGCTGGGAGGAGGGGAGACAAAGAGGGCCTTGTTTGGTGGAATAAAGAAGTGGGAGGAGAGTTCTCTTGACCCTTGGGGGCTTCTTTCCTGGCACCAATCCTCAGAAACTTACTGTGAAAGAGAAGTTTGTCTTGGTGCTTTAGGGTCCTGTCAGAAGCTTAGAAATAATTAGGCAGAAGCCCCCTCCCCCAGGCTCCAGCACCAACCTTAACCTCCTGCCCTGATACCCACACTGACCCAGGCACTGTGGACATTTATAAATGGAGCCATTGAGGAATCAGAAGAAATCCAGGCAACTTTGAAAAATGTGCCTATTCTCCGAGTCCTCTGTATCTCCCCACTTCCCACCCCTATTACAGACAAGTAGTCAAGGACTTTGGTCACTGCGGCCGGACTGTCTGCATCGCCCCGAATGGCGGGCTCACAGTTCTCTGTTTCCAAGGAGGTGATCACATGCCGTCAGCAAAGAGGTGCTGTAGGCACCTGACTCAGTGGCTCCTCCTTGAGAGGGGGAAAGAGTTGGACCCTAGATTCACCCTTGGTTCCCATCCTGCCTCTTCTACTTACTGCCTGAGTGGCCTTCACAAGTGATTCAACCTTTCTGAAACTTGTTTCGTTGCTAGTCACCTAACTCTGTTATTAGGTGTATAAATGCTTAGGATTTGATGAACTGACCCCTTTATAATACCGGAATGACCTCTTTATCCCTGGTAATATTTTTGCTATGAAACCTAATTTGATATTAATATAGTCCCTCAAGCTTTCTTTTTTTTTAAATTTATTTTACTTTATTTGTTTATTTTTGGCTGTGTTGGGTCTTTGTTGCTGTGCGCGGGCTTTCTCTAGTTGTGGTGAGCGGGGGCTACTCTTCGTTGCGGTGCACGGGCTTCTCATTGTGGTGGCTTCTCTTGTTGTGGAGCACGGGCTCTAGGTGCGTGGGCTTCAGTAGTTGTGGCACATGGTGTCAGTAGTTGTGGCTCATGGGCTCTGGAGAGCAGGATCAGTAGTTGTGGCGCACGGGTTTAGTTGCTCTGCGGCATGTGGGATCTTCCTGGACCAGAGCTCAAACCTGTGTTCCCTGCATTGGCAGGCAGATTCTCAACCACTGTGCCACCAGGGAAGCCCTCAAGCTTTCTTTTGATTAGTGTTAGCTAAGTATATTTTCCCATCCTTTTACTTTTAAACTATGTGTGAATTTATATTTAAGGTGAGTTATTGGCGGGACTGCCTGCCACCTTCTTATAAAGAACCCTGTGATTTCATTGGGCACACCCAGACAATCCGTGGAAATGTCCGCATCTCGAGATCCTTAACTTTTTTTTTTTTCTGCCACACCTAGTGGCATGCAGGATCTTATTTCCTCAATCAAGGATTGAACCCATGCCCCCTGCAGCGGAAGCGCAGAGTCCTAACCACTGGACAGCCAAGAAAGTCCCACGATATCCTTAACCACATTCGCAAAGTCCCTTTTTCATATAAGGCAACATTCACAGGTTCTGGGGATTGGGATGTGCATATCTTGGGGGGCATTACCCAGTCTACTCTAGGCAAGAAAAGGAGGCACAAATGGCCCCCAAACATATAAAAAGTAGATCAACATCATTAATGTTCAGAAAAATGTAACTTAAAATCAAAAGGTCATGATCACAGAAAACTGTTAGCATTGCCTTATAGGATTGGGTATATTCTATCTAACATTAGTCTACATTCTGGTAATTCCTCAAAGATGAAAACTCTAAGGAAAATCTTGCATGGGTGCAGATATAGAAATGTATGAGAAATGTGCATAACAATATTGATGAAATAACAGAACTGAGAAACAACCCAAATATCATCAATATTAGAACATATAAATCACTGTGGTTTATTTAAACAATGAAGAACTACACAGCAGTGAAAATTAATGGACTTCAACTGCATGTATGAGCATTACTTACATTCATACTCATGTTAACATGTATGAGTCTAAAAATATATAATACAGAGGCAAAAAGGAAATCACAGAACTGTATAATTCTACCACATATATAAAAAATAAAAACAGGCAACATTAAAAACAGATTTTAAACAAAGTAGATATGTGTTAAAAGTATAGAAAGATAAAGGTATGATAAATATATATTTTAGGAAGATGGATACCCTGGAGGGTTGGGAGAAGGAGATTTTTTTAAAGGGGCAAACACATCATTAAAAACTCTACAAATAACAAATGCTGGAGAGGGTGTGGAGAAAAGGGAACCCTCCTGCACTGTTGGTGGGACTGTAAATTGGTGCAGCCACTATGGAAACAGTATGGAGGTTTCTCAAGAAACTAAAAATAGAACTACCATATGACCTATCAGTTCCACTCCTGGGTATATAGTAAAAAAAAGAAAAAGAAAAAATGAAAACACTAATTAGAAAAGATACATGCACCCCAATGTTCATAGCAGTATTATTTACAATAGCCAAGATATGGAAGCAACCTAAGTGTCCATTAACAGATGAATGGACAAAGAAAATGTGATACACACACACACACACACACACACACACACTATGGAATACTACTCAGCCATAAAAAAGAATAAGATTTTGCCATCTGTAACAACATGGATGGACCTGGAGGGTATTATTCTAAGTGTAATAACTCAGACAGAGAAAGACAAATACTGTATGATATCACTTACATGTGGAATCTAAAAAATACAACAAACTAGTGAATCTAACAAAAAAGAAACAGATTCACAGATATAGAGAAAAAACTAGTGGTTACCAGTGGGGAGAGGGAAGGGGTGGAGGGGCAAGAGAGGGGTAGGGGATTGAGAGGCACAAACTACTACATATAAAATAAATAATCTACAAGAATATATCTTACAACACAGGGAATATAGTCAATATTTTATAGTAACTATAAATGGAATATAACCTTTAAAAATTGTGAATCACTATGTTGTATAATATTGTACATCAACTATACCTCAATAAAAAAAAAAGAAGGAAAAAAGAGAGCTTACCCCTAGACAGTTCCCTAGTAGAAGAAATACTAAAGGTTGTACCTCAAGAAGAAAATTTAGTGCACCTATGTTCATAGCCCATTATTCACAATAGCCAAGAGGTGGAAACACCCCAACTGTCCATCAATGGATGAATGGATAAGCAAAATGTGGCACATACATACACACAATGGAATATCATCTAACCTTAAAAAGGAATGAAGTTCTGGGCTTCCCTGGTGGCACAGTGGTTGAGAATCTGCCTGCTAATGCAGGGGACACGGGTTCGAGCCCTGGTTTGGGAGGATACCACATGCCGCGGAGCAACTAGGCCCGAGAGCCACAACTACTGAGCATGTGCGTCCGGAGCCTGTGCTCTGCAACAAGAGAGCCCACGATAGTGAGAGGCCTGCGCACCGCGATGAAGAGTGGCCCCCGCTTGCCACAACTAGAGAAAGCCCTCGCACAGAAACGAAGACCCAACACAGCAAAAATAAATAAATTTTTTAAAAAAGGAATGAGGTTCTGATAGATGTTACAACATGAATGAACCTTGAAGAGATCACGCTAAGGAAAA
Source organism: Lagenorhynchus albirostris (assembly GCF_949774975.1). Taxonomy (NCBI): domain Eukaryota; kingdom Metazoa; phylum Chordata; class Mammalia; order Artiodactyla; family Delphinidae; genus Lagenorhynchus; species Lagenorhynchus albirostris. The sequence continues at coordinate 81,464,743 of NC_083109.1, forward strand.
TAAGTCAGTCACAATGTTCTATGATTCCACTGATATGAGAGGTTTAAAGTAGTCAAATTCATAGAAACAGAAAATAGAATGATGGTTGCCAGGGGCTGAGGGCAGGTAGACATGGGTACAAAGTTTCAGTTTTGCAAGATGAAAGAGTTCTGGAAATCCACTGAACAACAACAATGTGAATATATTTAACACTACTAAAATGAACACAAAAATGGTTAAGACCACGGTCACCAAGAAAAAAAAAAGAGAGAGAGAAAGAAGGAGAAAAAGATTTAATCCGGAGGAAGGCATAAAATTGAAGAAGCAACACTGAGCAAAGAAACTGGTAAACATGTTGGTAAATCTAAATAAGAATTGAATTAAATATTGTCTGCAATGCAGGGAATGCATTAGAGGTGGACAAGTCTAGAAACAGCGACACTAGGGTGACATTTTGGTAATTCAGTCTTTTTTTTTTTTTTGTAAATTTCTTTCTTTATTTTTGGCTGCATTCAGTCTTCATTGCTGCGAGCGGGGGCTACTCTTCATTGCAGTGTGTGGGCTTCTCATTGTGGTGGCTTCTCCTGTTGTGGAGCACGGGCTCTAGAGCGTGGGCTCAGTTGTTGTGGCACATGGGCTTAGTTGCTCCTCGGCATGTGGGATCTTCCCAGACCAGGGCTCGAACCCATGTCCCCTGCATTGGCAGGCGGATTCTTAACCACTGCGCCACCAGGGAAGTCCCAGTAACTCAGTCTTGAACTAAGGCACCTTCTTAATTCATGGGACAGAAATCTGTACAACCAGTAGAATGATAAGATGTGTTCAATGAAGGAGAAGTTGTCAGTGATGACACCTAAGTTTTTGCTTGAAATCCAGGGTTGATGGCATAACTAGTCATTAAGATGGAGAAAATGCCAGCAGAGGATTTTTATTTTCTTGAAGGTATGAAATTATAGTGGATTTACCATCAAAAGGTCTTTAAAGGCTGGTAATTTGAAATACGATGAGGCTAGGAGTATAGTAGTGTTTAGGGGTTTGCTATCTGCAGCCAGATTGCTTTTTCAGATCCCATCTCCTTTACTCACTAGCTGGTCAACCTTTTACAAGTTACTTAACTTCTCCATTCTTCATTTCTCTCCTCTGTAAGAGGGCAGTAACAGTATTTACTTCATAAAGTTGTTATGAAGTGTGAATTAATAACCATTTAGCACTTAGAATATCCATCATTTATTAAGCAACTAAATAAATGTTGGTGTAACAAGGTATTGGAAATTTGGACGGGGATTTCAAGATGGAATATTTTAGAAAATACAACACATACGACATTCTAAAGTGATTTGTTAGTCTAAAATGCAATATTTCAAAGGAAAACCAAATAAATAAGTTATGTCGCTCGAACTCTACACCCACGTCTAAGTTGTATAAAATGGCAAAGCTGTTGGAAATTAGAGGGAGAGAGGATTAACTCTGGAGGGAAGCTGCCTTGGAAAGAGATGTGCTATTAGTTCTCCCCAAGGGAAGGCGGTGAGGGTGCTGCCTCCTGTATCTCATGCCTAGTGAGAGGGGCTCCAGTGTGTTGATTCCCGACTGATAAATCAAAAAGGCAGGAGATAGGATATCCAGCAGATGAATGGAAGGAGATGTGGCTGTGTTGGAAATGGCCTGTATGCCCAGAGTTTCTTGGCCCTAAGGATGCATCCATATTTCCTGTGTACCAGATGTGAACAGGAAAGAGCCAGTGAGAGATTTCTACGTCTAGCTGAATAGTATCCCCTGGAGGAGTGAACAGGCTTCAAAGGTAAAAAGTCATCCATTTGGCAAACTGTCAAAAAGATCAAATCACTTAAAAGATGAAGACTATTGAGGTGGATTTGAACTTCTCTACAACGATGTGAAATGCTAGAAAATGGTGGAATGATACTCCAGATCTCCGCAGGGCCAGTATCTGGAACTCAGGTGCTGCAATCTTCCCTGGGCCTGGTGGAGAGGGGCTGGGCTCCCTGAGCTGCAGAGAGCCCGTTTCTCCCAGCCAAGAAGAGAGGCTGTCCAGAGAGAAATGTATGGAATTCTATCTGTTGTTGCCTGCAAGTCCCTATATTGAAAACATGCCGAAGCCTTTGCCCCCCTTTCAGATGATCTGAAAATCCCCATTTCAGTTCACTTAGAAGACAGAGCCCTCACCCTCCACAACAGAGGGTTATTCTCCAGAGCCCATTCTTTAGCAGCTGGGCTGCCTGCCCCTCTGGCTGCAATTCTTTGACCCTGCGCTAAGGCTGCCAGGAAAGACGAGGGGCGGGGGAAGGAGTGGGTGGAGGCTTGGAGGCAGGGCCTGGGGGAGAGCTGGGACCTTGCGGGCTCCAGCCTGAGGGCTCTCACCTCTGCCTCTTTCCCCAGCTGTTGGTGCTTCTGCTTGAAGGTGCCAGGTGAGTGCCAGGGCAGAGCAAGGCTGGGGTGGCACAGGGCCTGGGGTAGTGGTGGTGGGGACCGCCTGGGGCAACTCTAATGCACACGCCCACGGCCTGGGGATTATTATTAAAATTCAGACTTGACTTGCTAAGCCTGGGATGTGGCCTGAGGTTCTGCACCCCTGGTGATGACAGGGCTGCTGCACCATGGACCGCACTTTAGTAAAAGATCTAGAATGTTTTCTAGGCCAGGTGGGGTGAGCTGGAAGCAGGGAGCTGCTCTAGTGCTGGCCTCAGTGGACAACCTTCCTTCACGCCTTAACTCTCTGAGGTGGATTCTGCCGCCCATAGTATCCTGAAAGTTTTCTCCCAAAGAACAAGAGATGCTTAGCAAAATTCTTAACAAAATTGCTATGGAATTTAAAAAAATCTGTTTACGTATTCGAAAATCCCCTCAAACTCTGGGTTTTCCTCCTTCTCCCAACTCTTGAGCTCATAGGAACTGCTTCTAAACTCTGGACAGAGCTCAGATCCTGCCAGCCCCCTCCAGAATAAATTGATTTGCAAACTCTTTCTTTTTCTTGGAGAAACAGTGGTCCCTTGAATTTTCTCAACAATGCTGATCCCTCAGCTCCCTCCCTAGGTCTTGAAGTTTGGCCTGGGGTCTCTGGCCCCCCCGTGGGCAAAGCTGCAGACGTGTTTGTGGGAGGAGGACGCAGGTCTCAGAGAACGAGAGGGGTGGGCTGGGGACGGCTGGAACAGATGGGGAGACCACTGGGTCCCAGGAAAGCAGGGGTGGAGGGAGGACGGACAGCTGTGTTTGAGCTTCGGTTTATAGGAAACTCCCTTTGGCCTGCAGCCTTGGGGAGAGGGAGCAGGCTATTTATTGTCTGCACCCTCCAGGAGGCCCTGGAATGTGTGTTGAATGAGCATTGTTTTGGTTATAACAGCCGCGGGGCAAAGGGCAGGAAGGGTGCTCCAAACCAAGGGATCTCAAGCAAGCCCTCTTGTCCTGCTTTTTCTGTTCTCTCCCTTCCAAATCCCCGAACCTCTGTGGTGAGCCCTGGAGACCTCAGTTCAGTTCTGAGAGCCTCTCAGAGGACATCTGGGTGTCTGGCTACAGGTCTGGGGTGGGCACGGGAAAGAAGAACCAGAGAGAGGGCTTCAAGAAGCTACTCAAACTCCCGACACTTGGAATATGCCAGGTCTGCTCTGTGTTAAATTCCAGGTCTGCTGGGGATGGGCTGGCAACATGTGTAGACAGTGCTGGGCCTGCACTTGGAAATGAGACGAGGCGGAGAGCTTGACTTGAGAATTTACCAAGTTAACATTTAGTCTGGTGACTCGCCAGGAGGGCCAGGGCAGAAACCCCCAGAGCCCAGGGCTCTCCCCCAACCCCAAGTGCTGGGACCCTTTGAACTTATGAGGTAGGAGAGGCTGCAGGCATCCTCACAGGAGGATGTACAACCAGCCTGGAAATGGGCTGATTATCATGCCCTACAAAAGCCCTCTGAGATGCTCTGGTGCAGACATATTGCTTTACAGAGCTGGCAACTGAAGCCAAGAGTGGAGAGGTGATGGACCAGTGCTACCCTAAAGCAGTGGTTCTCAACCAGGGGTGATTTTGACCCCAGGGGACACTTAGCAGTATCTGGAGACAGTTGTGGGTGGGAGGGGAGAAGTGTGCTACTGGCATCTAGTGGATAGAGGCCAGGAACGCTGCTAAACATCTTACAAAGCATGGGACGGCACCCCTGCTACCCCTAAACAAAATTTATCAGTCCCCAAGCATCAACAGTGCCAAGGTTGAGAAACCCAGGACCAGCCTTGAAACTTGCTGTGGAGCTCAGTTTTCACCAAACAAAACTGAAACATTTATGGAGAAACCACTTCTTTCCTAGATACTTCACTAAGTGCTTTCTCACCAATACGTAAGCTAGTGACTTTGTTTTACTGTTGTCTTGATTTCCAAATTAGAAACAGATTTTGTTCCTTATCTATTTATCTTTTTTTTTTTTTTTTTTTTTCCCTGTACCCGGGCCTCTCACTGCTGCGGCCTCTCCCGCTGCGGAGCACAGGCTCCGGACGCTCAGGCCCAGGGGCCACGGCCCACGAGCCCAGCTGCTCTGCAGTACGCGGGATCCTCCCGGACCAGGGCACGAACCCGCGTCCCCTGCATCGGCAGGCGGACCCTCAACCACTGTGCCACCAGGGAAGCCCTATCTTTTATTATTTTCAATTATTCATCTTCTTCCTTTGAATTCTGGGAGAATTATCCAGTGTGCTTTCTAGCATCCTGATCTAATTTCCCCCAGAATCTCTTATTGCCTTCAAAGATCAAGTTGATGATCTTTCTTCTACTCTATTTATAGTGGGTGTACACATGTAAAGATCCATTGACTCTCATTTTTGAGGAGTCTTAGGGATGAGAAGGGATAAATCTTTATCTTCAATATGCCATCTTTAATCACGGGACCAATTCTGCATCTTTCTAGAGACTGGAAATAAGTTTCTTCTAAAAATTTTAACCCAATTTTATAGAAAAGAATTTTCAGCAGCCTGATATACTTCTAAGTTTTCACAGTCTATGAAGAAAGAAGAAAGACAGGGACTGAGGGGCAGGCAGAGGTTCAGACTCTGATTCTTAGTGGCTCAAATATGGTTTCTCACAGTTGGTGGATGGTGACATAATTCTCTGGTCAACTGAGGCCCTTAGAACTGTTCCTTGGAAGCATCTCAATCCGTCTCTTTTGATTGCACAAAAGTGACCGTTCTGCCTAAGTTTTGGCACGTGGTCCATTCTTATCTATAGTTTATAACACTAATACTCATTTAAGATTGTTTTGTGCATCTCGCTGGGTATTATAATAGGGAAGCCGACGTGAGATAAATTAGGCCTGTCTCGCTGCCATGTTAACTTAGAAATTCAGGTTATTATTATTAGACTTAACAGGAAGAAACCTAAGCAAGTTCAAGGTCAGAGCAGAAACAAGGATGGTCTGAATTACAGAAAAGATAATTAGGGGGTCAAATTCTTGAAGAAGCTGGAAGTTGTGCCCCAGGGACACAGAGTTGAAAGGGAGGGCAGCCTTGCACAAGTGGAAAGACACTTCTTTCTCTGAGATGCTACAGCAGGACGTGACTGTGAAGATACGAGAAGGAGGAGCTTCAGGGTTTCACACTAACGAGTCTATTTTCTCTGGAATAAGAGCTTTGCATGGTCTTCTGAGAGTGAGGGGAACCAGGTATGTAAGAGTTTGGGCTGAAGGGGAAGGGTTAGGAAGAGAAGCTTGGCGTTGAGGAGGGCTGCTGAGGACAGAGAAGATGGCAAACTGGGCTTGTAGCATGACGGCATTTTGTCTAGAGAACAGAAGAATTTCTGAAGCCTGTCCTCGACCATGGTCACCTCTCACCACGAGGGAGATGTAAACCCAAGGAGCAATGACAAAGCAGAGTTGAATTTTGAATTTTGATCCAGTCACCTCTGGCTTTGGCCCAAACACCATTATGTTTAACCAGTAGATTCTGCTGGGTTTTCTTCAAAGTATTCTCCTTTCCTAAGCTGGTTAGGTCTGAAGAACATCAGACTAGAGCAAGCCTTGACATTCACTCTGTTCACTGGATCCCCACCGAGCCCCTTAACCTAACCTCACCTCAGTCTCACCACTGTGATGGGGGCCAGACTGACACACCTGTGAGCACCTGGGGGCCTGAAGCCAGAAAAGGCAATGCACACCCCTCCCAGGGGCAGCACTGATTTCGTTCAGGTGACATTGACAGTAGCACCAGACCTAGCAGCCATCACCTAGGGAAGCAATGGTCTTCAGAGGACTCGGGTCTCTGACTGTTTAGCCTTTGGGAAGCAGGAGTGGGAGGGAGGGAAAGAGAGAGACAAAGACTGACCCTGGCCTCCCCGCAGGCCGAGAGTTCCTCTCCCCTCCAGCAGTACAGGAGGGGGGACAGAAGAGAAAGCCACACCCACACTCACTCACTATTAATATTCTACACAGATGATTCCGTTAACTATAAAGGGGTGCCCTCAGGTCGTGGTATTCGATCAGCCAGGTCCTAGGAGAGGAGCGAGGAAGCCTGCCTTAGCCACCGTTGGATTGGGGGTGAAGAGCTGGCCTGGCACTACTCCCACCGGACAGTGAGCATTACACCTACACTCACCACTGTCCTCTGCTCCCTAACAGGATGTGCGGCAGGTTCCTGAGGCGGCTGGTGGTGGAGGAGAGCCGGCACTCCACCCCCGTGGGGCGCCTCCTGCTTCCTGTGCTCCTGGGGTTCCGCCTCATGCTGCTGGCCGCCAGTGGGACGGGGGTCTACGGCGACGAGCAGAGCGAGTTCGTGTGTCACACGCAGCAGCTGGGCTGCAAGGCTGCCTGCTACGATGCCTTCCACCCTCTCTCCCCGCTGCGCTTCTGGGCCTTCCAGGTCACCCTGGTGGCTGTACCCAGTGCCCTCTACATGGGTTTCATTCTGTATCATGTGATCTGGCACTGGGAGGAATCTGAAAAGGTGAAGAAGGAAGAGGAGACCCTGATTCGCCAAGGGGAGAAAAGCAGAGATGCCTTGGGGCCTGGAAGCCCCAGGGTGCTCTGGGCCTATGTGGCACAGCTGGGGGTGCGACTGGCCCTTGAAGGGGCAGCCTTGGGGGGGCAGTACCATCTGTACGGGTTCAAGATGCCCAGCTCCTTTGCGTGTCGTCGAGAGCCTTGCCTTGGTAGTATAAGCTGTAATCTCTCTCGCCCCTCTGAGAAGACCATCTTCCTGAAGACCATGTTTGGGGTCACTGGGCTCTGTCTCTTGTTCACGCTTTTGGAGCTTGTGCTCCTGGGCCTGGGGAGATGGTGGAAGATCTGGAAGCACAAATCTCCCTCTTCTAAGTACTTCCCAACTTCAGAGAGCGCCCAAAGACACAAGGAACCGACTGATAACTTCCCAGTGGTGGAAACAAAAGAACGGTTTGCAGAAGCAGGTGAGAGGGGCACTGATGTCCCTCTTTCTACCTGTCCCTGATGTATGGGTCCTGATGATCCCCCACGGCAAGCCCCTCACCCTCCGGGAAGTACAACTCCCACAAGTTACAAAGTAGAAAACCAGGTTCTACACAGATGTGTCCTAACCACTCATCCCACCCCATCGTCCAGCTGCATCCCCATCAACTGGATGGTTCCTTCCAATGAACCAGGACCCAAGTGCTCAGTTGATTGTACCTCCTGCCCTTCCATTTAGGTCTCTTCCCACTTAGGAAAAGGCTCAGCTTCTGCTTGATCCTCTACTTTGCAGAATTATGAAGACACCTGGCTCACCTCTGAAGGAAACCCTCTGACTGCATCTTTGTCCGAACATCCAGTGAGTGGGGTGTCTATCTCCATGGTAAATTAAAGGCTGTTGAAGTGTATCCAAGAGCCTTGGGGGGCCACGGTGTCTGAAGCTTTTCCTTGGAGATCTCCTGCTTGTGCCTCCTCACCAGAATTCCCTGGTGTCAGCATCACAATTTTCATGGGCTTGGTTCCAGAGTCAGCCGGCAGAGACCTCCATAAAACCGTGCCTCTCTGTCCTGCGCAATAAATATTGACCACTGTTGCTGGCATTCCTGTTGCTGAGGACAATCCTCTTTCCTGTCTCAATGAGTCTACTCCTCTTTCCTGCTGTCCACATCTCTGCTCCCCCCACCTTTAAAATCTTGTAACCTATAAATGCACCCGGCCCTGCAATATATGTCATATTCAGAAACTCTGGCTTTCCGAGCATATGTAACCCAGGGTCCTTTAATATATAGATTCAATGTATTCAAACACTCAGCCACACTCTTCTGGAAGATTCCTGTGAATTCAGAGGCTTACATACCCTGGACCACTGACAGATCTGATTTCTGCTCAGTCCTCGTTCTCTGCCTTGTACGTTGCAACTGCTCCATTGTTTCATATCGGGGGAAGGGGCCAAGTCGTTACTTTTTAAACTCATACTTCTCAGTATCACACAGAAAAGACAGCAGAGTTTTATTGCTGATTCAGGGCTAACAGTAAGGGACATTCATATCACAGTGTGATTCAGCAGATGATCTAATGCTGAATATCAGGCTTCTCTTTTCTTGTGTCTCTCAGTCATTTCTGTCCAAAAGCATCCCCGCCTCCCACCTTTTCTGCAGAAACACTTCCCTTCTCAGTTCTTCCTTGCCCTCAAATTCTCAACAAAGAGCAGTTTCCAGGTTTGGTTGTCTCCTCTGAATCTCAGATGGTCCCCAAGTAAATTAGGAAGGCTCATTCCTAAGGAAAGATACTTGATTCCCCAAAGACACTTTGGCAACAACTAGCAAAGTAACCGTTTTCTTTCTGCTACAGTGTTTCATAAAGAATCCCGTATCTAGCATAGCCAGAGCCCAGCCAAGTGACCAAGGACAGAAAAAAAGCAAATGTTATCATTCTGAATTCCTCCTTGATGGTGTCCCTTTTAAAATAGCTTTATTTTTTAATTAATTTATTTTAAATAAATTTATTTATTTATAGCTGCGTTGGGTCTTTGTTGCTGTGCGCAGGCTTTCTTTAGTTGCGGCGAGCGGGGTCTACTCTTTGCTGTGGTGCGCAGGCTTCTCATTGCGGTGGCTTCTCTTGTTGCGGAGCATGGGCTCTAGGCACGCGGGCTTCAGTAGTTGTGGCGCACGGGCTTAGTTGCTCCGTGGCATGTGAGATCTTCCCAGACCAGGGCTCGAACCCGTGTCCCCTGCATTGGCAGGCGGATTCTTAACCACTGCCCCACCAGGGAAGTCCCTAAAATAGCTTTATTGACATATGGTTCACACACCCTATAATTCACCCATTAAAAGTATATAATTCAATGGCTTTTAAAAAATTTATTTATTTATGGCTGCGCTGGGTCTTTGTTGCTGTGCGTGGACTTTCTAGTTGTGGCGAGCAGGGGGTATTCTTCGTTGTGTGCGGACTTCTCATTGCAGTGTCTCTTGTTGTGGAGCACGGGCTCTAGGCACGCGGGCTTCAGTAGTTGTGGCATGCAGGCTCTAGAGCGCAGGCTCTGTAGTTGTGGCACACGGGCTTAGTTGCTCCATGGCATGTGGGATCTTCCTGGGCCAGGGCTCGAACTCGTGTCCCCTGCACTGGCAGGCGGATTCTTAACCACTGCACCACCAGGGAAGCCCTCAATGGCTTTTAGTATAGTCAGAGTTGTGTATCCATTAACACAATTTTAGAAAATTTTCAGCAATTCAAAAAGAAACCCTATAGTGCTTAGCTGTTACCCGCAAATCCCCACACCCCCAAACATAAGCAACCACTAATCTACTTTCTGTCTCTACAGATTTTCCTAGGCTGGGCTTTTCATACAAATGGAATCATACAGTATGTGGTCTTTTGTGACTGGCTTCTTTCACTTAGCATCATGTTATCAAGGTTCATCCATGTTGTAGCATGTATCAGTACCTCATTCCTTTTATGATTATTATTTCATTGTATGGCTATACCACATTTTATTTACTCATTTTTCAGCTGGACATTTGGATTGTTTCCACTTTGGGGCTATTCTGAGTAATGGTGCTACGAACATTCATGTACTAGTTTCTGTTTATGTTTTCAGTTCTCTTGGGTAAATAGCTAGGAGTGAAATAGCTAGGAGTGAAATTGGGGCATATGGTAACACTTTAAATTTTTGAGGAACTGCCAACCTTTTTCCCACAGCAGCTGTACTATTTACTATTTCACATTCCCAGCAGCAATGTACAAATGGATTCCAATTTAATCTGCATCCTTGCCAACACTTAGTATTTTGTTTTTATTTTTCTCTGTTTGTTTGATTTTTAAATTCTAGCCATCCTAGTGGGTGAAGTGATATTTCATTGTGGTTTTGATTTGCATTTCCCTAATGACTAATGATGTTGAGCATCTTTTCATGAGCTTATTGGCCATTTGTAGAGCTTCTCTGGGGAAATGTCTACTCAAATCTTTGTCCATTTTAAAATTGGGCTGTTTGTATTTTTATTGTTGAGTTCTTCATATATTCTGGATACTAGATCCTTATCAGACTTAAGGATCTGATATTCCAAATATTTTCTCCCATTCAGTGGGTGGTCTTTCACTTTATTGAGTGTCCTTTGATGCACAAAAGGTTTTAATTTTGATGAAATCCAGTTTATCAATTTTTTCTTTTGTTGCTTATGATTTTGGTGTTATAGTTAAGAAACCATTGCCTAATCCATGACTATGAAGATTAGACCTATGTTTCCTTCTAAAAATTTTATAGTTTTAGCTTTACATTTAGGTCTTTGATTTTGAATTAATTTTTGTATATGGTATGAGATAAGGGTCCAACTTCATTCTTTTGCATGGAGATATCCAGTTGTCCCAGCACCATTTGTTGAAAGGCCTATTTTCCCTACATATAATGGTTTTGGCACCACTGTTGAAAATCAATTGCTTGTAGATGTATGGCATTGTTTTTGTACTCTCAATTCGATTCCATTGATCTACGTGTCTGTCCTTATAGCAGTACCATGTTTTGATTACTGCAGCTTTGTAATAACGTTTGAAATTGGGAAGTGTGAGTACCCCTAGTTTGTTCTTCAAGATTGTTTGGCCAATTGGGATCCCCTGGAATTCCATATGAATAAAATTGTAAATCAGGGAGCCTCAATATTTTCAGTAAAGAAGGATGTTCATTTCAGGAGTATGGCAGGATTGAAGACACAAAGACATTAAGGAGATATAGTTCAATACAAAGGCAGACATACAGATACAAAGACACTCACACCACAAATACTCATGGCAAACATCAGTAACTGATAGGAGCACCTCATTCTGCTTGGTCCATATTTAAGACTCAGATTCCTTCTCTCTCTCTCTCTTTTTTTTTTTTTCTCTTTTGGCCACACCGTGTGGCTTGCGAGATGTGGGATCTTAGTTCCCCCAACCAGGGACCAGGGATCGAACCCGGGTCCCCTGCAGTGGTAGCACAGAGTCCTAACCACTGGACTGCTAGGGAATGCCCTCAGATTCCTTCTCAACATAGTATTCCGATTTACAAGGAAAACGCAGCTATCTGTTGTAAACATTTAAAGACATTCTGTGGAACTTTCACCAAAACCCCAAAATAGTGATCTCAGGAACCCCCTTTCCAAATCATTTAATCATACATTCAGTGACCACTTACAGAGCATATTACAGGAAAGGTGGTATCTGATTTTGGGACACAGGAAGAATTAAAAATTTCTTTCATAAGAAAAGGAATAGAGGGAAGAATAAAAAACCAAGCACCTCAGAAACACAAGCTCAAAAATCCATTGACGAGGAACAGATAATTCCCTGAAACAGGCAAGCACACTGCTTGTTGAAAACCTCAATGGATGTGCCTTGGGATAGCAAAACGGTTGCCGTCTTCAAGCTGGGTACCAAAATGCAATGCATCTGTGCTTCTGAATCTTAACTTAAAACACCTGATTTCCTTCCCACCACTCTCCCGGTGCTATAAGTTTTTTCACAATGTCCTCAGAACAACTACAGCTTCAGCTCCACTCTCCAGGTACTGCTCTCACAACCTGGTGTTGACCTTCTCAGGTAGGACGGTCAGGAACTGCTCCAGCACCAGCAGCTACAGGATCTGCTCCTTCCCAGCATATAGGATGACAGCCGCTCATAGCAGATCACCCAGAGCTGGCTTAGAGCATCCTTTAGCCGACAGTCCTCCTCCGCACTGAATCACCTAAAATACTGGTGGGAAGTCTCAAACCTGGGGAAGACCATCTAACCCTAGATTCTTTCCCCTAACTTAATTATTAGACCCTCTATCTGCACTGGATGAGTGAGGCCCCTGCTCTAAGAATGGGCTTCCTCTACCTGGTGTGTCTCTTGTGCTGGGGAAGAAAGAGAGGGAAATCAGAGTGCAGAGTGATCAGACAGCTCCCCACTAGGTCGTGGGGCTAAACACTCCCTTCCCTGGTCGCCTCGTAGAAAACTGGCTCTGCAGTTCGCCTGAATCCTCGAACTCCAGGAGAGCTTGTGGGCTTCAAGTTGGTGGGCTTCGTGTGGGGAGCCAGAAATCCTGCCTTTCTAAACACTCAACTAGACCCTGGGGTTGGAGGACAAGAACGGCTTCCTCTCCTGGAGAATGAGGCTGAAAGAAAAAGGAGAGACTTCAAGAAGAGCCAGCCTACGGGGCACGGCGCCTCCTTAACCGCACTCCAGGCCCGGCTGCACAGATGCGCCTCGTTCTTCTGGCCGTTCTGCCGCTAGGCTGCTGCCCGCCTGGAACGCCCTTCTGGGCAGCAGCTCGCCTAGGACTCCAGAGCCTAAATCTTCCGGAGCGGACGGCGAACACTGACCTCACCCCGCAAACCTGAAGGCCAGACGAAGTTAACGAGCGCCTAACCGTTTTGCTTCACCAGCAGCTGCTGCAGCTGCGCAGTCGTCGCATTCCGGCGCGTCCCCCGAACTACGGGCTCCTCGAGGCCTCTCTAGGCTTCTTGGGGGGACTTCCGCATCTCTACTGTTCGTCCAGTTGCAGCCCGCAGTCCCGTCACGCCTAGCGCGCAGCCCTCGCGAGGAAACCCGGAGGTTCGCGGGGTTGGCTGTCTCAGTACGCGTGGGAAGGGACCGCCGCCCAGCGGTTGCGCGGCCCCGCTGGGTGCCGAGCCCCGGAAGAGGCTGCACTTTTCCCTCCCGCTGGAGGCGGTGGCCGCGGGTCCAAAGGCCACCACCCGCAGCCTGCAGACCTCTCATCCAACCACGACTCCGGCTCTGGGGCCGAGGAGCAGCATGGAGGCCGAGGACTTCCAGGAGGAGCTGACCTGCTCCATCTGCCTCGACTATTTCGAGGACCCGGTGTCCATCGAGTGCGGCCACAACTTCTGCCGCGGCTGCCTGCGCCGCAGCTGGGCGCCGAGCGGCAGCCCGGTTCCCTGCCCCGAGTGCCGGCAGCCGTCGGCGCCCGCTGCGATGCGGCCCAACTGGGCCCTGGCCAGGCTGACGGAGAGGATGCGGCGCCGGCGCCTGGGCCCCGCGCCCCACGGCCTATGCGGCCGCCATTGGGAGCCGCTGCGGCTCTTCTGCGAGGACGATCAGCGGCTCGTGTGCTTGGTGTGCAGGGAGTCCCAGGAGCACCAGGCCCACACCATGGCCCCCGTCGACGAGGCCTTCGCGAGCTACCGGGTGAGCCGGCCCTTACGGGGCTGCCGGTATTGCCTGGGAACGTTTACTGTTCACGTTGGAAGCATGAACCCCCATCCTATCCCCACCAGGCTCAGAAAAGTTAAGCTACTCACGGATCTCAGAGCTGGAGTTAAAACTGGGATTGGGAGGGCCGGTGCAAGGCTCAGTCATCACCGCAGAATTTTCAAGGGACTGGCTTCCGGGAGCTTCTAGTTTAAGACGGTTATCCTGAGAGGTTATACACCAGTGCTGTCCAATAGAAACAAAAATACGAGCCACATATGTTATTAAAATTTTTTCTAGTGGTAAAAAGAAACAGGTGATGTTAATTTTAATAATTTATTTAATCCAATTATCAAAAATATCATTCAACATTGATTTTTTTTCTTAAAGCTCATTCTGTTTCCTCTTTATTGTGAAAATGAAACAAAATATAATCAGAAAATGGAGAACTCAGGTTCTTCTTACAGCTGTTCTCTGACTTGGATGGGCACAGATAGTGTGATTTCACATACACATTTTGGAGTATAGTTGCTTTACAATGTTGTGTTAGGTTCTGCTGTACAGCAAAGTGAATCAGCTATACGGATACATCTGTCCCCTCTTTTTTGGATTTCTTTCCCATTTAGGTCACCACAGAGCACCGAGTAGAGTTCCCTGTGCTATACAGTAGGTTCTCATTAGTTATCTATTTTATACATAGTAGTGTATATATGTCATTTCCAATCTCTCAGTTCATCCCACCCCCCTTACCCTCTTGGTATCCATACGTTTGTTCTCTACGTCTGTGCCTCTATTTCTGCTTCGAAAATAAGTTCATCTATACTATTTTTCTAGATTCCACATATATGCAATAATATACGATACTTATTTTTTTCTTTCTGACTTACTTCACTCTGTATGTCAGTCTCTAGGTCCATCCATGCCTCTGCAAATGGCACAATTTCGTTCCTTTTTATGGCTGAGTGATAGTCCATTGTACGTATGTACCACATCTTTGTCCGTTCCTCTGTTGATGGACATTTAGGTTGCTTCCATGCTCTGGCTGTTGTAAATAGTGCTGCAATGAACATTCATTCAATATTGATTGATATAAAAAATTATCAATGAGATATTTTACCTTTTTTTTTCATGATAAGTCTTTGAAATCTGTGTACTTTACATTTACACACATCAGTTCGGACTGTCCACATTTCAGGAGCTCACATGGCTAATGGATGCTGTATTGGACAGTACGGGTTTATACCTACAGATGTCATAGACAACTAATGATTTGGGAAAAACCTGGCTTGTAGGGATGAGTCTGGATTTTACTAGCTTCCTTCATCAATTGGGAAAATCACTTAATGTTTGAATTTGGAGATTATCTGTTCTGCCTTATCTTATGGGTTAAGAAGCTTCAGTCAAATAAATCGGTTTATCATATTCTGGTCCAGCCACACTGGCCTTCTTGCTTTTGTTTCAAGCCTGTTCACTCTCTACTCATACCTTCCATCCTTTAGATCCTTTTAGACTTTAGCTTGAAGACCTTCCTTGATCATCCTTTCCAGAGTAGCCCCACCCCCTTCCATTACTGACGGTGTCACTCCGGTGGTCTCCATCTGAATTGGTATCTAGTAAGTACTTGTTGAAAACATGAATTTAATGATACAAGTTAAAGTGTACTGTAAACTGTGAAATGCTGTACAGTTTTATCAGCTGACTACAAACAGGAAACAGATGCAAAGTTAGACTAGAAAGTGTACATTCTTTTTTTTATTCAGTAACCTTTATCGGTGCTTCCTGTATGCTAGTCATTGTTCTAGAATCTGGACGTAAATTGATGAGAAAGACATGGGCCTTGTCTTGTATGGGGCATAAGCATGTAGTCCTGTAATTTCAGTGTGTGTGAGAGTTATTGACGTTTGTACCAACACACAGAAGGTCTGAGGTTAGAGTGATCAGACAGGAGTGAGGATCGCCTTCACAGAGGAGTGGAACATGAGTCCACTCTTGACGGATGAGTACAGCAAGGTAGGGGAGAGGATGTTCAGGCCAAGGGAACAGCATATTCAGTAGTGTGGCAACGTGGAATAGCATGTGATAAATAAGAAGACCAGAGGTCGCTCTGTGCTTCAGGAGGGTAGCGCATGGCAGGGAGGATGGTGGGAGTTGAGGCTGAAGACAGAGGCAGGGTTCATGTTGTGGGGGATCTTGTTGACCATACTGAGAAGACTGAGCTTTCTCTTCCAGGGAATGGGGATCATTGAAGGATTTTAAGGCAGGAGATGACATGATCAGTTCTTTTGTTTTAGAAAGTTCATTGTGGCATCCACGGGGATGAATGGAGAAGACCAATTGGGCTGCTGTTGCACTACTTCAAGCAAGAGGTAGTAAGGGCCTGAATTAGTGCAGGGCAGGGGTGATGGAGAAGAGGAGGGCATGGAGTTATGATGAGCTGGAGCTGAATGACATTGTGACTAATGGGAACTGATGGGTCGGGGAGAGAGAGGAGTCTAGGACGGCAGTCTGGATATCTGGTGCTTATTTGGGACATGTTGAGAATAAAGTAACTGTGACAGGAAGTCCAAGGAAGAGGGACAAGAGGCAGGGGGCATAGGAAGCTAGAAACACAGTATTTTAGATTAGAATCATCAGCCTACCCTTGAAGTCTTAGAAGAAGTAAGCTGATTAGATTTTCCGGGAGGGACCACATAAAAGGTAAAAAAAAAGAGGGGCATGAAGAGAAGCTTGGGAAACACCAATGCTTAGTAGCCAGCAAAAGAGATGGAAAGGACCCATCAGAGAAATGGAAGAGAAAATATATGGGACTTCCCTGGCGATCTAGTGGTTAAGACTCCGCGCTTCCACTGAAGGGGGCGTGGGTTCGATCTCTGGTCTGGGAACTAAGATCCCTCATGCTACACTGCACGGCTGGAAAAAAACCCCCAAAAGACCCCCCCAAAAAATTTATGGGGGAGGGCTGAGGCAATTGTAAGTGGTTAGGTATGAAAGGGGAAAATAACCCTTAAAGCTTCAACCTTTGGCAATAATCATAATATTAATGATAGCTATCAGGTGTTGATTACTTATGCATCACTGACAGTTCTAAGCATTTTTCGTACAGTAATTTTTAAATTTCCATAGCAGCCCTGTCGGATGGATTCTGTTTTCCCCATTTTGTAGATGAGGCAGCTGAGGCCCAGAGATGTGAGACCACTTACCCAAGGTCACAGAAGCTAGGAAGTGGCTAAGCTTGGACTGAGTTCCTCTAATTCCTATAGCCCATGTCACTTGTCACTCTGCTACAGCTAATCTAACTGAGAAGACTAATCGGAAGAGGTGGGATTTCAGGATTAAACAAAAACGGGCCAACAGGTAGGGAGTGGGTGAGAGTAACGCTGGGGAGGGTTGAATGTCATGAGGTTGACTGGCCAGGTGTTCCGGAGTCAGGTCATTAGGCACAATTGCCCGTTGTCTGTCTTTTTCTGCACCCTCCTCTGCTTCATCGCTGCTCAGTTTATCCATCTCCACACCACCCCAAGCTAGCTAGAAAAACATGAAGTTGCTCTTGGGTGGAGCAATTCTGTTTCCACCATCCTATTGCAAGCACATACTCAGGTGGGTGCACTGTGACTTAAAAGTTTGGAGTTCCCTAAATCCATGGAAAATATCCCCCATCCTATGCCCACACCTGAGCCCTGCAGACAGTGTGCTAGATGATTTCTCTGAGGATCTGAGCCCCTGAGTACTGCATCCGGGAAACCTGCTTTGATGAATTCCTAGTCCACTCTGCTCACCCTCTTGGGCCCCACCAGTGGCTCAGGATACACCTGGAAGCACTTTTAAGCAATACTACCCCCAACCCCTGTGAGTGTTTGATTCAGTTGGTGGGGCCCTTGGCATCAGCATTGTTTAAAAATTCACTAGGTGATTCTAGTGTACAGATAGGATAGAGGACCATGGACCTACGTCTTAGTATCTTCACAGAGGGAATCTCAAAAAAATCTTTCAGAGCAGAAGTTGTCTTTAATGGAGTCATTGGTGGTTGGAGAGAAAAAGAGAACAGAGAAAGAGAATAGCGTCCTAAGCTTCAGGGAGCAAACTCTGCCTGGAAGAGGCTTCCAGGCACAGCTCTTCTTTCCCTCAAGCCAATGTTTAGTCTGTGACTCTGGGAGCTAATCCCTTCATTGCTATTAACTCATTTAACAGATACTCAGTATTTCTTGAACCACCTGTTTTGTGTCACTTGCTGTACTACAGTACCAGACTCAGCACTGGGCAGACAGTGGTGAAAAGACCATGGGGCTTACAGTCTGGCTGGGGTGGGGGTGAGAGGCACACCACGGACAAGTAAATGACCGCAGATAATGATATGTGCTGTGAAAGAAAGATAGTGCCAGAGAAGCGACACGGGCTTTAATAAGGGAACACGGTAGCCTCCTCTGAGGAGATGACATTTCAGTTGAGACTTGATGGATGAGGAATCAGCCATCTGAGGAACTGTGGGAAGAACATCCCAGGCAGCGGATAGCAAATTCAAAGACCGTGAGGCTGGGAAGAGCAGGACCTGTCAATGGAACTGAAAGACCTGTACACCTGGAGCATCACGAGCAAGGGGGAAAGCAGCACGAGCTGGGAGATGCAGACAAGAGGGGGGTTATGTTGGACCGCAAGGTGTTTGAATTTTCTTAGTGATGCGGGAAAGCAATGGAGAATCTTAAGCAGGGGACTGACATGATCTGACTGGTCTTTAGAAGATTATGCTGGCTTCTCTGTGGACGCTGGATAAGAGAAGGACAAGATTGGAAGTAGGGAGCCCAGTCATGAGGTTATTGTAGTTGTGTAGACAGGAGGTGGCTTGAACTAGGAGGTGACTGGGGACGGCAGATAGGCAGATTTGATATGTATTTTGGAGGTAGACCTCCCTGCTTGGATTGGATACAGAGGTTACAGTGACTGAAATTCACAGAACCTAAGTGCTGGGATGGTGTTTAAGAAAAGACCATCTAGTCTAGTTGTCTTCATCTTCTAGGTAAGGCAGCTGTGGCCCAGAAAATGTGTGTGGCTGACTTGACCACAGATCCATGGCTAGTTTGTGAAGGTCTAGACTGAAACTCAGACCTGATTTGAAGTTTCATGTCGTTTGAACTACATGATCACAAGTCAGCAAATGTCTTCATGGTACAAATGTCTGCTCTTTTATTATAGTTTTATATACACACAATTGTCTGATGTTAAATGAAGAGAGTGATTTTTAAACTTTGGTACGTCTACCCAGCTTTGAAATGCTTGTGTTGCCGTCCTGCCACTTCGTGGCAGTCTCTGTTATTGCAGGGGAGAAGTTTTCTACTCCCAGAACGTTACCAAGTTTACTCAGGGGACCACTATAAGAGCCCAACTGTGGCAAGATACAAAAAAGCTTAGGTAATGAAACAGGAAAATTCATACATACTGAAAATTGTTAAGGGCTTTTAAAAACTGAAAAGTTCTATTTCAAATATATTTGAAAGCTTAAAGAAAAATCTTCGTCACATTCAAAGGAGCTATTTATCTCATGACAGCCTTCACACATACATCAGATTTGACAGTGATTTGTGCGTGTCTCTAACCTGTCTGCCTCTGTCTCTAAGGTCATCCCTGAGATTCTGCTGTTACGTGCTTCCCCTCTGCAGCCCACTGTGTTCCTTCTGATCGACTCAATTTTTTTAATAGCTTGTTTTTTTCTAATTATAAAAAGAATATGTGCCTCTTGTAGAAATTCAAACAAAACAGAGATTTATAAAATTTCTAGTCCTCCCCCTCCAACTTTCAAGCCATTCCTATTCCCCAGAGATAAGCAGTGTTAATAATACTTAGGTATATACCCTTCCAGATTTTCCCTCTGTTCAGATACAAACGCACACATTTGCACAGACACATGTATATTTGTTCTTTTCAAAACGGAATTATATAGAGAGCTACCTGAAATTGATGTAGAGTATCAATATACCATAATTTAATGATTTCACATTGATGGGTAGTGAATAATGCTGCAGTTAACATTCCTATACATATTATTTTTGCTAGTGTTTTTTTGTTGGATATTATTAGAAATAGGATTATGCATATTTTAAATTTTGTTAAATCCTGCCAGTTGTTCTTCAAAAAGATGGGACCTTTACTCTCCTACTATTATGGTGCCAGAGGCCTTTTCCCTTGCCAGGACTAGGCATTTATTAATCTTCTAACAATTTTAAATTTTTGTCTATTTAATAGGCATACTCTATATTGTATTATGATGATTTTAGAACAGAATAATTCTTTTTTTTTTTTTTTTTTTTTGTGGTATGCGGGCCTCTCACTGTTGTGGCCTCTCTCTGTGTTGCGGAGCACAGGCTCCGGATGCTCAGGCTCAGCGGCCATGGCTTACGGGCCCAGCCGCTCCGCGGCATGTGGGATCTTCCCGGACTAGGGCACGAACCCGTGTCCCCTGCATTGGCAGGCGGACTCTCAACCACAGCGCCACCAGGGAAGCCCCAGAATGATTCTTATGCATTAGCCTGTAGTCATCTTCAGCATTTTCTCAATCTCATCCCCTGTTTGAATTAGGTGACTTTTAGCTCTTGAACAAGGAAGATGCTGGGAGAGATGATTTCTTACTTATGCGTGTTTCTGCTGACAGGAAAAACTTCTGAAGACTCAACATAGTCTGACAGCCAAGATGAATAAAGCCATGCATTTACAGGACATGGAAGTGAAGAATGCTGCAGAGTGGAAGGTAAGAGCAGAAGTTGGTTGGGTATTTCTTGCCCTTGAGTCCTTTCAGTCTGAGGCCACTCAAGGGCTTTCGCTGGGAAGAGCTTGTGGATCTCACCACTTGTTAGGCCCCTTTCACATAAGGTGATAGAACAGGAAGAATCTACCTCTACTGACCTGTGTCTTTGGGCAACATGAGTTCTACACACTTCATCCTCATATCTCAAGGGTAGTGTTCCTTTCTTTCCTGCTTTCTCCCTAGGTTGGCTTCCTACATTGGAGTTGATTTGGGTCTGTGGCACTGTGGAAAGCAAATGGACTTTGCTTCCAGAGATGCTAGTCTAGTTGGGAGGCATGATGTGGGCGCACATGTGCACATCTAAGATTTAACTAAATGGTAGGTGATCTGAGGGCTAAATTAAATAATAGATGTGCAAGTGCATTTTAGTTTAAAAAGTGTACAAACAAGGCATTGCTATCATAGCAGAGACTCAGATGTTACAAAGAATGAACTAATACTATATAGACTAGTACAAAGATATCAAGTAGGTGTAAAGAAAGGAGTAGGGGAAATTTGTAGGGGCTGGGCAGGAACTTTTCTGGAGGAGGTGATTTGGATGGAAGGATCATGGGTTGTTAGGGAGTCATGTGCAAGGAATTTAGGAGGAAGGACCAGGCAGAACAAGGACTGAGCTAGTCCCCTGTGGCTATAGGAGAAGATGAAGAATAAGCGAACGAGAGTCAGTGCGGAGTTTGCAAAGCTGCACGTCTTCCTGGCTGAAGAAGAGCAATTGTTTCTTAAGAGACTGAGCCAAGAAGAAGAAGAGACAAAGAAGAAACAGAATGAGAACACATTAAGGCTCAATCAAATGATCACTTCCATGAAGAAGCTCATCTTCGAGGTGGGGGAGAAGAGCCAGAGCTCCACCTTGGAGCTGCTCCAGGTGAGACCGGCAGGGAAGGGCGTAGTCTTTGTCTTTACAGAGTTGTTATTTAACATCCCTAACTGAACTCCCTCTTGCCTTTAGAACTGAATGTCCTTCCTGGTGAGTGGGTTTAGTAGAAGACGTGTTTTCTCTGTGTTGCTGTTGTGTTATTATTTTTATTATACAATTAAAGAGTCAAAAATTCATCTTTCAAAGGAAATTAATGTGAAATTTAGGCCTGATGAGCTCAGGTAATATGAGATACTTAGATTCCAAGAACTGTCTAGAACTTTTACAATTTGACTGAGCAGTGAAGTTCCAATTTCATATCTAAAGATATACTATAGCAGAATCTTTGAAATAACACATTTCTTTTGTATATGGATTCTTTCATTTAGTGTAATGTTTTTGAGGTTCATTCATGTTGTAGCATATATTAGTATTGTATTTGCATCCCTTTTTTAAATTCCAGAATAGTATTCCATTGTAGAATATGCCACATTTTTATATCTGTTCACCAGTTGATGGACATTTGGGTTGTTACCACCTTTTGGTTATTAGGAAGGATGCTGCTTTAACATTTGTCTGTCATTCTTTGTGTGGACATATGTTTTCATTTCTCTCTGTGCTAGGCTGTATGCTATATTTATATTCAACTTTTAAAGAAACTGCCTTTTCCCATTTTATATTCCCACCACATCCTCACTAACATTTGTCTGTGATTGAAAGAGTGTAGACGGAGAAGTAAGCAAAAAGCCAGGAGAGAGCTAATGTCATAGTGCCAAAGGAGAAAGAGGAGGGCTTCAAGGAAAGGATTGGTCAACATTGTGAAATAGTTCAGAGGGGTCACATGAAACAAAGACTACATTGTGTTAATGCATTGGGTTTGACAGCATGAGAGCATATGTGACGTTAATAAAAGCAACTGACAGAAAAATACCTGCTCACAAAGTTGAGTAACAGATCTCTAGGGGAAGGTACATAACTTATTTCTTTCTTCTCTTCACAGAATCCAAAAGATGTGTTGACCAGGTACAAAATCTTGCCTTCTTATGGGGGCTTGAGGAGAATGGTAAAGATACAGGCCAAGCAGAGGGGAAATGAGGCCTGGGCTCCATAGATCAGTGTGGACGTTGACGTGAGGGGGTTGTCGGGGAGGAGTTCCACTGTTCACTTTTGCCAGGAGGAGTGGGAGAGAAGTAGTCTGAGCTTTGGGATTTGAACCTTCAGTTGGGAGTTGGGGGTCTTGGGTGTCCTAGTTGTCTCCTAAGCAGAGCAGCCTTCTGCACTTCTCTTAGGTGTGAGAACCAGGATGTGAACTATTCCTTTGAAGTTCTAAAGGTGAAGACTGTGTGCCGGCTACCAATGATGAAGGAAATGCTGAAGCGATTTCAAGGTGAGCAGAATTTCTGGGAGTTGGAGCTCAGAGAATGAATGAGAGAAGTCTGGAAAGGAAAGAGAAAACAGAGCATGCAGCTGACAGGAGGGCCAGGAAAATGGTAATAAGTACTTAGGAATAAATGGATATATGCTTCATTCAAGAAACATCCATTTAACACATACTGTGTGTTATAAGGTACTTGTGATACAAAAAGAAAAAGACCTATTTGCTTACAAATTGGAGAGACAGACACGTATCACTTTACTGTAATACAGTGGGATCCAGTGTTTATCAGTGGTATGAATAAAATACTGCAAAACTACAGAGGAAGACCTCTGTTGGGGGTGAAGTGGGAAAGTTTTCACAGCAGAGGTGATGACAGTTGTTTGGGAATTTGAAGGATGAGTATCAGTTTGCCAAGTGGAAAATGAGGGAATCCTGTTCCAGGCAGAGGCGGCAGCATGAGCTAAGGTGTGGAGAAAATGGAGGAGAGGGTATCTGATGTGACTCAACCATAAGGTGCGTATGGGGAAAGGCAGGAACTGAGTTTGAGAAGATGAGTGTAGGAAAGACTGAAGATAAACTTATTAGATCTCCAGAGAAGTACCAAGGCATGTACGTGATGTAAAGGTATGCACTCAATTCTCATGTGCATGTACCTGATTAAGCATCATGTTGTGGATGTCTACTTCCAGCTAAAATGCAGTAACAGGGCCTGGATTTACTCCTGAAACTTAGTTGACCAAAAAAAAAACAAAACAAACCCAAAACAGACAATACATAAAGCAGCAGTTTTTAAAACACTGGACCTCAGGCAGTGAAGGCCAGTGATCCATGGGAAATGTGAAACAAATGAGGTGCGCTCTATGATGGCCCCAGCCTACAGCCTTGAGAGAGTTTCCAGCCCACCTCAGAGAGGGTAACAGAGGTGGAGCCAGGTGGACTTCCTGAGTTGAGGAGTGGAGCTGAGAGTCCAGGGAGAACAAAGCACTGAGCGTTTACAGAGCACTGGACAGAGTACTGGAGAGGAGAGAGCTGGACAGAGAGAGAACCCAGGTGATCTACAGAGACACGCCGTGAACATTCAGCAGAATGCTGATCAGTACATGCTTGTGAAGAACTAACCGAGTTTGAGGAAGGAAATTTCCAAAATGAGTAGAAGAAACAGTTCCTGGTGTTCACACAGGGCCAGGAACAATGCCTGTTCCTACCAGCCTCTGGAAAACTCTTAATTTGTGGGGTACTGGGTAGAGTACTCAGGAAAATCTTGCCTCATTAGTGGGGAATAATTAACCCTACACTGAGCACTGCTTTGGACCCACTTTACAAATCATGAAATAAGACCCAAAAGGATGAAATTATTTCCAAGTAACTGCATCCCAGAACAAAGCTCAACAAGATGGATAGGAATTTAAAAAATGAGTACCCAACAATGTAAGACCACAATGCCTGGCATCCAATCAAAGTTTACTAGGCAGGCAAAAAGATAGGAAAACATGACCCATGATGAGGAGAATAATCAATTGAAACTGATCCAGGATTTACCTTGACGCTAGAATAAGCATAGAAGAACATTAATACAGTTATTGTAGCTATTTTGTAAAGAGGCATATGGGGACATGGAAGATATAAAAAAATCTCAGACAAACTTCTAGAGATGAAAACTACTGTAACTGAGATGAAGAACAAGCTGGTTGGGGTTGATGGGTCATTGCAGAAGAAAAGCTTAGTGAGCTTGAAAAGATAGAGCAGTGGAAACTATGCAGAATGAAACACAGAGAAAAAAACTTAAAAAATGAAAATAGCATCAGTGAGCTGTGGGTCATTTTCATGCAGACTTGTGTCTGGTCACTGGTACCCCTCAGGGAGAGGAGTGGGATGGGGATTAGACAGAAAAAACATTTGAAGAAATAATGACCGACAACTTCCCAAAGTTGATGGAAACTATAAGTACACAGATCCAAGAAACTCAGCAAATCCTAAGCATGATGAAAACTACACCAAAACCAGTGATAAAGAGAAAATTTTAAATGCAGCAAGTTGAAAAGGACATGTTACAGTGGAACAAAGATAAAGATGACATCACATTACTCATTGAAAGCAATGCAAGTGAACAAAATCTTTAAAGGAATGAAAGAAAATAACTGTTAACCCAGACTTTTATTCCTGGCAAAAATACCCTTCAAAAACAAAGTGAAACAAAGATGTTTGCTGATATCCAAAACCAGAAAGAGTTTATCAGACCAACACTGCAAGAAATGTTAGAGGAAGTCCTTTAAGCAGAAGGAAAATGATACCAGATGGAAGTCAGATCTACACAAAGGAGTAAAACATTTTCTGAAATGGTAATGACATAAAGAAATAGGTACTTCTGTCATTACTTAAATCTCATTAAAAGGTAATAGGGATGGCTAATTTATGTGTTAATTTGACTGGGGCACAAGGTGCCCAGATATTTGGTCAAACATTATTTCAGGTGTTGTTGTGACAGTAAGAGTGTTTTGGGATGAGATTAATATTTAAATCAGGAAACTTGGGCTTCCCCAGTGGCACAGTGGTTGAGAGTCCTCCTGCTGATGCAGGGGACACGGGTTCGTGCCCCAGTCTGGGAGGATCCCACATGCCGTGGAGCGGCTGGGCCCGTGAGCCATGGCCGCTGAGCCTGCACGTCCAGAGCCTGTCCTCCGCAACGGGAGAGGCCACAACAGTGAGAGGCCCGCGTACTGCAAAAAAAAAAACCCCAGGAAACTTGAGTAAAGCAGATTGCTCTCCATAATGCTGGTGGGCCTAATCTAATCAGTTGCAGTCCTGAATAGAACAAAAGGCTGACTTTTCACCCTGAACAAGAGGGAATTCTACAGCAGACTGCCTTAGGACTCCATCTGCAGCTTTGGTTCTTCCTGCCTTGTGGCCTTTGAACTGGAACATCACTTTTCCCTGGGTTGTAAGCCTTCTGTCACACACAATGGATTTGGACTTGCCAGTCACCATAATCACATGAAACAATTCCTTATAATCTCTTTCTCTATACACGTACATCTTATTGGTTCTATTTCTCTGGAGAACCCTGACAAATACAGTAATTGACTGTTTAAACAGACAGAAAAGAACATATTGTAGAGTTTATAACGTATTTACAAGTAAAATGCACAACAATAATAGCATGAACGTTGGGAGGGGAGAAATAGAAGTATACCATTACATAGTTCTTTGTTTTAAAGTATTTGTTTATTTGGCTGTGTCGGGTCTTAGTGCGGTGTGCAGGCGCTTAATTGAGGCGAGCGGGCTTCTCTCTAGTTGTGGTGCGTGGGCTCTAGAGCACGTGGGCTCAGTAGTTGCAGTGCATGGGCTTAGTTGCCCTGTGGCATGTGGGATCTTAGTTCCCCGACCAGGGATCGAACCCATGTTCCCTGCATTGGAAGGTGGATTCTTAACCACTGGACCACCAGGTAAGTCCGTATTATACAATTCTTATATGTGAAGTGGTATAATATGTCTTGAAGGTAGGCTGTTAAGTTAAAGGTGTATATTATAAACCTTACGGCAATCACTAAGATAAAAGAGTTGTAACTAATAAGTCAACAAAGGAGATGAAGTGGAATCATAAGAATACTTGGTTAATCAGAAAGAAGGCAAAAAAGAGGAAAAAAGAATAGGACAAATAGAAAACATAACAAGATGATAGACACAAACCTAATCATATTAATAATCATATTAAGTATAAATGGTCCTAATCAGAAGGGAGAGACTGGTTGGATTGGATAAAAAAACGCAAGACCCAACTATATGCTGCAAGGAACGCACATTAAATATAAAGACCCATATATGTTAAAAGTAAAACAATGGAAAAAGCTATACCATGCTAACGTTAGTCAAAGGAAATCTGGAATGGTTATATTAATATCAAGAAGATTTCAGAGCAAGGACTATTACCAGAGATAAAGTCAAGTGCTAATGATTAAGGAGTCGTTTTATCAGGAGGACATAACAGTTCTAAACATTTATACACCTAATAACAGAGCTTCAAAATATATTAAGCAAAAATTAATAGAGCTGCCAGGAGAAACAGGCAAATCCACAATTATAGCTGGAATTTTCAGTACCTTTTAAAAATAATTTTTAGAACAAGTAGGCAGAAAATCAGTAAGGATATAGTAGACTGAATAACACTATGAATTTGAATAGCAGTGTCAACCAACTTGACCACCCTGTTATTTACAGAATACTGCCCCAAACAAAAACAGAGTACATATTCTTTTTGACTGTACATGGAACATTTTCTAAGGTAGAACAGGGTGGGCCATGAGACATATCAGTATTCAAAAGGATTCAAGCCATACAAAGTGTGTTCTCTGACCCCAATGCATTTGAGTTCGAAATCAGTTAAAAAAAAAAATCCTTGGAAGTTCCCCAAATGTTAGGAAACTAAATGACACACTTCTCAATAACCCATGAATTAAAGGTGAAATCAAAAGGGAAGTAGAGAGTGTTGATACTTTGAACTGAATGAAAAGGAAAACACAACATTTCAGAATTTGTGGGATACAGCTAAAGCGACACAGGGAAACGTATAGCACTAATCACCTATATTATAAAAGAAGAAAGTTCTTAAATCAGTGACATCTGTATCTACCTTAAGACACTAGAAAAAGAAGAGCAAATAAAGCCCCCCAAAATGGAAGAATGGAAATAATAAAAATCAGAGCATAAATCATTGCAATAGAATACAGAAAACAAAAGAAATGTTAGTGGAACCAAAAGCTCTTTCTTTGAGAATATCAATTTTATTGAGATACTTTAAGCAGAATGACCAGATACATCACTAGTATTAAGAATGAGAGAGGCATCATCACTACAAATTCTATAGATATTAAAAGGATAATAAGGGAATATTACAAGCAACTTTATGCTGATATGTCAGACAACATAGATGAAATGGACAAAGTCCTTAAAAGACTCAAGTGACTAAAGCTGACTCAAGAAAAAATAGATAGCTGGAATAACCTTATTTCTATTAAAGAAATTCATGTTAGAAACCTTCCCAAATGGCTTCACTGGTGATTTCACCAAACGTTTAAAAAATATTTATTCTACGTAAACTCTTAACAAAAAATTGAAGAGACTATTCCCAGTTTGTTCTATGAGGCCTGCATTACCATGATAGTAAAATCAGACAAAGACATTATAAGAGAAGAGAATAGATCAGTGTCCCTCATGAACATAGAAAAATTCTAAAGAAAATTTTAGCAACTTGAATTCAACAATGTATAATACATCACAACCAAATGGGGTTTATTGTAGAAAAGCAGGTTTGGTTTAACATTTGAAAGTCAATATAATTCACGACGTTAGCAAATTAAAAAAAGGAAAACTATTTGATCACCTAGTAGTTGCAGAAAAAGTCCTTGTCAAAATCTAACATTCAGGACTTGAGGACACGGGGAGGGGGAAGGGTAAGCTGGGATGAAGTGAGGGAGTGGCACTGACATATATACTCTACCAAACATAAAATAGATAGCTAGTGGGAAGCAGCCGCATAGCACAGGGAGATCAGCTCAGTGCTTTGTGACCACCTAGAAGGGTGGGAGGGAGACGCAAGAGGGAGGGGATATGGGGATATATGTATATGTATAGCTGATTCACTTTGTTATACAGCAGCAACTAACACAACATTGTAAAGCAATTATACTCCAATGATGATGCTAAATAAAAAAAAAATCTAACATTCATTTCTGATTAAAAAAACAAAAGAAAAGAAAACACAACTCTCAGCAAACTAAAGAGACATGGAGAGTCTGGGAGGGAAGAGAAGTTGGAGGCAGGCCAGGGAGGAAGTTATAGACACAGTTACAGTGAAAGATGCAGAAGGTCCGAGTGAAGACAATGGCGATGGGAAAGGAGAGGAAGAAAAGAACCTGAGTGGTATTTCAGAGGTAGAATTGATAGGACTTGGTGATTAATTAGCCACCGAGGGTCAGAGGGAAAGAAGAATCAAATAACCTTAAGATTTCCAAATGTGAGTGTTTGGGTGGAGCTAATATTATTCGACCTTAGAGAACATAGAAAACAAGAAGTCTGCATGTGAGGGAGGATTAGTCTCGAGAGTGGAAGGGGACTTGGGATGCTCTGAATTTGGTTTTGAGTTACCTGCTGGAGGCTTGCAGAGATGCCCAGTGAACAGCTGGAATCAGTAAAGAGATACCTTGTTAGTGATGATATCTGTGTGTTCCTGTACAAAGAACCAGCCAGTCGACAGCTTTGGTTCTGGTCCTGATTCAACAAGGCAGTATTTGTTACTGTTTCTCCAAATTTTATGCTGGTGGTGAAGACTTGGGGCCATGAAATAATGGGCTCCCCATTTTCTAGATCATAGTCTTTGAAAGCAGAAGGGGAATGAAGATTTCAGGTTACTAACACACACTATGGCCTGTTAGGCCCAGCTGACGGTCAGTTGAAGGACAATGAGTCGTCTTATCCCTAACAGTATGTGATAGGAGAAGGATGGCACTGAAGCTGGAACAGACGGGTGTTTCTGGAGGAGGGTTGGTGGTAAGCTCTTGCATTACTGATCTCAGCTCTCATTTTCTCTGCAGTGGCTGTAAATCTAGCTGAGGACACTGCTTATCCCAAACTTGTCTTCTCCCAGGAAGGGAGATATGTGAAAAATGGAGAATCAGCCAGTTCTTGGCCACTGTTTTCTACCGCGTGGAGCTACTTTACTGGATGGAGGAATCCTCAGAGGACCGCAGACTTTGTGGAGAGATTTCAGCACTTACCCTGCGTTTTGGGAAAAAACGTTTTCACTTCAGGGAAACATTACTGGG
The DNA here is from genome assembly GCF_949774975.1 of Lagenorhynchus albirostris. Taxonomy (NCBI): domain Eukaryota; kingdom Metazoa; phylum Chordata; class Mammalia; order Artiodactyla; family Delphinidae; genus Lagenorhynchus; species Lagenorhynchus albirostris. The sequence goes on from NC_083109.1 coordinate 81,494,134, forward strand.
AAGTTGAGCACCAAGGTAGCCTGGAGGTTGCTGTGGGGTTGTGTCGGGAGGACATCATGGGGATTACTGGTGGTTCAACAATGTCCCCCCGCATGGGAATCTGGGCTCTTTGTTGGAGTTCTGCTGGCTATTGGCCCCTGACAGACATCTCTGTGAGGCCTACCAAGCTAGAGCCAGCTCTTCACCGGGTGGGAGTTTTCCTAGATCACAGGGCTGGGGAAATCTCATTCTACAGTGCTGCGGATGGAGAACACCTGTACACTTTTTCCTGTCCTTCCATCTCACGTCTCCGGCCGTTTTTCTGGTTGAGTCCATTAGCATCTTTAGTCATCCCACCAGCAACTGGCGGGAAATGAGGCTGTTCTTCTCCTGCCCAAGAATCTTTGCCTTGTGCCCCAGCCCAGGGACATACATCCCTTGGCCCTCATCTTTGACTTCATATATAAATCCATCCTGGGTGGTCCCTCAATTCTGTCCATTCAGATTCCAACTTCACATTTTGTTCAGCCCCCCTGGACATCATGTGCATAGACAGATGTGGGAGACCCTGCTGGGTATCTCTCCAGTAGCCACTTGGCCCACTTTCTCTCCTTCTCCTCTGGTTCTTCCTAAATGCACTGCTCAGGATGTGCCCTCCACATGCCTCAGGGAGACACAGGCCCATAGGAGGGGCTTCTGGCCAGCGAGGCGGGGTGAGAAATTCTCCAAGGTGCCTCTGAGGAAAGTTTTTTAGCTTTTTAGAAAGAGATGTTTGGGAAGACACAGCCCCTCTCCTGATGTTAGTAGGTATACTGGAACTGAGAGGAGCACAGTAACCGTGGAAAAAGGAGGAGAAATGTGGTCTTTGTTGGCATCATGAAATGGTCGGAATTTCCCTAATCATGAATTTCTTGTTATATGAGATTATTGCTTCTTTATTGTATAAGGCAGTCTAGTTGCCTTCTGGTCACTTGCAGGCTGAAGTATCCTAACCGGTGCTCTAGGCGCATAGCTTGGACATCTCACAGTACAGGCCTGTCTCACTTTTCTTCCTGAAATTGACCGCTTTATAGAATCCCTTTCTGTTTAGTCATGTAATTCCTCTTCTTTCCAGTAAGTACTGATATTCCTCACTTCTTGGATTGGAAAATTGAGGCAGTCTTCCCCTGCTCTGCCTGTGTTGTTACTCTTCACCTGACCGTGTCTCTGCCCTCAAGGGTTCATTATGCTCTCCATTCGTCAGAGTCGTATACTGTGTGCACAAGGTTATTAACGTCATCCTGACAATGTTGGGAAACCCTTGTTAAGTATTTACACTGTGCTAGCCTCTTCACATAATGCTCCCACGTGACTCTTGCAACAGAGATGGAAATGAGATGGAAATTAAAATCCTGTCTTTACAAAAGAAAAAACAAACCTTGAGATTAATTTGCTCAGTCCTGCCCAGCTGTCAAATGGGCATGTTGGGATTGAATCTAGATCTGAGAGGAAAGTCCTGGTCTTTGCTACTCTACGTTCACCTTACGCTCACCTACGTGAGCACTTACTGAATGCTGATTGTGGTCTCCAACGCCTTTGTTTCAGGTTTTTATTTTGTTACATGTTTTTACCCTGCGTGAGTGTCCTCCTCTCTTTACCTTCCTGCGCTAGATTGTATGCACTCAGAGGTTTGTGACTGTTACTGGAGAGTTATTTGAAAAATAATGAATGTTTCTCTCTGGTTATAAAATCACGTACTTATTATAGAAACTTTGGAACATATAAAAAGCGTGAAGAAAATTAAAGTTATTGATAATCCCACCACCACTAACATTTTAATGTGTCTCCTCCCAGACTTGCAATAGGCTTTCTGGCAGCTTCTTACAAAACTTCCAGTACCCTCCCTAATCCCTCCTCCCCGTCCTGTGTCCCAGCCCATCCTGGCTTGTCTTCCTTTGCAGCTGGAGCAATCGCCCTCATTCAGTGATTTCTGCTGAGTTCTCCTTAACTCTCCAAGATCCTTGCTGTTATGAGTTGAATGAATTCTGTCCTCCAGAGAAAAAGATATGTTGAAGTCCTAGCTGTGAATGTGACCTTATCTGGAAATTAACATGAGGCCATTAGGGTGGGACCTAATCCAATATCACTAGTATCCTTAGAGGGAATTTTGTACACACACACATACACTTACATACACAGAAATGCCATGTGAGGACACAGAGGGAAGATGGCTATGGGAGAGGCTGGAGTTATGCTGTCACAAGCCAATGAACGCCTGGGGCTGCTAGATGCTGGAAAAGGCAAAGAAGAATCCTCCCCTAGAAGCTTCTGAGGGATCATGGCCCTGCAAACACCCTCATTTCAGACTTCTGGCCTCCAGAACTGTGAGACAGTAAATTTCTGTTGTTTTAAGCCACCCAGTTTGTGGAACTTAGGAATTTAACACACATGCCCATCAGGACTTCCTTCAGTACTGTGAAATAATATTCATATTTTATGGCAGGACAAGAAAAATTTAAACATAAAAAAATTTTCTCTGCCCATTGGTCTGTGTCCCTGCACTGTGCATCGTGTGTCTGCATTATGCATCGACCAAACCTCCCCCATCAGCAGAAATACCTGCTCAACCATAAAGAGCAGCATTCTCCTAGCATCAACAGGACAGCTCCCTCGAAGATAACATTCCTTCTTGATAAGGGGTCACATGGTGCTTAGATCCGATGTAAACTGTCATTAATATGTCATTTGATGTACAGCCCCCATCTCAAAAAACTTGTATAACTGTGCCTTGACTTCTAACGGGTGGAATGGTTCTCAGATACTCTTCCTGGATTATAATCCTCAAATTTGGCTCGAATAAAATTTTCCATTTCCTTCTTAGATCGATTAGTTTTTTGTCGACAATACCTACATTGTTAATTTCCAGTCCTTGGGAAACTCATTAGTACCTTTCCTCCACTCTTCTTTCTGGGCTGTTGAACCAGGTTGGTTGGTTCTGCTACAAAGACTTGTTCTCTGACTTCGAGTAGGCTCTTTGGGCTGCTTGGTAAACAAGCTTGGTCTTAAATTCCTTTTTACATCTTCTGATGGCAGTGATTCCAAACCTTTTCCTCTTTTCTCAAAGAAAAGGCCTTCATAAGCCTCCCTTTATACTACTATAACGGAGGTAAAACTTTGCCTCTACTTATCTGAGGTTTTCAGCTGGGACTCTAACGAAAAGAAAGATTAACAAGAAAAAGTTTAACACATGCAACACATCATGCGGGAGAAACATAAAATGAATACTAACTCAAAGCCTTGGCTTAGAATTCTGGCTTTCATAGTATCTTCGACAAAGAACAATAAAATTGTGGAGAGATGATAGGACAAAGGTAAGCAGTTTTAGTCTTCCAAGGGTGGCAGACTGTGTGAGGGTAACTCTATGTGTGGAAACAAATGGGTCAGTGTGTGTTTGCAGATTCTTTTGGCACTGCCTCTGGGCTGAGTCTGTCTCCGGTAAAAGAAGAATTTATATCCTGCCTTTAGGGTTTCTGGGTTTGCTGCCTCTTAATTGCCTTCAGCTCAAAATGATTTTTATGTCAAAGAGGCATATTTTGGGGTGACACATTCTGGTTTCCATCACTACTTATTATTGCAAAGAACTTGCATCTTTTACTGAGAAAAAATTTTTTCTCTTCTACCCATCTGATTAACAATTTTTTGCCTCTATTTTGGGTCTTGATATTGGACTGTCTCTCATCTCTTCAGGTATGGAATGGGACCCAGTTGTTGTATTGGTTAAAAATAAACTCTTCTGATGCTTCTGATGTACAAACAGGATTGAGAATAAATGTGTCCCAGTCAGTTTCCTATTTTACTTAGTTTCTCTGAGCCTTTACTCTATTAGTGTGTTATATGACTCTTTCGGAGGGGTATTTATTCACCATTTCTTAAGTTCATTTCACCACAGAAACTTTATTTTTTATTGAAGTATAGTTGATTTACAATGTTTTACAATGATTTACAATTTACTGCTGTACAGCAAAGTGATTCATGTATTTATGTATACATACATACACATGTGTGTGTATATATATATACATATATATAATATATATGTGTGTGTGTATATATATATATATATATATATATACATTCTCTCTCTTTTTTAAATATTCTTTTCCATTATGGTTTATCATAGGCTACTGAACACAGTCCTCTACCGCAGGAACTTTAGCTCTGGGAGCAGCACTGAAGACCCCCCAGAAGATAGTTTGGCAACCACTGTCTAGCCTGCACTTTCTTGAGGTGATCTTGGCCACCTCAGATTTCAATCTAGCTTGCACCCCCCAGCCCCCAGAGCTGGTGGGTACATGCATTGGTGCTGTAAGCCACCCACACTGTGTGGCCCTGGATAAGGTTCTGCTAAAGTCTTTTCCCCTGGATTGGGACTTCCCTGGTGGTCCATTGACTAAGAGTCTGCTCCCAATGCAGGGGGCCTGGGTTTGATCCCTGGTCAGGGAACTAGATCCTACGTGCTGCAACTGAAACAGGAGGGAAGGGGGCAGGGCATAAAAGAATGACATAGCCTGAGGTCCAAGATGGCAGATGAGTCGACTTCCACTAGACTTTGAGCCTCATGGTAGCACATCAGCATGCTAAATGACACACCCACAGGTGCCATGACAGTTCCGAGGCTGACCATGAGTAACTGGGCGCTGGCCCAATTCCTGGAAATCCCCACCCCTTCCCCAAAACAGCTGGGATGCCCCTCCCACTCATTAGCCTATGAAATTACCCACCCCTATAAAAACTGACAACCCCATACCCTGGTGCCGCTCTTGACTTCTGAGATGGCCCACACTCTGTCTGTGGAGTGTGTTTCTCTCTAAATGGATCCACTTTTTTTTTTTGCGGTACGCGGGCCCCTCACTGTTGTGGCCTCTCCCGTTGCGGAGCACAGGCTCAGGACGCGGAGGCTCAGCGACCATGCCTCACGGGCCCAGCTGCTCCGCGGCATGTGGGATCTTCCCGGATCCGGGCACGAACCCGTTTCCCCTGCATCGGCAGGCGGACTCTCAACCACTGCGCCAGCAGGGAAGCCCGATGCTTCCTTACTTTAAAACTTTCTAAGAACTCACATTCTACTTTGAATAAAATTTACTAGACCTTGCTTTCCTCCTTTCCCTTCCCTTCCCTTCCCTCCCTCCCTTCTTTCCCTTTCTCTTTCTTCTCTTCCTTCCTCCTCCATCCCCCTCCTTTCTTTCTTTATTCCATCTTCCTTCCTTCTTCCTTTCTCCCTCTCTCTCTCTCTCCCCCTCGCCTGCCTCATGCTTATATCCATCATGGCTTCTCCTACTTTGCTCTTCATTGCACCTACTGTCATACTGGCTTCCTTTCAGCTCCTTAATTACATCAAGAATTTTCTCAGCTTAAGGATTTTGCACGTCTTTGACGTCTCTGGACTTCTTTTCACTTTCAATTTCCTGGATAACCCTTACCTCAATTTAGAGATCTTAGCTTAGTTGCCGTTTTTTAAAAGAGGCTTTCCCTTATGACCTGGTTTACTGCAGTGACCTCCCTGTTTTACTCTAGCATAGTAAATTCTTCTTCATCATAGTTCAGCAGTGGACATGCATTGTTTTGTCTGTCATGCACTCCTTCCCTACTTCTGCTAAAGTCACCCCTTCACAACCACACTTTCTTTCTAATATTACGCCATTCCAAATCCATTCCAAATCCATGTTTTTCCTTTTTCTAAAAGTATTTGTTTATTTATTTTGGCTGCACCGGGTCTTAGTTGTGGCATGTGGACTTAGTTACGGCACGCATGTGGGATCTAGTTCCCCGACGAGGGCTCGAACCCGGGCTCCCTGCATTGGGAGCGTGGAGTCTTATCCACTGGACCACCAGGGAAGGTTCCCCAAATCCATGTTTTTCTTATTCTATCACCACCCTCCCTCTCCAACTCCTGCAAGAGATGGGCACGTGTCCCAGGGAAGTCTATCCTTTCACTGCAGGCTTTGGCACACAGTGATTGCTCCAAGGTGTGGCCACAGGGCTAAACCGTTGAACAGATTTCTTCCCTGGAGTTTTTGCAACTGGGGGTGGAGGAGTATTAGATTTCAAGCCAAAAGTATGGCATCAGAGCTTCCAGCTGTATGGGTACCCTGCATCTAAAAATGCCTGAGAGAATGAGATCAAAACAGAGACCCAAGCCAAGATGAGAGATGGAAAAAGAAGGCATTGACATGATTCAAGTAACTGGCTCTAGCTGGTTCTGAGATTAGTTCTACCCTAGCCATTGCTGTGATTCCACACCCTTCCCTTAAGATAGTAGAAGTTTTGTTTTAATGTCATTGGCATTTGAAGAGTATTGCTTAATGCAAATTATTAACCCAATATAGTATATTTGTTTATTTATCTGTTCCATTTCTAGGTCCCCCTGGGGGAAGGGACCATGCTTGCTTGTCACTGTACACAGTGCAGTGCTTGGAACTTAGCAGATGATCATCAAATATTGGTCAAATAAATTAATGCATTATATAAATGCCATAACTGCTTTAACTAGAGGGATATTATATTCTGGCAAGACTGAGAGCACCAAGTAAATCATTAGAAGTTTTGTTTTGTTTTGTTGTGGCCTCTCCGATTGTGGAGCACAGGCTCCGGACGCGCAGGCTCATTGGCCATGGCTCACGGGCCCAGCCGCTCCGCGGCACGCGGGATCTTCCCGGACCGGGGCACGAACCCATGTCCCCTGCATCGGCAGGCGGACTCTTAACCACTGCGCCACCAGGGAAGCCCTAGACAGAAGTTTTGAGGAAAGTGATGATACGCTGAATCTACTCAAAGAATAAACAACAAGATAAACTCAGTGAAATAAGACATTTTAGTATCTGAGTTGAGATAGAGAGCAAAGAATAGCTCAATAGATCCTTTAATGGAGAAGAGAGCAGGGCATAAGACTGAGATGGGAGTAAATAAGGAGGAGATGTATAGATACATCACTTTCTTTTCTTACTTCTGTATCTGAAGTCTTTGGACATGTCCTATGAATGTAGTCTATAAAATTGGAGTATGACCAACAGCGAGGGTGGGAAGTACTAGTGGTAATCGCCTGCCTCCATTCCTTGACTTTTTCCCTATGATATGGCACAGAGGGAAACCTCCACAGGCTCCCGTGGGCAATAGAGACTATATCTTTCTCAGATTGTCTTCTCCAAAGGGTTGGAGGGAAAGGGGCAAGAGTGATCTGGGTTCCAGGATGAAAAACAAGCCAGGGACTCTAGGAATTGTTTCTCTCCATGGCTAATTGGCCCTTGGAGAAGATATTCCCATGTTATCTTCAGAGCCACAGTCCTCAAAATATCTCAGCCCCCTGACCCCTACAAACAAACTTCAAGCAAAGCCCTTTGGGAATGCTTATCTCATGCACAATGCAAGTCTAACTGGCATCTTGAGTAATAGTTTCCAGAAGAGATTCAGGATGTGTCCTTTGGGTGGGAATCCCTGATGCCATATATTTAGTGTCCCCAGTTTGCCTCAGCTGACATAGGTCCTCTGGGTTGAGGGAGTGTTTCATTTCTCACAGGTGAGGCCCCTCTTCCTTCATGATTGGCTCCTGTCAGGCCAAGTCTTTCCTCATTCTAGCCCCTATGATTCCTGCTGAGGAAACATTCATGCAGTCAGGAAGGGGCTTATTCTATTTTTTTTTTTTTTTGTGGTACGCAGGCCTCTCACTGCTGTGGCCTCTCCTGTTGCAGAGCACGGGCTCCAGACGCGCAGGCCCAGCGGCCATGGCTCACAGGCCCAGCCGCTTCGCGGCATGTGGGATCTTCCCGGACCGGGGCACGAACCCGTGTCCCCTGCATCAGCAGGCGGACTCTCAACCGCTGCGCCACCAGGGAAGCCCAGGAAGGGGCTTATTCTAAAAACACCAGTGCTAGAGCCAAATTCTTATTTTATTAAAATGGGAAAGGAAGTGTAAAGCTAAGAAGAGAGTGCCTTGAGTGATCCAATGGAGCATGAAATCCAAAACAGATTTTCTTTTGACTCTGGACTCATTGATGATTAAGCTGGCTCACACCTTTTGATTGCAAATTTATAGTAATCAAAAAAGTGTGATACTGGCATATATATGGATGTATAGACCAATGAAACAGAATAGAGACCCCGAAAAATACTGTCACATATATGGTCAGATAATTATCATCAAGGATACTAAGATCATTCAGTGGGGAAAGGACAGTCTTTTCAGTAACTGCTGTGAAAACTGGATATCCACATGCAAAAGAATAAGGTTGGACCCTTACCTTACACTATGCAAAACATTAAGTGAAAATGTATCAAAAACCTAAATGTAAGAGCTAAAACTATTAAACTCTTAGAAGAAAACATAAAGGGAAAGCTTCATGATAAGAGGTTAATACCCGGGCTCCCCTGGTGGCACAGTGGTTGAGAGTCTGCCTGCCGATGCAGGGGACACGGGTTCGTGCCCCGGTCCGGGAAGATCCCACATGCCGTGGAGCGGCTGGGCCCGTGAGCCATGGCCGCTGAGGCTGCACGTCCGGAGCCTGTGCTCTGCAACAGGAGAGGCCACAACAGGGAGAGGCCCGCATACCGCAAAAAAAAAAAAAAAGAGGTTAATACCCAGAATATATAAAGCATGACTACAATTCAAAGGCAACCACAATAAAATAATCCAATTAAAAAATGGGCAAAGGACTTGCATAGACATTTTTCAAAAAAGTTATACAAATGGTCAACAAGCACATGAAAAGATGCTCAACCTCACTAGTTATCTGGGGTATGATTTAAGAAAAATCATCTCAAATTGGATTAAAGCCTTGAAAGTAAAACCTGAAACCATTAAACTCCTGGAAGAAAACATAAGAGATAAGCTCCTTGACATCAGTCTTGACAATATTTTTTGGATATGACACCAAAAGCAAAAACAACAAAAGCAAAAAGAAACAAGTGGGACCGCAAACTAAAAAGCAGAAGATTTTCACAGCAAGGGAAACCATCAAAAAATGTAAAATCAACCTAGAAAATGGGAGAAATATTTGCAAATCATATATCTGATGTGGGCTTAATATCCAAAATATATCAGAAAGTCACACAACTCAATAGCAAAAACACAGATTAAAAATTGGGCAGAGGAACTGAATAGACATTTTTCCAAAGAAGATACACAAATGGCCAACAGGAATATAAAAATGTGTTCAACATCCTTAATCATCAGGGAAATGCAAATCAAAACCACAATGAGATATCACCTCACACCTGGTAGAATGGCTCTTATCAAAAAGAAAAAAGGGACTTCCCTGGTGGTACAGTGGTTAACAGTCTCCCTGCCAATGCAGGGGACACGGGTTTGAGCCCTGGTCTGGGAGGATCCCACGTGCTGTGGAGCAACGAAGCCTGTGCCCCACAGCTAATGAGCCTGCGCTCTAGAGCCTGCGAGCCACAACTACGGAGCCTGAGTGCCACAACTACTGAAGCCCACGCACCTAGAGCCTGTGCTCCACAACAATGAGAAGCCTGCACACCACAATGAAGAGTAGCCCCTGCTCGCTGCAACTAGAGAAAGCCCCCATGCAGCAACAAAGACCCAATGCAACCAAAAAAATAATAATAATAAATAAATAAAATAAATAAAAAATAAAATAAAATTTATAAAAAAATAAAATTTATAAAAAATAAACTAAATAAAATTTATAAAAAAATAAATAAAATTTATAAAAATAAAGTAAAATTTATTTAAAAGAAAAGAGGTAAGTGCTGGAGAGGATTTGGAGAAAAGGGAACCCTTGTGCCCTGTTGGGAATGTAAATTGGTAGAGCTACTATTGAAAAAATATGGAGGTTCCTCAATAATTAAAACTAGAACTACAATTATGATCTTGGAATTCAACTTCTGGGTATATATCCAAGGACGTGAAATCACTATCTTGAAAAGTTATCTGCCCCCCGGTTATTGCAGTGTTATTAATATTGGGTGGGCCAAAAAGTGCCTTCGGTTTTTTAAGTAAAAATAAAAGACACATTTTTCAATTTCACCAGGAACTTTATTGAACAACGTATTCACCATTTTGTTCCACTACCTTCTGCCATTTTTCAGGCAACTTCATAATTCCACCTTCCCAAAACTTCTTATCTTTTTGAGCAAAGAACTGTTCCAGGTACCTTTTATAGTCTTCCAGGGAATTGAAAATTTTCAATGAAGAGAATTTTATAAAGACCAAAATAAATGGAAATCTGAAGATGCAATGTCTGGTGAATACGGCGGATGAATCAGAACTTTCCAGCCAAGCTGTAACAGTTTTTGCCAGGTCATCAAAGAAACATGCGGTCTTGCATTATCCTGATGGAAGATTATGCGTTTTCTGTTGACTAATTCTGGACGCTTTTTGTCGAGTGCCGCTTTCAGTTGGTCTAATTGGGAGCAGTACTTGTTGGAATTAATTTTTTGGTTTTCCGGAAGGAGCTCATAATAGAGGACTCCCTTCTAATCCCACCATATACACAACATCACCTTCTTTAGATGAAAGACCGGCCTTTGGTGTGGTTGGTGGTGCTTCATTTCGCTTGCCCCACCATCTTTTCTGTTCCACATTGTTGTACAGTATCCACTTTTCATCACCTCTCACAATTTGTTTTATTTATTTATTTATTTATTTTCTCTCTCTCTCTTTTTTTTTTTTTTTTGCGGTACGCAGGCCTCTCACTGTTGTGGCCTCTCCCGTTGCGGAGCACAGGCTCCGGACGCGCAGGCTCAGCGGCCATGGCTCACGGGCCCAGCCACTCCGCGGCATGTGGGATCTTCCCGGACCGGGGCACGAACCCGTGTCCCCTGCATCGGCAGGCGGACTCTCAACCACTGCGCCATCTGGGAAGCCCCTCACAGTTTGTTTTAAAGACGGAAGGTTTTCATTACGTTTCAGTAGAGAATCGCATGCAGAGATATGGTCCAGAAGGTTTTTTTTCGCTTAACTTATGTGGAACCTGAACATCAAAGCGATTAACATAACCGAGCTGGTGCAAATGATTTTCAGCGCCTGATCTGGATGTTTTGAGCTTCGATTTGATCGTTGCCATCTTCAGGTGGTCTACCCAGCCATGGAGCATCGTCCAGCGAGAAATCTCCAGCACAAAACTTTGCGAACCACTTCTGACATGTTCGATCAGTCACAGCACGTTCACTGCACAAATCTTTTTTTGTGTGTGTCAGTTGCGTTTTTTACCTTTCTTTAAATAATAAAGCATGATATGCTGAAAATGTTGCTTTTTTTCTTCCATCTTCAATATTAAAATGGCCACACCAAAATTCACCAATTTTGATAAGTCTTTTTTTAAATGTACACTGATATGACAGCTGTCACATACAATCTAACAAAATTGTTTTGAATGAAGTTAAAGACAACTAAGTGCTACTAGAGCCATCTTACAGAAAAACCGAATGAACCTTTTGGCCCACCCAAGAATAGCCAAGATAGGGAAACAACCTAAGTGTCTATCGATGGATGAATAGATAAAAAATATACAATGGAATATATACAATATATACAATGGAATATTATCAGCCATAAAAAATAAGGATGGACCGCGGGGGCATTATGCTAAGTGAAATAAGTCAGACAGAGAAAGACAAATACTCTACGCTATCACTTGTGTGTGGAACCAAAAAAACCCCTCAACTTTTAGGTACAGAGAACAGATTAGTGATTGCCAGAGTTGGGGCTGAGGGTGGGGGGAATGGGTGAAGGTGATCAAAAGGTAAAAGCGTCCAGTTTCGGGCTTCCCTGGTGGCGCAGTGGTTGAGAGTCCGCCTGCTGATGTAGGGGACACGGGTTCGTGCCCCGGTCCGGGAAGATCCCACATGCCGTGGAGCGGCTGGGCCCGTGAGCCATGGCTGCTGAGCCTGCACGTCCGGAGCCTGTGCTCTGCAACGGGAGAGGCCACAACAGTGAGAGGCCCGCGCACCGCAAAAAAAAAAAAAAAAAAAAGCTTCCAGTTGCAAGATAAATTAGTTTGAAGGCTATAATGTACGGCATGGTGACTACAGTTAACAGTACTGGATTGTATATTTGAAAGTTGCCAAGGGAGTAGATCTTAAAAGTTCTTATAACAAGAAAAAAATTGTAACTACTTGAGGTGAATTGACTAAACTCATCTTGGTAATCATTTTGGAATACATACATCTATCAAATCAGTGTGTTGTACACCTTAGACTAATACAGTGTTATATGTCATTTACATCTTAATAGTGAGGCAGGAGACAGATGGGCTCCAGGCTAGGCATTTACAACTGGCCTCCTGTTTACATTTCTTGCCGTGAGAAAAAGATGGGCTTCAGGCTGGACACTTAGAACTAGCCTCCTGTTTGCATTTCCTGAGACAGGAGATAGGTGGCTCCAGGTTAGATATTTACAACCAGCCTCCTGTTTGCACTTCGACATAGAAATAACAACAGAAACAGGGTAGCCAGACTTTGTCTCCTGAGGAAACTTTAATATAACAGTCATGGCAGGAACAGAGAGGGGCTAAACCCTTTTGAGTAAAAGATCAAGAGGTCATATATTTCCCTTTCTTGGGACAAGGGAGACATTGCACACGTGCAGAAAGGCTCCTTGAGGATCAAAAAGGAGGGGGTGCCACCCCATAATAGATGATGTCAAGGCCCCCCCCAGAGGGTGGGCTGGAATCCATCTTGGAAAAAAGTTGTGCACGCATGCTGGGGAGGATCCTAGGGTAGGGCAGGTGTGGAGAAAGAAACCGGATAATTGGCCAAAGGTAAACAAAGACCCGAAGGACTGCCCTGTATAAATGATTTAACCGCCTTTTTACTGGCTCCTACTCATTAGGGAGGACGCCCACACCCTTTCTCTCTGGGTGTGTATCTCTGCCTTGCGTTGGTCTTAACCAAACAAACTGTTTCTCTGTGTGCTCTCCCACTTGTGCTGTCCCTAATAATAAACTTTGTGCCTGTTTTTACAGTTTTTGCCTCCTTGAGAAATGCATTTTTCAGTGGGGGGCAAGGGCCAGGGAAAATTTGCTTCAGCCTCTAGCCCTGGCTAGTCTAGTGGCTGGGATTCCTGGTTTTCATCCAGGCTACCCAGGTTCAATTCCTGGGTGGAGAACTAAGATCTCCCTTCAAGCCAGTGCTCACTGCTGTCTCTCTGAGATCAACAGCAGTAGGAAAAATGAATCTTACCCTTTAATAAAAACAAACAAACAAAAACCACGATAAGATTCCACCTCACGCTATTGAGATTGCTATTATTAAACAGCAGAGAAGGGCAAGTGTTGGTAAGGATGTGGAGAAATCAGAACGTGTGTGCACTGTTGATGGGAATGTAAAATGCTGCAGCCACTCTAGCAAACAGTTTGGTGGTTCCTCAAAAAAAAAAAAGAATTACAGCAATTCCATTTCTGGGTATATGCCCAAAAGAACTGAAAGCAGGATCTCAAAGAGGTATTTGTATGCCCTTGTTCATAGCAGCATAATTCACAAGAGCCCCAAAATGGAAGCAACTCAAGTGTCCATTGATGAAGGAATGGATTAACAAAATGTGGTAAATATACATACAATGGAATATTATTCATCCTTGAAAAGGAAGGAAATTTTGACACATGCTACAACATGGATGAACCTTGAGGACATTATTCTAAGTGAAATAAGCCAGTAATGAAAACACACATACTGTATGACTCTACTTCTCTGAGGTACCTAGAGCAGTCAAATTCATAGAGAAAGAACCTAGAATGATGAATGCCAGGGGGTAGGGAATTGTTTCATGGGTGTAGAGGTTTAGTTTGAGAAGACCAAAAGAGTTCTGGAGATATGTTGCACACAACGCCAATGTACTTAACACTACTGAAACTATACACTTAAAAATGGTTAAGATGGTAAATTTTATGTTATGGGTATTTATCACAATTTTAAAAATTTATGTAAAAAACTTAGGTTGGGTTGAATACAGGGCACTCTCATCGTTAATGAGATATTCATTTGGATTAACAAAAAGGTATGATCCAAAGACCTACCACAAACATATATTTTAATGGAAAAAAAAAATTAGAGGTTTTCCCACTAAAGCCAAGACACAAAATTACAATTACTGCTACGATTAAGCATTGTATTAAAGAATCTTGCCAATACGCTAGGAAAGAAATAAGTTATCTTGAGCAGAAAGAAACCTTACAGTATTTTTCATACCTTAGAAGACCAAAAGAATCAATTTACAATTAACAGGAGCAAACAAGTAAGCTCGAGAAATGTACAAGAAACAATACATTACTTAACAACCCAAATATCCAGTCAGAAACTATACTAAAACATTAATAAATAAACTGAAAATGCTAAGATAAATAGAGATAACCCACATTCCTGAGTGGGAAACTTTTAATTGCGAAGAGGTCAGTCCTTCTTCAAATTAATCTTTGAATTCAAAACGATTCCAATCCAAATCTCTTACTGTGTATTATGGAATTTGCCAAGACCATTCAAAGAGTCAAAGAGAATATTGTAAGAATAAACAGAAAATAACTGAAAAACAGCAATAACGAAGAACAGGTGTTATCAACTGTCAGAACATACCATGAAATCCAGAAAGTTAAAACAGCATGGTATTAATTCAGAGAAAGCATCAATGAAAGAAGAGTGAGTGCAGAATACAGATTTGTATCTAGGAATTTAGTTTATAATAACCAGAGCATTGAAAATCAAGGAGGAAATGATGTTAGAACATTTAGGTACGTATGGCAGGGTGTGAGGAGTGAACTCTTCAAAGTATTGCTTAATTTAAAGCTTTCTAAATGTTTTATGAAATCCATGAAATAAAGCCTTAAATATTTATTTTTCCCCAGAGTTTGTTTTACCCCTTAATCTTCGCAGGGTATTCTTATCTTGCTTAAGGAGAATATTATAGCACCTGGAGGCAAAGATGCATCCTAGTAACACAGCACTGGAAGCCAAGATGGAAAAGATCTCCACAGCCACCATGACCTTCCCCTTGGTGCTATTATACACAAGGAGGAAGGTGATCCAGACACCGCAGAACACCAACATGCTGAATGTCAGGAACTTGGCTTCATTGAAAGTGTCAGGCAGGCTTCTGGCCAGGAAGGCCAAAGTGAAGCTCGAGAGGGCCAAGGAGCCCAAGTATCCTAAGGAAAGTTAGAACATGACAACGGAGCCCATATTGCACACAACGATTAGGAGGGTAGGCTCTGAATGTGTATCCATGTCAACGGAAGGGGGAGAGGTTCCCAACCAGACAGCACAGAGAGTCACTTGAATCAATGAGCAGATGGGAATGATCAAATTGGGTGCCCCTGAAAGCAACCACTGCCTCATCTTTCTCCCTGGGGTTGTGACCTTGAAAGTCAGGACTACAGTGATGGTTTTAGCCAAAATGGTGGAAATAGCCACAGTGCACATGACTCCAAATGTCATCTGTTGGAGGATGCAGGTGGCAGTGTTGGGATGGCCAATGAAGAGGAAAGAGCAGAGGAAGCACAGGATGAGGGAGATGAGCAGGATGCAGCTGAGAGCCCGGTGTTTAGCTTTGACTACGGAGGTGTCCCTGTACTTCACAAAGACGCCAAGAACTACAGCTGTGAGGACAGACAGACAAAGGGCAGTGCAGGCAAGGACCATCCCCAGAGGATCTTCGTAGGACAAGAAGGTCACAGCCTTTGAGAGGCAACGATCTCGATCACTATTTGGGTCCTGATGGTCTGGACACTTCATACATTGCTTCACATCCAGCAAGAAAAGCAAGGTGCCGTTACCTTGGGTTCAGTGATTCTCTTGATCTCCCTAAATATTTACCTGTGGTCAAATTTCTATAATTCGACACCAAATAAAGGAACATTACAGAGAGAAGAATTCTGAGTTAATGCTGTCTAGTGTTTCTTAGTATATCAAGGACCAAGGAACCTAACATCACCTCTTTTGCTTATCTTACATATGCAAAGGAACATGTTCTTTCATATAAACAAAAATTACACCCAACTATTTCACTTAGATATGGGCAGAGGAGGACATATCCTGGATTCATTCACTCAAAAGCAAGTGTTTATTGATAACCTGCAGTGACCTAGAGAATATCCCAACTGTTGCACATATAGAGAGCAGCAAGGCATAAACGCTCACTTAATAAGCTACAAATTTACATTATTTCTGTTATCCACATCATTGCAAACCTATGTCCTGTTCATTATCACTTTTACTATGTTGTTCCAATTTGAATAACTTGTATTTTAACAGAATAACTCCCTAATGAGTCTCCCTGTCTTCTGACTTGAATCCCTCTCATCTCTCAACCATTCAATCACAGGTATTATTGTTTCTATTATTTAAATCCTTTCATACTACTTCCATGATTCAAATGCCACAATTATTCTCATGTTCTTCTAGATCAGTGATTCTCAGACATTAGCATGCATTAGAATCACATGGGGGGCTTGTTAAAGCAGTTTGCTGGTCCCCCACCAGAGTTTCTGATTGGGAAACTCAAAATTTACATTTCTAACACGTTCTCCAGTGATGCTGATGCTGTTGGTGTACGTACTACACTTTGAGAATCACTGCTCTAGATTGAGTCCAAACTCTCAACCACACAAAAAGCTCTGTTATTATCTACATTCTACCTACTTCTCCTGCAGCACCTTCTTTTTTCTGAGGCCGTGGAGTAGGGAGGCTAAAGAAACCAATTCTAATGTGTATCTGTGATACTCCAGGCAATTTGCTTCATATAATATCTCCCCTTCAATTTTCACAGAATCTCAAGAGGTAGGTAGATAGAAGCAACCACTCTGCAGAAGAAAACTGTTGAGGCTTAAAGAGCTGAAGTAACTCACCCAAGATCTTGGAGGCAGGTCGAGCAGGACTAGATGTAGACTCGTGACCAGGGGGCTGAATTAGGGTGAGCCAAGTAGGACACCCACAGGGGCAAAATTCAAGCAGGATTCTGTTTCAGGTGCCAACCCTGCCTCTGCAAGACCCCGAGTGCCTTCTTAATGTTTGTACCTCCTGCACCTCACTTTCCTTACCGTAATCTGGGCCCTAATCACGTTTGATTCCAAAGCCTGTGATCTTTCCTTTATACACATTTTGCTAGTTTTCATGTTCATTACAACCTTTTCTCTTAAAAAACTGTCATTCTCTTAGAATTACAGGGTTTAGAGAAATTTCTGTATTTTGATATTCATCTCAATATGAATTTCTCAAGATTTAATTTCATAAATTTATCATCAAAAAGAAAACCATAGGCCAATCTCATTTATAAAATGCTAATAAATTTTAAATCAAGCCTTAGAAATGATTAATCAAGTACATTAAATAAATAGCACACCACAGCCAACCGGGACTAAAATTTTTAAATGTTTTCTAACAAAAGAACTTGAAAGAACATTAGCGTCAGGCAGACCTGAGTTCACAATAGTCCAAATATTGGCAAGAATTTTATGCTGAATTATAATAAAAGCAAACCATAAAATTTATGAAGCTTTCCTCTTTAAAAAAATTATGGTACTATTAAATTGAGTGAAAATTACCTGTTTCCTGAAGGTTTAATGGAATCTTCAGCTCAACTGATCAGTACCTCGTGCCCTGTTGGGTGAGCAGCCCTTTGAGATCCTTCATTACTATCAAAACCTTGAAAGAAATCTACCTTCAGTTCTCAGAATGCTCCTTTGTCTTCATACCTGTGTGTATCACTCTTGTTCTCTTCTTCCTGGGGCATCGTTTCCTCCCTTCTCCACGTAACTAACTATAAACACCTGTCTCTAGACTGAGCTTGAATCATCTCACCTGAGTAGCATCCCTTGCCTGTGTCAAGATTATTGACTCCATATTTCCCCAACAAATAATTTTAGAATACTTTTGTATCAGACTTGTGTACTTGCAGTTCATTACTAAATATTTTAAATGCGTACCTACATTTTGGAATATTTTTCTGCCGTAGAGTTAATACGGTTATTATTTGTCCACAGAAAAGCTGCTGCACTTTTGTGTACTTATTTAGAGACTGGACTTACCCAATTGTGGCAAAGTGATCATTTTTGTCTTGTTTTTAAACAAGAGTGCTTTAACGATGGTGAAGAAAGAGTAGTTTTTAATAACCTTCAATATCTTAAATGGGGTTTTCACCCTAATCACTCTCTTATATAATTATTTTCTTGAAATTGATTTTTCTTACAAATGAAATTTGAAATGATTTTGCCTGATTTCAAAATGAGGGTTCTGGCATTATTTGTTATTTAAAATTTCTTTAAGCCTACTTATTATTTCTGAGTAGATCAGGATGTTTCCAAATTCCAAATTTGTATTCTGTAAAATAAAGAGATGTTATATAGACAGGAAGGGGGGTCTATTACAGAGAAAAGAGGAAGGTCATCGAGTAAAGCAGACAGAAATAAGAGGAGTTAATTAGTGAATTCAGGAAAAATTCTACTTTACAGCCTGATTTGTGGCTACAGGGAGAGAAAACTGGCAGAACTTTGCAGTGTTCGGTGTACTTTTGATTCCAAATGTGTGTGAAGCCCAGAACATAGTAAAAATCGGATCAAGCAAAGCAAAGGGCTCTTTTTCAGGGCACAGGATCCACTGCAAGCTGCTCTGGCAATGACCCCCCAGCTGATGACAATGAGCTTCTAATGAGAAAGACGTGCAAATAAAGCCAACGCTAATTCGAGGTGAGCTAGTCAGCAGCCAAGTTTGCAAAGGGTTCATGCTGAAGAAGAGGTTGAGTTTCCCCAAAAGGATTCATTTGAGCTTGTGTTCTCCTGAGAGCTTCTGGGTACACACCTGACCTAACAGTCAATTACCCGAGAAGTAGGTCATATCCATGGCATTTTCTATTATACACTGTCATCACTGCTTGTAAGCAAACTTCAAGAGGCATGGGGTCAGAGCATGAGGAATTCTGCTCTTGAGGCATTCTACACCAATTTGCCGGAACTGAGCAAGCTAGACCACCTACTGCTTTTATAACTTTCCATGCTTTCACCACTGCCCCGAGGGAGAGCCCAGTCTGGGGGTGTAAAGAAGCCAAGGTTCACTCTTTCATTTAATCAAGATACACAGCTCTCCAAAAGTTTGCATTTTGATGATATAATTACCACGCAGCTCTTCTTAAGGTTATCCCGAGATATATTGTACATTGCTACTATCCGAACGGAATATTTTATTTCCTCTACTTGATTATTTTTATAAAAAGAAAAATCATGTACTTTTATATATGTATCTTGAATCAGGAGATTTTACATGAAAGTTTTAGCAATTATACTGTTTCAGTTGATTCTCTGGAGTAGTTTTGGTACAAAAGGATGTACTTTAACCTCTTGTATTTTCCTTTTCTATAAATATGACCCCTTTGGTTCCATGCATTGTTGTGCCGCTCAGAACTTCAATGTTAAATAACAGGAAGGAAAGTGACCAATTTATGTTGTCCACAAATTTAATTGGTGGGGGGTGTTTTCCCTCTTTCATCATTTAATTAGCTTGTCTGTTGGCAAATCCAGAATACTAGCTGTGGTGTGAAAAGTCTCCAGTACAAGACTGTTGTCACCTCCCATCATGGGGTCCCACCATCCCACCCTATACTTGCTGTTTTTCAGCCACATTAGACATTTTTTTTTTCAGGTCCCTGAAGAGTGGGGGAAATGTGCCACTTATTTCTGACAAGGAATTCTTCCTCCCTTTATTCAGCTGATACAATCCTTTTCAACTTTCAGAAGTCAATAATAAAACCTGCACACTTTGTGGAAAATTCTCTGACCTCCCAAAGTAATGTTAGATCCTCCCCCACATCTCTGTATAGTGGCCATGGTCCGTGTGGTCAGCTCTCATGTTCATCTCCTCTCCTTGACTCTGAACTAGCAGAGCACAGGCATGATTGAACAATGAGGGGTACCGGAATTTATCCTCAGCACATTGTACAATACAGGCTCACAGCAGCAATACAGGATGTTTTTTCATTTGTGAAATCACAGAAATTATTTCTGAACACTTATTTGTGTTATGAATGGTGCTAGGCACGTGAGAAAGGAAGCAGAATAAGATACAACCTTCAGTGTGATCAGGGTTTGGTTGAGAGTAACATGTACAATAAAACCAAGATACTCATAATACTGTGTATTAAGTTTCCTGGTAGAAACAAACATAGGTCCTTCTGGGATGGTCCTTAAAAATATTTTCTTGAGAAGATAATGCTAAGGGTCAAAAAGATGAGTAGGAATAAACCAAAGAGAAGAGTATCCTTTCATAGGAATATTAATTCATATCCCTTTCATAGGGATTAACTTTAATAGTGAAATTGCTGAGTAAATGAGGGAACTTGAAGATTTCAGTCGTAGTCTAGATCCTTCCCTTTTGGGGGACAAATAAGAATGTAAATGAAAGGGTGAGGAAGGAAATTCCTCCTGATCGGTACCTGTGTGATTGGAAATCTCCTTGTCCGGGCAGTGCATGCAGTCTAAGTAGCAGGCAGCCTGTCCCCACTGGGGAGATTTCCTCCATCCAGGGCCACCGCTTTTGCTGCACACAGAGCAAGGAGTCTCGAGAAATCAGAGGAAAGTCTTGTTGAAACCTGCACATGTGATCTAGTCCTGTGTAACCAGAGTGTTTCAGGGACAACCAACAAGTTTTATTTTGAAAAAGGAGCCCATTCATTGACTGGATTGGATGCTCTTCTCTACTGCATGACACTAACTCTACCAAATGTTAGGAGCATTTTTTAAATGGAGCTGATAGGAGGAGGCCTTTAGTAGAAGTCAGTGTCACCTGTGAGCACCTGCCACATACCTGGTGGGAGAGACCCAAGGATTGAGTGGCTGAAGATTACACTGAGCCAGGTTCTCTGTCTGCTTGGCAGAGAAACTGTGGATTATGTAAAAAACAAAACCTCTGAAGTTCTTAAAACTCAACAGAAATGGAAGACATTTCAGCTGTGTTTGTGCGCTGCCTTCTCCCTTTATCCTTTCTCACCTTCAGTTCTTCTGAAAGTCCCCAGGGCTGCCCAACACTGGCCTGAGTGCATGGATCTCATTGGTAAAGTGCAGTAAGTCCCAACTGTCTCTCCTGCCCTCGTTTATTTCCTTGGGAGCTTGTCATGCAGCATGAAATTGCTACCATGATAATTTGTCATCTTTGGGTTCAGGCTTTCTTGAGAAGGCAGCTGTTAAAATCCATAGCTGCCACTGGAAATCGTAATGCATGAAAATATCTATTCTTCCTTCCGCTGATTCAAGTCCAAGTGGGCGTATGCCTTGTGCAGGCGTTTTGCTGGTCTAGAAGCCATCCATGCAGGTCGTTTCTTGGAGGCAGTCTCCCAGTGGAAGGAATGAGATAGTCAACCGAGCTCAGTATGGAGCATACCTCTGGAGTCTCTGGGATGATGGAGCCCTACAGAGAGGTGACTAAGGAGAGAAGCGGCTGTAAGCTTCCATACCAACAAAGGACAGACCTGGGAAGCTGGAAGATGATCCCCAGGAAAAGTAGGGTGGAAAGTCCTAGGAATTTTGATTTGTCTCTGGCCCCTCATGGTGCCTTGTCTGGGCACCTTTAAGTGGGGTCATGCCACAACCCCCAGTTTACAGATGTAGAAACTGAGGTTCAGGGACTGCAAGTGGCTTCCCAACAGCTATTGATCACAACATGTCATATCTATGCTAACATGAAGGTAGATTGGCAAGTCTTCCGCTCTGAAATGCCAGTGTGCAATGTTTGCTGTTTTGTGATAAGGGTCACTATGGGAAATAGTGAGACCCGAGGCTGCAGCAGCAACTTGGTTACAATTCTGACTCCTACCTCCATGGCTATCCCTGCCCAGGGGCTCCCCCATGGGTCTTCAGAACCAAGGACTCTATCTCACCTCACCAGGAATAAAGACAGGTGCAGGTTATGAGGACACTAGGGTCTTGTGTGTAGGATCCACCTCTGTATGTTCCCAACTGAGAGGAACACAAAATACATCTCACATGGGATGATTGGGGTGTCATCTAATAACTTCTGACAACTTAGTTCACTCAACTAAACCCACAGCCTTTCTTATTCTTCTTAAAAACAAAACCCTTGCGGAAAGTACAAGCTTTCATCTTCCTCCAAAATATGTACTCGGCGAAGATAATTTTCTCACTAAGCCTTATTTGACCATCACCTGCCCTATTCACCTCAGAACCTGGTCCAGCTGGTTGGAATCTATCCCAGTGGCGATAGGCTAGTCATTTCCCTGGAATAAAATGTAGCCAGTGCCACGTCCTAACCAATACAAATGGCCTTACTCTGCACAGGGGAAAAATAGACGGCATGATCTTTGTGTCCCTTCATTCCACAGCAGGGAACACCTAACGTGAAAAGTCTTCCCTACTAAGATTGTAAAGGAAGACGTGTGCGCCTGAAGGTCACCCCACACCCAAGTCTCTCATCTACTCATCTGTGTACTAACGGGCTTGGCATGTACTTTCAAAGCTCTGTTCTCATGCTTAGCGTGCAGATACGACTAAGACCCAGACAGTATTCAGTTGAAGAGAGAGACAAACAGGTAGTTATAGTACAGCAAAGATGAACTAATTATACAGGTAAGAGAACACAGTTCCCTCATCAGGTGTAAATGGCTTCTCAGTCCTTAGCACTCAAAGTTGAACCTCAAATAGCATTCTGGGCAGCATTAGGCGCAGATATCAGTATAGATGAAGCATCCTGGTCTTATTTTCCTGTCCTTTTATATTGTTAGCCCAAGTAACTCCTCTTCTGGGAAGCCTATCTAGACTTTCACGGCTGAGAGAAGTGCTCAAGGTATGAAGAGGCAGTGTTACTCTGGAAGGATTTGTGCATTACATTCAAATTTCACAATCTGGAGTGTGCAAACAATGAAAGCAAGATTATGTGTTTGTAACTCTGCTCCTAAGCCCTCATGCTTCTCAGAAGGGAAAAACTTGATCTTGCCATTTGGGGGTAACCAGGTGGTATTTAAGTTTTGGCAGCTGGGAGAGGGAAATAGCCAACTTTTCAGGGTCTCCTAGTATCAAGGGTGGGGAGATAGTGACAGGACATTCTGTCCTGGCCTTAGAGGAGGTGGGCACCTCACCCCAGTGTCACTGTATGTTGGTTGGGATCCATGCCTGCTGTGTTCAGGCCACGTGCCAAGACTAATTATAAAGAAGTCAAAATCCTTGCTCTCATGAAGCCTACACTTAAAAGGGAGAGAAACATAAATAATTTCACAAATAAATATTGAATTATATCTGTGACATGTGCTAGAAAATAAGCTCCTTTAGCATTGATACAGTTGACCTTTCTTTTTTTAAAATTCCATTCTCCTTGAAAGATGTGAAGAGATGAGAATCGACAGGACTTGATGCATTGGAAGCGTGTGACCTTGGGCATCCCTGGGTCTGTTTCCTCATCTGTCTGTGAGGAAAACTGACCAGAATTGACCTATGAGGACCTTATCCAAATTGCGAGGCCCCTTGATGGCCTGCTTCTCAACTTCTGTGACCCTGCCCCCTCCTTTATTCTCTTTCCCTTACATGCCATTGAGGGTCCCCAGGTCCCCCAGCCTAGTCAGGAACCAAGAGTTCCTGAGGGCAAGATGGAGAGCCAAGATGGAATAGGATGGACCTGGGAGAAGACAACCAACCATTTAGGTCTTGAGCTCTAAATTCTAGAGTAGTTTCTCAACTGGGGCTTCAGAGAGAGACACATCACACCACACACACACACACACACACAGAGCAAGACCTAACCTCAAGCAAGGAGAGATAAATTTCTTGTTCTGAATAGTTGGTCTGCATTAAGTGATTCAATCCATCCAACAACTCCATGAGATAGGTATTGTATGGTTCCTATTTTAAAGATGAGCAACAAACGGGGGCACAGAATGGTTGAGTGACCCTCCAAGCACTCATCACCAATTCCTACAGAGCTGGGATTCAGATTTAGTTCATCTAGGTTTAGAGCCTGAAGTCTTTACTGTCGCTAGTCTCAGCTTTGCCCTGGAATTAGTGGGGGAACTAGCTCTAGAGCCCAGGTCTTCTGAGAGGGTAGTGACCAGTGTTCTGCCCCGACACAGAGACGAGGTAAGTCTCCCTAGCAAGCCCGTCGATGAGAACTGGGGTGAGGTAGGAGGATATGCTCTCTGCCCCACATGCACTGCACCACGGAGAAAGCCCCCTATCCTGAGGCAGAAGCACTTCCCTAGACTTCACAGCAAGGGGAAGAGGAGGAGGTCTTCTCATGGCTGCTCAGTTTCTACTCCATCCTGGAGGGTCTCTTTCTTGATAAACTAACCACTAACATCTCTACCACCCTGTACACTTGATAAAGTTCTTTCATATCTCTCTTAATTGATCCTCAGGAAAACTCTGTGAGATAAGCAGTGTTGGGATTATTTACATCCCACTTTACAGGTGTGGAAACAGAAGTTCAGTATGGGAAAGGGTTTTGCCCAAGCAATTCAACCATGAATCCACTCATGCCAGGCTGCTGTTCCTGTGGACACTTTCCCCTCCCTACTCAGTCTCTGACTTGGAGTCACTGTGCCTCCCTTCTCTGCCCCCACCCTGCATTGTGTGCCTGCCCACCTTCTGTCACCCCACCCCCCAATGACTTTAGGACTGGATTATCCAGGAAGGGAAGGCAAGGCAGGAGAGGAAAAATGGAGGGAGGGAGCAGAAAAGGGAAAGGAAGAGCCCTGGGCAGCTTCTGATACCAACTGAAACTGATCAGTGCTTGTAGCCTTTCTGCCTGAACAACTGACCAATTAACCATCTTTTATTCCACATTCACTGTGGTTAAGACAGTTGGGAGTTGAGGATGGAATGCAAAGAGGTGTGAAAAACATCTTTCCTGCCTTCCAGAAACATCAGGGGAGATGAGATGAAAACATTAAATCAAACAAATAATATAAGTTTCTCAGTTGAGTGTTACAAAAAATATGTGCTCCAAAAAAGGTAGGTATAAACTACGAATATACTTTCTGAGCAATAGGCAAAGTCGCAGTGGATTGGCTCTTACCTATTTAATAGGAGTCAAATTGGAGTTTTGATAAAGGCCCCAACCAACCAGTGATTTTGATGGTCAAAAGCAAGTAGTCACTGAATCTCCCTGATTCAGTTGTATACATTCCCCCCCTAATGTGCACAAAGGCATCAGATTATACTTTTGTAAAGAGATGTTTATTGACTTTCTCAATATAATATTTAATTTAGAATATTCAAAATAAACTGTGATATAAATGTCACTACTTCAGTCATCACTATCATTCTTCTTTTCATTAGAGCTTGTGAGAAATTTTCACTCTGATCAGTGCTCAGGAGGAGTAGATGGTCCTAAGTGGGGTGCGGTGGGGTGGAGATAGTTCTGTGAGAACCAGATAAGCTGAGTTTGCATATCTGGCATTTATTAATCACCTCTTTTATATGACACAATATATAACACTCCACGTAGACAGTGAGAAAGCTAAATGAATGTGCAGAATCTCTAGTCATCCATCAATCGCAGGAGGGGAATCCAATATTCATTTCTGTGTTTTATCACAAAGTAAATCAAGGCCTCTGTTGTCCTGGGACGCAGCTTCCTTGAAGAACAAAGTGCAAGTCCTTAGGGAAAGTCAGGCTCCAGTTAAGGTCCCATCTCTGGGCTCAACCTTTAGAATAATGGGTTTTTCTAGTTGAAGAAGTACCTGACGCCTTAATTTCAGGTGCCTCTGCAACAGTTAAACAAACACGTGAGAATCGAATAATGAAGCAAGGCCAGCAAGAGAAACAAAGTATTGATATATAAGATACATTATGGACAATAATGCTTTACAAACATATAACAGCTAGTTTTAGCATCGTATACCTTTGATTCTTTTCTAAAAACTACAAATTCCATGTATTTAATAGATACAGGGATGGTCAGCTTATCTGTTTTTCATAGGGTGAACTTTAATAGTCGTGTCTTTCAAGGAACTGGCCACATTTATGTATAAACTATATGGAGTAAAGTTGTTTGCAGCATTCCCTTATTATCTTTTTTATTAAATTAAAATTTCCACCTATTGAGACATAACTGTCTTACAGGCGTGCATAAGTTTAAGGTGCACAGCATAATGATTTGACGTACATATATCGTGAAATTATCACCACAGTAAGTTCCATTAACATCCATCAGCTCATGGATACGAAGAAAAAATATTGTTTCCTTCAGGTGATAGCTCTCAGGATCTACTCTCTTAACAGCTTTCCTGTACACCATACGGAAAGGTTAACTAGAGCCATCATGTTGTACGTGGCATCTCTAGTACTTATGTATCTTATAAATGGAAGTTGGTAGCTTCATCCAATCTACCCTCCTTATCTTTGATTGTTTATACTTATTCTTTAAGTTATGTCAAGATGAGATAGTGAAAGCATTCATCCGTCATTCTTTCCACGAAGTATCTATTGAGTGCTTATTTCATACCAGGCTAGAGACAAAAATCTGGTTGGCTTGTGCTCTTTTTTTGATTTAAATTTTAGGTACAAAGGATGAGGTTTTTAAATTTACCAGATTCTTAGGCATTATGGCCAACTATCTCGAGCCATGTAAAGATAATTTTGTGTCCATTGAAACTTGCAAGGTAATCCTAGTAGGAATCACACACGTTAGTTACATCGGCCTTCCTCAACTTCTGCAGAGTCCAGTCACCTCTCCCAGTAGAACCCATCCAGTTTCATGATCGGAAGAGGTCGTTGTGAAGCATTATGCCTGGTTTTTTTTTTTTTTTTTAACATTTCCTGTCTCCCAAATGCAGTGCAAATGGTGAACTTCTGACGACCTACAGTGTTTGTTCCAGTACTTTTAGCCCTTTTCTCACCGAGTCACTCCTTCAGTGTTGGGGGAACCAACAGAGTGACCTTCTAATCTCAGTTGACTGAAGGGCAAACAAATTGTCATGGAGGAGAGAAGCCCCAGCCTGTGGATGGCTGGGTGGAGCTTCAGGGAGTATCTGCCCTTCCCAGGTATGCCAGAGACTCCCTTTCTCTCAGGGCTGAGTCCCCTGTCTGTACACACCTACAGGATGGCCACACAGACTCGCACAAGTAAAACGGAAACCGTCTCTATCCTCCTCTTCCCTGAGAAAGCCTACCCAAGGGGAGGAGCTTCTTACTAAATGTGTGACTCCTAGAAATAAGCCTTCTTATAGGGCCGTGTTTGAGATGAAAAAATGGTAACTGTTCTTTGTGTGCTTCAGGAGAGATTCCAGATCTTTCTATAAATGTAACACCTTGTTATTTTAAAATTTCAAATGACATGCATATATGTCCCCTGCAGATAGACATACACACGTACACCAGGCATGTACACAAATGTCATTTGTTAAGTTTCAGAAGTTCAAATTGTTCACAATTTGTATCCAAGAACTCTAATCAACTGCACATCTAACTCCTTAAGCATCTGCTGGGTGACTGGGAGGCATCGTTCAGAGTTTACGAAAGGAATAAAATGAGAGGCTACAGTTCAAGACGTTCATAGGTATAAAGAAAACATAGGAACCAAACTGGATGGTTCCATGACAAAGTGTTAAGTTAGGTCGTAGGAACCGTGATGCCAGCCTGTGGTGACTGATACAGAGCAGAGGGGAGAGTGGGCTGTGGACTGGGTTGGGGAGGCTCCATGAAGGGGCTCAGGATTGAGCTAGAACTTGAAGGGGGAAGAACAGAATCGGGGGGTGGGGTGGGCAGGGAAGAGCACACATAGAGTTATTATTAGAATGTAAAGGGAGCCCATCTTGATGGCAGCAGGACCCCTGGAAGGTGAGGGGGCTGTGGGAGTCCTTCACATCTGGCAGAAATGCTTTCCATCAGGGGTTCTCACCGTGGCTACACAGGAGAATCCGCGGGAGTGGTTTGAATGCCACACTCCGGGCGAATTATTTTAGAATAAATGAGATGACCTAGGCATCAGGATTTTTTAAAGCACCACAGTAATTTCATTATACAAGCAGAGGCTGAGAACCACTGCCAGGAGAGCTTCTGTAAGTTCTGGTGGAGAAGAGCCTCACTGAAGAGCCATGACTTTTCAGTGTGTGCTCTCATGACGGTGCACACACTTCCCCTTCCTTCCGGTGGACTTGAAATGAAATTTAAAACATTGCTGAGGCTCAAAAGACTGCCAAGAATCATGTCATGCTGACTGCATTGACTCTAGATGACCTTTATAGTTGGGTCAAAGCCACAGGCTTAGCCATCCAGAGCTGAAGGACACTTAAAGGTCACATTCATGTCCAATATGACAAATTATTCCTTGAATAGAACACATTCATATATGTGTGTGTATGTGTGTGTGTGTGCATATATATATATGATATCTATCTATCTATATCAGTTTTAAAAACTCACAATAAACACAATTAATGCAGCTAGGTAACTGTCTGACCTGTGTTTCTTTGCAAGGTTTGAAGGAGAGGTTCTGCAGGACTTTGATAACAGCAAGTTTCATGTTCATGATACCAAGTCTCATACCAATGCAGTTTCGGGGTCCAGTTCCAAAAGGCATGTATGTGTAAGGATTTCTGCTCTCCTTGTTCTCCTTACTGAACCTGGTTCCACAACAGTAAATGAAACAAATTAACGAAACAGAAAACCCACAAGAGCTCAAAGTCTGAGGCTTAACTTAAACACTCAACTAGTAGCATTAGGGATGCCTGTGTGAGCTAGTCATTGAATCCTGCTGTGGTGATTTTGCTATGAGAAAGGTAAACTCCAGATCCTTCCCATTCCCCGGACCCTATAGGAGCTTTCAGTCCTGTTGAGGAGATGAGATGAATGCTGTTTAAAAACAAATTTATCTCTAAACACTAAATTAGCATTCAGGCAGTGAGATGTTCATGCTCTGAACTGATTGAAGGAAACGTGGGTTCCTGCCTCCACGCACACTTATGTCGGTCATGTGCTCATGGGGGAAGGCAGCAGGAGAATCAGCTCCCAGGATTTAAATTGTCATTTCCCCCTTGTATTCCCTTCCTTCCCGTCCCCTTGTGTCTGTCTGTCTGTCTGTCTCCCCCACAGCACAGAATGCTTAGGTCACATTTCCATCACTATATGATGCTACTATAGAATAACCACTGATTTCCTTGTCTATCTGTTCCACTAGCCTATAAATTCCTTGATGGTTAGACCTCTGTTTTATTCAACTTTGACTCCTCAGTATTTGAATATATTAAGGAAAAATATGGAATTGTGGAAAGTGATAATAGCATTGCGATTATGTATATTTTAAAGAGTCCCTACTTTGCAAAACATTTTGGAATATTTACAGACACTGTGACTTCAAATAATATGGGTAGATGGAGGAGGGTAGCAGTAGCATGTGGATGGAGCAGAGACATGGGATGGTTGTTGGGCAGGGAATGGGCACATATAGATACATCAAAAGTCTTCCACAGGCTAGTGCCTATAGAATATACTTGTGCATACGCCAAAAATTCTCCATGATAGGCTTTTTTGTAAACATTTGGATTTCTCGCTGCCTGGCCGAGTCCCTGACACGCAGGTGAGGACTAACTCTCTGCTTGACGACCGAATGAATCAAAAACGAACTGGGAGATGAGGATTGACATAAATACACTACCATGCGTAAAATAGACAGCTAGTGGCAACCTGCGGTATAGCACAGGGAGCTCAGCTCTGTGCTCTGTGATGACCTAGATGGGTGCGATGGGGGGGAGGGAGGTCCAAGAGGGAGGGGATATAGGTATACATACAGCTGATTCACTTTGCTGTACAGCAGAAACTAACACAACATTGTAAAGCAACTATACGCCAATAAAAAATAAATAAAGTGAACCAAAATGAACAACAGCAAAAAAGAAATAACGGTGAGTGGTCTCTGGTCTTAGGCTCGTGAAGCTGCAGGACAGGGAGCTACTGAGCTTCAGGGAAACACAGAGGTTCCCTGGGCCAGAAAACAGAGGACTTGGTCCACTCCAACTTCCTGTTTCAAGAAGTGCTATGTGTAGAGGTGATGCGGGCACTCAGGACACTAGGGCGAACAAGATAAAGTCCTCGCCATCAGGGAGCTTATAGTCAGGGGCTCATAAAAGTCTAGATCCCAGCCAGTGCCCTAAAATATTCATCTCCAATTTTGCTCACTGTACAATAAGGGGGAAAGCATCCACTCTTTCCAGAGTCCAATCTGTACCGAAGCCAGACCTTGACTCTGAATTCCCAAAGAGGATGCTCAACCCCTCCAAGGAGGAAGTCTCAGACATCTGGAGAGCAGAGGACTTCTCTTTGGAAGGTCACCAAGTGCTGAGGTAGAAGGGACTGGCCCAGGTGTGCAGCCACAGACAGAACCAGGGCACCTGTGTGCACCTCGGTCCTCAGTGAGGCTGCCTGAACCACCAGGGATGAGACCTCTAGGTCCCCAGCCTGCACTCTCACAATAATGCTAGAGGAAATGTAGCCAGTGTTTAAAGAAATGGAAATGTGGGAACATTAGTGATGAATTCAAAGAGCTAAGGAGAAGGGACAGAAAAACTTAAAGGAAATAAAAGGCCTATACACCTAAAATAAGATAGTGGTTATGTAAATTACGGCATATGCATATAATCACTTATATAATTATATATATATAGAGATAGCTAGATTGATAGATACACACACAAATTCACATAGAATGTTGTTTATAGTTTACTGTGAAATCAAGTAAGCAGTTCAAAACCAAATTAAATATACTACCATTCTAGTTTAAAAAATCTATATATGCCTAGACAAATGTCCATGCGGACATACATCACATTATCAGTGAGGCTTATCTTAAGGTATTAGGAATGTAGACAGCTATAATTCTTTTTTCTAGTCCACAGTTTGTAAAATTTGATTTGAACAATGATCACTCTTGTATTAAGAAAAAACATCAAACACTAAAAAGAGGCACAAATAAATGATGGTACAATCGCTCATTTGTCTCCTACAGTAAGAGGCGTCTAAGATGCTGGAACCACTCTGGATCAGAGAGGGTTCCCTTCCCTGGGTTCTCCTACCTTTCAGGACGGAACTCCTCAGGCTCTGGCCAGTGTTCCGGATCTCTGTGAATAGTGAAGAGTGGCACCATCACCACTGTCCCTTTGGGAATCAACACCCCATGGACTTCCACATCTTTCTTACAGACTCTCTCAAGTCTAGCAGTAAGTGGGAATAATCTGAGAGATTCATTCAACACCATGTCAAGATACTCCATCTGTTCCAGGGACTCATATGTGGGAGGTGCCTGGAAGAAAGAAATAGATTTTGATAAATTGAGATTGGGATCAAACTTCAACCCAGTCTAAATAGTCCTATTGAAATGGTAGGAGCTCCAGAGAATAACTTCAACTGGTAAAGGACCTTAACATTTAAAGATGTTATATCTATCATGTCCTTTGACCTGCTCAGTGGCCCACTGAGATGTGTGGAGTGGTTATGACTATACGAGAACATTGGGACAATGCCCTAAACAGGGCCTGAAATCCCGCACGTTATCATCTAGTGTGTTTTCTTTCTCACGAGACCAAACATGACTAATAGACTATGACCCTTAGTCTCAAGTGAAATGTGCAAAGTCACTGTTTCCTTTCAAAAGAGAGGCCACACATCTGTACCAAGGGAAGAAATGTATAAGTGCAAATCCTCTACTCAACATGAAATTTTTACCTGAGAAATCTCGTTTACTCATTCTTTTGACTATACCTATAAAATCTGAAAATACTTTATGATGTTAAAACTCTATAAATAATTTGGGGAGAAACAAGTTCCTTTCTAAACCAAATACAAAAACAAAGAGCAAGATTGGGTGCTACAAGGAACACAATTTCAGATCCAGGGAAAGTTACAAGAGGATGAGAACCCTACCCTCAGCCACAGCCTCTGTTGCTGGAACAGTCTCCTAGTGTCCCTTCAGGGGTGACTGTTAAGGTCTGAAGGTCTAAACAGGCCACTGCAGCCCCCGAGGCCAGCTCTCCTCACACCACAAAGAATTCCACTCTTGGCAGAGATCTGAGACCAGTGGGGGTGACACGCCGCTGTCACGTGGGGTTATATTTAAGGGGCAACATTGTAGAGGGTAAGAGTTGGCTCAGGAGACAGACACCCTGGCACATAGGTTGGCGTTTTCACCACTAGGTACACGACTAGTATGTGAAAGTACTTCATCTCTCTGTCGCTCAGGTTTCTGAAACGTCACATGGAGATAATTAGAGTTGACACTTCATAGGCTTGTGTGGCAGACACACTCACTGCTCACCCAGTATCCACGTAGTCCCTGTATTTCCCAGCCCACTTGAAGTTACAGGAAACCAGCTTTGCCAATGGGCTGTGAACTGAGGCGATTATGTCAGTTCGGGGACAAATCATTTGAAAAGCCAGTGAGCAACGCTCGAGTCCCTTATTCCCCAGACAACAGGAAGTCCTCATGTTCCAGATAAGGCAGCTACAGGAAGGTGGAGCCTCTTAGCCTGTATCCCCGAGTAACACTGTGGAGCAGAGCTGCCCTCTCCCATCCTCCACTAACAATCCATGTTGGTCATGTAGATGTGGGTTAGAAGTAAGCCTTTGCTATGAAAGCTCTGAGATTTGAGGGCTCATCTGCTACTGAGGCATAACTTAGCCTCTCCTGACTTATACAGAATTTTATGAAGATTAAATTCGTTTATAAATAGCATCTAGAACAGACACATATAGTAAAAAAGCAAATGTTGGCCAATACTGTTCTTGTCATTGTATTATTATAAAAGAGGAAGAAGACAATGCTTTAGCAATTCTCTCTTGCCTGGTGACCATCTTATTACAATGAAAAGAATTGCAATATGTGGTTTACCAGAGAAGACAGATCATCTCTAACTTAGGTAGGCACTACAATCTATCCTTACCTTATATTTGAAGGACCCAGGAACCTGAAAGGTGATAAAATTTGTCCAAAACCACAGCCAGGACTCAAACTCACGTCCTCTGTTTCCTACTTTAAGCCCTTTGTTGTTACAAGGCCCCTCCTAGTCTGCAGTGTACCCAGGGCGGTAGACTGAATTAATGGTCCCAGTTCTCCAGCCCTTCCTGGGTCCATGCCCTTTGCCACCTACCTTTGTGGTTCCCTCCCATTCTGACTCTGGGGTTGGCCAGGTGGTTTACTTTACACCAGTGGAAATCTGGCTAAGTGTGATGCTAGGAGAGTTTTGAAAATCACCCATATGATTGGACTTTTGGTTCTTGCCATCTACCATTGCCTTGAGAAGTAGACACGTGGAGATTGAGAGGCAGGAGAAGCAAGTGTGGAGTTGAGTCAGCCTAGCCAGCTTAGACAAGGCCAGCCTAGATCAGCCAAGAGCCAGAACCAAGCAAGTCCAGCCAATGTCAGCAGATAACTATGTGGGCACTAGAGCGATAGATGCTTACTGTTAGATGCCACTGAGGTTTTGTGATTTTTTTTTTTTTTGCAGTACGCGGGCCTCTCCCATTGCGGAGCACAGGCTCCAGACGCGCAGACTCAGCGGCCGTGGCTCACGGGCCCAGCCGCTCCGCGGTATGTGGGATCTTCCCGGACCGGGGCATGAACCCGTGTCCCCTGCATCGGCAGGCAGACTCTCAACCACTGCGCCACCAGGGAAGCCCCGAGGTTTTGTGATCTTTATGTGGCATTATTGTGATAACTGATATGCCAGGACCAGCACTTGTTTCAAACCACTTATATTTCTGTGAGTAGTACGCATTACCTACGTTTTCCCCCTTTGTGCTTGACTCTTGAGGTCCTTCCTAAATAGCACAAGTGAAAACTTTGATACTTACGCTTTTTGCAAAAGTCTCCTGAGAAGTGGCAAGGAGACATTTGTGCTAAGGCTTCACTTTCCCCCTCCCTCTCCAGGTATCATCACTCACCTTACCGGGGAGAGCTGCGTCAATCTCTTCCTGCAGCTTCTGCTGGATGTCAGGGTGAGTAGCCAATTCATAGAAAAGGAAGGAGAGAGCCTCAGCAGTGGGTTCATAGCCACCAAAAATAAAGATAATACCTTGGGCCACCATTTCTGGGTCAGACAGAGCTAAAAGGGGAGGAGAGACATTGTAGGTAAAGCATGTCAATATAAAACATCACAGGTTAGAGGATGAGAAATCCAAATGAGACTCCCAAATCCCTAGGGAAAAAAATGGAAAAGCAATTCAGAGCAAAACTGGGAGTGGTTTGCACTCTCATGTCTGTTTTACAGAGCCAGAAACAGGCAAAACTTTTCTTAATCCACTTTTTCCTCAAGGTCTGTACTATACTTGGCCCTCTGCTCCTGGTTATGCCACAGTCTCCACCAACACAGCTGAGTAATTTCAAGAGATAGCATTTCTGTCTAACACGCACAGCATTATCAGTATGCCCCTTGGAGAATCCCAAATGCACTTTAGCTATAAACAGTATGGGGTAGCCATGTTTTTCCTTTAAAAAATTATATTATTCTAGCTAAAGTATAACATGAATTTTTTTGAGAAAGTTTGCAATACTAAGGCTGTACTGTAGGGAAAATTGATAGAAGACTTGGGGCACAAGTCTTCAAATGGATGATCACAGATATACAGAAACTACAGGAAAAAAAAAAAGCTAGAAGAGTGCTGATTGATCCTAGTCTAATCAATGGCATTAAAATAGCAGAAGAAAGAATGTGTCCTTAGAAGGGCATTGGCCAGCATACAATATAGAAAAACAGGACCCAGGGGGTGGAATTAGCAATGCTTATTCAATCATGACCTGAATGTCATCTTCCTCAGTACAAGCCCCCTCTCTTTGCTCTCCCTTGTGCTCAGCAAACAGCCCTTGTGATTATAAATTGGTCTCCATTTTTATTTTCTCCTGAGGAAATCCAAGCATGGTCAGGCTCCAATCTATTTGATGGGACTATACTAGATACTTAGAACACTCAGATCAACATGGTACCTGGCCAATCATGTAATTCACAACTAAAACAATACAAAATATGTGGAAGAAAGATCTACAGAGTTCTGATTTCCCCATGATGATTTCTGTGAAGCAGTTGTGGGTAAATTCAACTATCAAATTCTTTCCCCCAGTTAGCATAAACCCTAGGATACTAAAAGTTTCGAGCTGTACTGTCTAATATGTGGCTATTTAATTTAAATTTTAATTGATTAAAATTAAGTACAATTTAACATTTAGTTCTTCTGTGGCATTACCCATATGTTCAATAGCCACATGTCTAGTGATTACTGTATTGAACAGTGCAGATATAGAATATTTCCTACGGAAATTTGTATTGGACCACGTAGTTAGATAGATGTCAGATAGATAGATAAGTAGATAGATAGATAGACAGATAGATAGACAGGGACATAGTTGTGGATATATTTATAGTGGTGTGCTAGAGTCATCTCATCCCTCTCTCAAGAATCAATCTGTAAAAATCTAACAATATTGTGAGATGGTTGTCAAACCATTGGTATCTTGAAATTAACCAAGTGTGAGTATTCATATCATGGAAATAAACTAAAAACGAGGGCATTCTTGTTTTAAAGAGACGTTCTGTTTACATCACTGGTTATGAGTAGATATAGAAATACTTGGGGCTCCCCTGGTGGCACAGTGGTTAAGAGTCCACCTGCCAATGCAGGGGACATGGGTTCGAGCCCTGGTCCAGGAAGATCCCACATGCCACAGAGCAACTAAGTCCATGTGCCACAACTACTGAGCCCGTGCCACAACTACTGAAGTCTGTGCACCTAGACCCCGTGCTCCACAACAAGAGAAGCCACCGCAGTGAGAAGCCCGTGCGCCGCAATGAAGAGTAGGCCCCGTTCGCTACAACTAGAGAAAGCCCAGGCGCAACAACAAAGACCCAACGCAGCCAAAAATAAATAAATAAAATAAATTTTAAAAACCAAGGAAACAAAAAAAAAGAAATACTTATGTTCATCAGTCTTGTGTAAATATATTTGATGATATGTTTGATGGTCTTATCTTTGTCCACCGAAAGGATGTAGAAGCAAAGAAACCATAGTAGAAATGAACACTCCTAGATCCCAGGTTTTGATTTCTAAATACACTTTCTCACTAAAGGAAACCAGAGCTCCTTTCAG
Source organism: Lagenorhynchus albirostris (assembly GCF_949774975.1). Taxonomy (NCBI): domain Eukaryota; kingdom Metazoa; phylum Chordata; class Mammalia; order Artiodactyla; family Delphinidae; genus Lagenorhynchus; species Lagenorhynchus albirostris. The sequence goes on from NC_083109.1 coordinate 81,530,154, forward strand.
GACTAGTTAAGGGAAGCAGAATAGATACCTGGAACGTCTTGCATCAGAATAGAGACACAGATGTAGAGAATGGACACGTGGACACAGGGGGAAAGGGGAGGGTGGGACAAATTGGGAGATTAGGTTTGACATAAATACACTACCATATGTAAAATAGATAGCTAGCAGGACCCTGCAGTATAGCACAGGGAGCTCAGCTCGGTGCTCTGTGATGACCTAGTTGGGCGGGATGGTGGGGGATGGGAAGGACGTCCAAGAGGGAGGGGATATATGTATACATATAGCTGATTCACTTCATTGTACAGCAGAAACTAACACAATATTGTAAAGCAACTATACTCCAATAAAAAAAAAGAAAGCGAGGAAGTTCTCAGAAAATGATACTCTATATACTATAATGGTGGATACACATCATTGTACATTTGTCAAAACCCATAAAAAGGACAACACCAAGAATGAACACTAATGTAAACTATGGACTTTTGGTGGTAATAATATGTCAGTGTAGGTTCATTGACTGTAACAATTGTACTTTGATGTGATCTTTTGATAGTGGAAGAGGCTGTGTGTAGGTGGGGGGAGGATGTATGTTTGAAATCTCCGTACTTTCCCCTCAATTTTGCTGTGAACCAAACTGCTCTAAGAATAGTCTAGTGGAAAAAAAACCATTTAAGAATAAAAAAAGAAATAAAACAGGATACAGGAGCCTACTTAAAAGGGATCCAGTGGGCAAACCTGAGAGAATTTTAGAATCAAAGTTAAAAATGATATGAGAATAAACTAATGATGAAAGATCTGAAAGTGAAATTAAGAAAACACTCCCATTTACCATTGCAACAAAAAGAATAAAATATCTAGGAATAAACCTACCTAAGGAGACAAAAGACCTGTATGCAGAAAATTATAAGACACTGATGAAAGAAATTAAAGATGATACAAATAGATGGAGAGATATACCATGTTCTTGGATTGGAAGAATCAACGTTGTGAAAATGACTCTACTACCCAAAGCAATCTACAGATTCAATGCAATCCTTATCAAACTACCAATGGCATTTTTCACAGAACTAGAACAAAAAATTTCACAATTTGTATGGAAACACAAAAGACCCCGAATAGCCAAAGCAATCTTGAGAACAAAAAACGGAGCTGGAAGAATCAGGCTCCCTGACTTCAGACTATACTACAAAGCTACAGTAATCAAGACAGTATGGTACTGGCACAAAAACAGGAATATAGATCAATGGAACAGGATAGAAAGCCCAGAGATAAACCCACGCACCTATGGTCAACTAATCTATGACAAAGGAGGCAAGGATATACAATGGAGAAAAGACAGCCTCTTCAATAAGTGGTGCTGGGAAAACTGTACAGGTACATGTAAAAGTATGACATTAGAACACTCCCTAACACTATACACAAAAATAAATTCAAAATGGATTAAAGACCTAAATGTAAGGCCAGACACCATCAAACTCTTAGAGGAAAACATAGGCAGAACACTCTATGACATCAATCACAGCAAGATCCTTTTTGACCCACCTCCTAGAGAAATGGAAATAAAAACAAAAATAAACAAATGGGACCTAATGAAACTTCAAAGCTTTTGCACAGCAAAGGAAACCATAAACAAGACCAAAAGACAACCCTCAGAATGGGAGAAAATATTTGCAAATGAAGCAACTGACAAAGGATAAATCTCCAAAATTTACAAGCAGCTCATGCAGCTCAATGTCAAAAAAACAAACAACCCAATCCAAAAATGGGCAGAAGACCTAAATAGACATTTCTCCAAAGAAGATATATAGATTGCCAACAAACACATGAAAGAATGCTCAACATCATTAATCATTAGAGAAATGCAAATCAAAACTACAATGAGATATCATCTCACACTGGTCAGAATGGCCATCATCAAAAAATCTACAAACAATAAATGCTGGAGAGGGTGTGGGGAAAAGGGAACACTCTTGCACTGTTGGTGGCAATGTAAATTGATACAGCCACTATGGAGAACAGTATGGAGGTTCCTTAAAAAATTAAAAATAGAACTACCATATGACCCAGCAATCCCACTACTGGGCATATACCTTGAGAAAACCATAATTCAAAAAGAGTCATGTACCACAATGTTCATTGCAGCCCTATTTACAATAGCCAGGACATGGAAGCAACCTAAGTGTCCATCGACAGATGAATGGATAAAGAAGATGTGGCACATATATACAATGGAGTATTACTCAGCCATAAAAAGAAATGAAATTGAGTTATTTGTAGTGAGGTGGATGGACCTAGAGTCTGTCATACAGAGTGAAGTAAGTCAGAAAGAGAAAAACAAATACCGTATGCTAACACATATATATGGAATCTAAGGAAAGAAAAAAAAAAAGCTCATGAAGAGCCTAGGGGCAAGATGGGAATAAAGACACAGACCTACTAGAGAATGGAGTTGAGGATACGGGGAGGGGGAAGGGTAAGCTGGGACGAAGTAAGAAAGTGGCATGGACATATATACACTACCAAACATAAAATAGATAGCTAGTGGGAAGCAGCCGCATAGCACAGGGAGATCAGCTCGGTGCTTTGTGTCTACCTAGAGGGGTGGGATAGGGAGGGTGGGAGGGAGGGAGATGCAAGAGGGAAGAAATATGGGAACATATGTATATGTATAACTGATTCACTTTGTTATAAAGCAGAAACTAACACACCATTGTAAAGCAATTATACTCCAATAAAGATGTCAAAAAAAATGATATGAGAGTAAATTACACATGAGAACGTACTGATATAGATAAATAAATAAATGATGGGGGAGAATGGAAAGCTCTCCCTTAAAATAGAACATCAACTGATAAATACAGAAGAATGATGAAATTACAAATTCATTTTGCAAACATCACAGTAATGAAGTTTTCAGTCAAAAACCATCCGTGGATGGTAAAACTAGTGGGTGACAATTTGAAGAGGAACACTATATTTCCAGTCTCAAAGGTTTCTCCCACCAGCTGCTTGTTAATGACAAAGGAAAAAATTGAACTTTACAGTAGACTAAGCTAGTGAACACAACTTTAACCAAGTGTTCCAAGTTAAGGTCATCAACACTGGGGCAATGTTCCTCCTGATGGGATGAAGCCTTGACGCAAATTTCCAGGCAGAGGTTCCAACTCACTGGGTCCAGAGGAGCCTGAGAATTGACATTGGAAACAAGCTCCCCAGAGGTTCGGCTGTAGGTGATCCACAGACCATGACTGACTGATGGGCATGACATCCTTGTTATACTTGCCCTTCGAGCTCTGAACAAGGTTGTGCCTGTGTACTTCTAGAAAGTACCTCTGGCTACCATTTCTGTCTGACCACGTGTCTTCCTTCAATTTGGCAAAAATCTCCAGCTGCCTGGAAAACTTCCTGCACATTTTTAGAACCACACCCTAGCTCTGCACCTCCCCACAGTGGCCCCTCGTAAGCTCTCCCTGGTTACCTTTACGGGTGCCCACATCTTTGGAATTCTGAGAGTTAATCATCAGCTGAAGAAGATCCACTCGGTGCTAGAAGCAGAAAGAGAAATTTTAACGACTGAAAGTCACCTGTGAAGTCAGAGATAAATCAGGAGTGCATATTTCACACCTCTTCCCTGAGAATACGACCCCTTAAAGAGCAGAAGGCTGACGAGTACTGACTAAGTCCTCAGTGACCAAAACATCCACCTACAAATCTTGGAGATCATGATGTTTCCCTGAGAGAAACCCAGCCATCATGTCCATCTGCTTTTTGGTCCTCACTCTCTCTGATCTTTGGTTTCTCTGGTTTTTGAAACAGCTTCTTAACCAAAGAGTTACCTGCTCTCTCTCCTGTCATACCTGTTTGCTCAGGAGAGCAAGAAGAAAAAACCTCAATCTTTTTTTCCCTCCAGCTTTAATTCTTAAGGAACGGCCACATAAATTAATACCCAGACATTTGCAGAGTTCACTGGCAGCTTGTGTAGAAGCACCTTCAAGAGCCCCATCCTTCCAGATTGCTACACAGCTTTCAGTGCTTTCCTGGGATACCCAGCCCTGTCCCCCTGACCTGCAGACATCCTTGTGCTGGCCTCCAGGCCTCATGAGGCAAAGCTGGCTTAACCAGCTTGCAGCCTCATTGCCAGCAGAAGACCCCTGCCCACTCCAGCCTATGAGAGGGCTCAAATTTAACACAGACTACACTCCGCCAGGTGCCTGATGGGGCATTCCATTGGAAAATCTATAAAATAGGAGGATCGGATTTGAAGTGATTCTTTGCCAATCTAATATTTGGTGAAATATGAGTAAAATCACTTATAAACAGTAATTTTTATCCTTTGACAATTTATTGAAGGGAATTGGTAAAGTCTTAGCTCAACAATATTTATGCAGTGATATACTAATTGGCACACCTATTTTAAACTTAAACATTTCTCTCTGACTCATTTTCTTATCTTCTTCCCCAAAGAACTTACCCCCAAAGGTAAATTACATATTTATTTACCCCCAAAGTTTAGAACTCTTCTACTCTAAAATCTGTAGTTCTCTACCTACCTTTAAAAATGCTGAGATGTGCATAAGTCGTGTGTATACAGCTCAATAAATTACCAAAAGGTGAACACCCTCATGTCACCACCACCAGATTTTACCGTTTCTTTATCTTTGAGGCGACTTTCTTTCATCCTTTTTATAGATTTTGTGATAAAATTCACAGCATTTTTTGGAAACACAGAGAGATTTAATATTTCAAAGACTGGACGAAGGAACGGAAAAAGTGCTGTAAGGGAAAAGATAAAAGGAAAGCAGAGTAAAAATGCAAAATTTACCTGGAGCAATTATAATTTGCACTACCAATCAGAGAGTAAGAGACACCAGGGTTCTCAATCAGGATCAGTCCCTCTATGACCTTTGCTCAGACTTCCAAGCCAAGGCCTGAGCAAGGGCAAGTCCACATATAGGGGTCATCACTATAGTAGTGAGATCAGTGGTCCTCCCTCTATCTTTCACACGACCAGAGGAACAGGATTACATTTTGGACTTCATTGACTTTTATCTACTGAACTACAGTTTCTTTGGATAAAACAGACCATAGTCTGCTACTTCAATTAATCATGGTGTTCAAAAAAATAATGGGATAGATTTAATACAGTGTATGTCTTTCAACCATAATGGAATGTAATTTGAAATCAATAATAGAAAGAAAATTGGGAAACTCACAAATGTGTGGAAATTAAACAATACACTCCTAAATAACCAATGGGTTGTAGAAGAAATCAAAAGGGCAATCAGGAATTACTTTGAAGTGAATAAAAATGAAGTCAAGACATACCAAAACTGATGGAATGTTGCAAAGGGAGTGCTTAGAGAGAAATGTATGGCTTTATTTACCTACATTTTAAAAGAACAAAAATTTCCTATCAATAACCTAATAATTTTCCACCTTAACATTCTGAAAAAAGAGGAGCAAACAAAAACTAAAGCAAACAGAAAGAAGAAAATAATAAAGATGAGAGCCGAAATTAATGAACTAGAGAATAAAAAAACAATAGAGGAAAATCAATGAAACAAAAGGTTGATTCTTTCAAAAGACCTTTTTCGCTAGATTGACCAAGAGAAAAAGACAAAAGACAAATTGCCCGTGTCGAAACTAAAGAAGGGAGATTACCACTCACATTAAACAAATGAGAAGGACTATAAAGGACACCATAAACAACTCTATGCCAATAAATACGATAACTTAGATAAAATGGACACAAACTACAGAAACAGATGCAAAAAAAAAATAGACAATCTGAATAGAACTGTAAGAAGTACAAAGTTTTAGTTAGTAATCAAGAAAAAAACAACAATTTGACAAAGAAAAGCTCAGGTCCACATGGTTTCAATGGGGAATACTATCAAATATTTAAAGAAGGATTACAACAATTTTTCACAAACTCTTCTAAAAAATAGAAGAGGATGAAGCACTTTCAAACTCATTCTATATGGCCAGTATTAATCTGATACAAAAACCAGGCAAAGATAGCATAGGAAGAGGAAACTACAGACCAACATATCTTATGAACATGGATGCACAAATCCTCAACAAATGAATCCAGCAAAATATAAAAAGAGGTATACCACAACAAAGGGGGGTTTAATTCAAGGAATGCAAGGTTGTGTAATACACAGTTTCAATAGCATAAAGAACAAAACCATATGACCATCTAAATATACAGTAAAAGCAACTGACAAAATCCAACACCCTCCTGTGATAATAACACTCAGCAAAAAGGAACAGAAGGGAATTTCCTCAACCTGATGAAGGCCATCTACGAAAAACCCACATATAACGCGATACTTAATCGTCAAAGACTGGATGATTTCCTCTAAGTTTAAGAGCAAGACAAGGAAGCTTCTCTCACCACTTCTTCTCGACATTGTACTAGAGGTCCTAGCCAGGAGAATTAGGGAAGAAAAAGAAATAAAACGTATCCACATAGGAAATGAAGATGTAAACGATCTCTATCATAAGATAACATAATCTTGTATATAGAAAATTATAAAGACTCCACTAAAAACTTATTAGAACTAATTAACAATTTCAGCAGGGTTTCAGGATACAAGACCAATACACAAAAATCAATTGTATTTCTATACCTTGCAATAAGTAATCCAAAAGTGAAATTAAGAAAATAACTCCATTTATAATAAAGTAAAAAATAGAATACTTAGGAATAAGTTAACAAAAAAGTGCAAAATTTCTGCTCTGAAAACCACAACATTGTTGGAATAAAGATCGAAGTAAATGAAAAACATCCCATGTTCATGTATCAGGATTTAATATTTAACATTTGCTATCTTGACTTAACATTGTCAAGATAGCAAATCTACAGATTTAACACATTCCCTGTCAGAATCCTAGCTGGCTTCCTTGTAGAAATTTACAAGCTGAATTTAAAATTCATACGGAATTTCAAGGGGCCCAGAAGAGCCAAACCAATATTGGGGGCAAAAAAAAAAGGAAATAAGTTGCAGGACTCATACTTCCTGATTTCAAAACTTATACCACAAAGGTGCAATAAGCAAAGCTCTATGCCCTAGCAGCACCAAATATATCATATAGCAGTTTTAACTGTAGTCACATTGCACATCACACCACCAGTATTTATTTATGTTATAACTCAACGTTTGTACCTTTTGACCACCTTCATTCACTTCCCCCACCACCCAACCCCACTTCTGGTAAATCAAAACTATGAAATAGTTCTTCTATGAGTTTGATTTTCTTCTTTTTGATTTAGCATTTAAGTATTTGTCTTTCTCTGTCTGACTTATTTCACTTATCGTAATACCTTCAAGGTATATCCACATTATGCAAATGGAAGGATCTCCTTCCTTTTGATGGCTTACTAGAACTCCACTGCGCACGCGCACACACACCCACACGCACGTACATATACCTACCACGCTTTCTTCATCCATATGTCAACAGACACTTAGGTTCTAAATATTATTGAATTGTACATTTTAAATGGGTGAATTACACGGTATATAAATTATATCTCAATATAGATATCTATAAAAGGAAAAAAGAGATGGAAGGGAGGAAGGAAGGAACGAACGAACGAAGGAAAGAAAAAGAAATGTAGTGGTCCACATACCTGAAAAGATAAGGAGCGGATCAAGGAAATCAAACTTCAAGAGCTTCTTAGTATATTCCACAAAGGGATCTTGTGGGTTGCTGAGGGAATCAATGTTCACTCCAAATGCTGTGCCGGTAATCACATCCATGCTGTAGGCCCCAAAGAAGCTGCGTAGAGAAAGATATGAACAACTAAAATCAACACCTCTTTACTCTCCTTACCCAACACATATAACAAGAAGTGCATGTGAAATCAGATGCCCAGACAAGGCAGGTAGAGAGCCACACTCTTTCAGAACCACCTGTTGGTCCATGGCAGAGTCTATGCTACTATCACTCACACATGAGGTGTGTCTGAGGTGCCAGTGATGCGGCTGGCCCTGTGCCAGGAGGGCTGGGGACACTAAGGCAAGTTAGACGTCCCCCCACAAACTCAAGGAGCTCAGTCATAGAGGGATAGACACCCATAATCAGACAAAGTACAGTAGCGTGTTTTGACCACAGGCAATAATAGGTGTATAAGGACTGTGTCTGAGCAGAACCAAGGGTGTAAAATTAACTCGTCCTGGGGGAGTCAAGAAAGGGGACGTTGATCATTGATCTGGATCTTGCCTCACCACAGAACCTGTGCTCAGAGCTGATTCCTCTTCAGTGAATTACAGAACAGCAGCACCCTGTTCTGAGTTGCCAGGAACATCATCCCTCCCTGTCTTACACCCCTGCTAAGGATCCTGAAAGACCCACACTTCCTCAACTCCAGTGGTCTGTGGTTGACCTGAGGGCAGACTCATTTCTGTAAAAGGTAAAGAGTAAAAATGATCAATTCTATGGTCATCCTACCCATAGCCTGTATGAGGCCTTCTGTCTTTTTGGACTGACAGAAAGGGGAGTGGTGGCAAGATTTAACATTCAGTATTTGCAGGTGTCCTCAGCCAGATTGTGAAGAGATCTAAGTTGTTCCGAGTTCCATATTGTGATGATTGTATGTCACCCACTGCCTACCAGTATGTACCAAGTCTCTTCCCTGCCACCATTCCATGCCATCCACACTCAAGATTGGTGCAGTCATGTTTCTTCCTTCTCTCCTGGCTGTCCTGCTTTTTTTTTGGTGAGCCACCTCTCTTTCTGGGATGGGCCTTTGGGAGTTGTACCACCACATACCTACTTCTGTCTGGTCACTACCATAACTCAGCAGTGGGAATCTGGCTCCCTGGCAGGCTGCTGGAGGGTCTCAGTGGAGCTCAGGTACCAGCAGCCTCACCCCTACTTACTCTTTCACGGTGATGGGCTTGCCTTTCTCTGCTTCCTTTCTCAGGTTCCTCACCAACACATCTCCATACATGCTAATGATGGGGAACATCTAGACACAAAATAAACACCACCCGAGGTTAAATGTGGAGACTCAAGTCCTAGAAGGACCTGACTTTCCCATGAATGGAGCAGTGACATTTGATAAGGAATCTCATAATGTCTCTTCTAGGAGGTGAAGATAAAAGGCTATTTTAGGAAGCTCAAATTTAGTAGCCTCCTCCCTGGAAAAGGACTGTGATTTTATTTCCTACCTTATTCTTTAAGTTTCTAATTGAAAGTCCTCTTCTTTTCTTACCTGCTTGAGTTTTCCACTAGTGAAGGTTGGACACAGCAATGATCGTATTTTCTTCCATTGTTCATCCTCAGCCAGTGAGATGGCATTTTTCATAACTCCCACTGGACCAAACGTCTAGAGTTGAAAAAAACACATTTTACCCTACATAAGTTTTGAAAGTCTCGACATTTTTGGAAATTGTGTTCAATGTGCACCAATTATTCAACAAATATTTAGTGACTGTCCACTTGGAAGCAGGCCCTATGCTAGATGCTCAATAAATATTTATCCCAAATGCATAGCTTCCTGTGAGGGTCAAGGAGACATCCAGCCACCAGACATCACTTCCAGACTTTATATGCCAATCTCCTTTTAAATGAAATGACCCACATAGTAGGAAAACTGTTCTTCCAGAGGAATAGACAGGCATAAGACCTAGTTCATCCTCCTGGGCTGTGCAAAGTACAAGGGTATTGGTGACAGATAGCCAGATAGCCTTGGCAAAGTGTATGTTGACTCAGACAAGTTCTGTCTTTACATATATCTAAAGCCTGAGCAAGTGGAAAAAGGGATGTCTTGATACGGTGATTGTTTCTAAAAACAGTGCATAGCACTTGAAAGATTAGGAATCTATTTGCTAGTCTGAAGAAATAATGCAATTACACAAAAAACATTTTCCCCTATATTTTTTGCCCAGGATAAGAAGGAAAAAAGGTAATTCTATTTCTCAACTTGGGACTGGCCTATCAAACCAAGCTGCTTGGAAATTTCCACATTCTTCCAAAATAAAATTTTGTTTTAAAACGGATATTTCCAACACCCATTCATGATGAAAACTCATAAACTAGGAGGAGAGGGAAACTCCCTCTACTTGATAAAGGGCATATGCCAAAAACAAAGCAAAACAAAACAAAACAAAAAAACTATAGCAAAAAAAAAAAAAAAGTCAGTACTTTGCAAAGGTCAAGTAAATAAATTGAAGTACTAACTTAAAATCTCTCCATAAAATATCCCAGGCCCAAATGAGTTCATTGTTAAAATATATAAAACATTTAATGAAAAAATAACCAACCAAGAATACTTTTCCCAAAAAAGGGATCCTTCAGAAATGAGGGAGGAATAAAGAAATTTTTAGACAAACAAAAGCAGAAAGAATTTGTCACTACTAGAACAGCCTTACAAGGAAGGTCTTCAAGCTGAAAAGACAGAACACTAACTAGTAACATGAAATCATATGAAATAATAAAACTCACTAGTAAATGTAAATATACAGTCAAATTCAGAATACAGTAATATTGTAATGGTGGTGTGCAAGTCACTTATGACTCTAGGGTAAATGTTAAAAGACAAAAGAGTTTTTAAAAAGTATAGCTAAAATAATTTGTTAATAGATACACAGTATAAAAAGATGTACAATTCACCCTTAGTCAATTCAGGCTTGAACTATGCAGGTCCACTTACAGGTGCATTTTTTTCAATAGTAAATACTACAGTACTACATGATCCATGATTGGTTGAATCTGTGGATATGAAACCACGGACGGAGGAACCTCAAATACAAAGGAACCACATAACAGAGGACGGACTATAAGTTATATGCAAATTGACTACAGGGAAGGTTAGCACCCCTAACCCCAACACTGTTCAAGGATCAACTATAAACTATGACATCAAAAATATAAAATAAGTAGGGGAGGGAGAGTAAAAACATTCAGCTTTTGAATGAGAATAAATAGGCTGTTATATGTATGTATAAGATGTTTTCTGTAAGCTTCACTAACCAGTAAGTAAAACCTATAGTTGATAAAGAGATAAAGAGGAAGGAATCAAAGATACCACTATAAAAAATCATGAAATAACAAAGGAGACAAGAAGAAGAGAAAAAGAAGAAACAAAGAATCTATGAAACACCTGGACTAAGAAAATGGCAACAGTAAGTCTGACCTACAATCCCTTTAAATGTAGATGAACAGATGAATGGATAAAGAAATGTGTGCGTGTTTGTGTGTGTGTGAATAATTATATATATAATGGAATGTTACTCAGCTTTAAAAAAGAAAATCCTGCCATTTGCTACAACATGGATGAACCTTGAGGACAACACACTAAGTGAATTAAGCCAGACACAGAAGGATAAATATCACATGATCTCACTTATATATGGAATCTAAAAAAACCAAAAAAATTCAAACTGATAGCAACATAGAGAAGAATGGTGCTTATCAGAGGCTAGTGGGAGATGGGGCAGGGGGAGGGGGAGAAGATATTGATCAAAGGGTACAAATTTTCAGTTATCAGGTGAATAAATGGAGACCTAATTTACAGTATGGTGACTCTAGTTAATAATACTGTAATGCACACTTGAAATTTACTGAAAGAGTAGATCTCAAACGTTCATACCACTCACACACAAAAGGTAATCATGAGGGGGGATGTATGTCTTAATTAGTTTGTGGTAATCATTTCACAACATATACATGTATCAAAGCATCATGTTGAGTACACCTTGAGTATATACAATTCTTTTGGCCAAAATAAACAAATAAAAAATTTTAGGTGGTGAAAGCTCAGGAAAAATGCACCATTCTTTTCCTACATTATAAAAAGTTTGAACTAGTGCAGTAAGTTCTAGCTAGTGCAGCAAGACAAGAAAAATAAATGAAAGGCATACCGATTGGAAAAGAAAAAAGTGTTGCTATTTTCAGTTGACATAATTGTCAGTATAGAAGTTCTCAAGGAAATAATAGGGAAACCTCTAGAACTAATAAATGACCTGAGCGAGTTAGTAGCATATAAGATCAACACACAAAACTCAACCCCATTTCTATATGATAACAATGAATATGTGACAACACATTAAAAACACAGTACCATTTATAATCACTCTAAAGAAAATGAAATAATTTAGGTGTAAATAAAACAAAAGATGTATGAAATCTCTATGCTGAATACTACAGACTGCTGTGAAATGATCAAAGAAAGCCTAAATAAATTGAGAAACAATACTATGTTCATAGATTCAAAGATGTGACCTAGTAAAAATATAGATTTTCCCCAAGTTGATGTAAGGGTTAATTCAATTCTTATCAAAACCTCAGCAAGTATTTTGCAAACATAGATTAGCTTATCCTAAATTTGTAGGGAAAGGCAAAGGACCTAAAATAGTTAAAACAATTCTGAAAAAAATTAAGTGGGAGGGATATTCTACTTGCTAAGACTTACTGTGCAACTACAGTCATCAAGATTGTGTGGTACTGGGGGAGGGATAGATACATAGATCAATGAACTGAACAGAGAGTAAGAAATAGACCCACAGAAATAGGCCCTAATGATTTTTGACAATGGTGCAAAAGCTATTTAATGAAGGAAGGAGTCTTTCCACAAATGGTGGAGGAACAACTCAGACATTTACAGGCCAAAAAAACCCCCAAAAAACCCCAAAGACAAAAGAACTCTGACCTAAGCTCACATGTTATACAAAAATCAATACAAAATGGATCATAGACTTGGGTTTCCCTGGTGGCGCAGTGGTTGAGAGTCCGCCTGCCAATGCAGGGGACATGGGTTCGTGCCCCAGTCCGGGAGGATCCCACATGCCGTGGAGTGGCTGGGCCTGTGAGCCATGGCCGCTGAGCCTGCGCGTCCGGAGCCTGTGCTCCGCAACGGGAGAGGCCACAACAGTGAGAGGCCCGCGTACTGCAAAAAAAAAAAAAAAAAAAAAAAAAAAAAAAAAGATCATAGACTTAATTGTAAAACATAATACTATATACTGTTTAGAGGAATAAGGGCGAAAAACTTTGGAACCTAGGACTAGGTAGAGGTTTCAGACTTGACATAAAAGGTACAACCCATAAAAGAAAAAAGTGACAAAATTGGCCTCATCAAAATTAAAAAAAAAAAAATTTTGCTGTGCTAAAGACCCTGATAAGAGGAAAAGACAAGGTACTCACGGTGACTATAAAAGAATAGTAGGAGGGGGCGTTATGGTGATGGAATAGTTCTGTATATTGATGGAGGTAGTTACACAAACCTAAATACATGATAAATTTTCATACAACAACACACACGCAAAAATGAGTGCACAAAAACCTGATTAACACTGAATAAGCTCTGTGGATAGAATCAATGTCAATTTCCTGCTTTGATACTGTACTATAATTTTTCAAGATATTATCATTGGGAGAAACACGACGAGGGTACATAACATGTATTTTTTTCTTTTGAGAACATGCTGTGAATGTATAATTATTTCAAAATGAAAGTTTAATAATTAATTAATTAAAAATTTAAAATGCATGCCTACCCGCCGGTTTGTGAAGACAGAATAACATTCTTTCACTAGCACTGTTTTGATCATGTCTAGATCTGTGATAGCCAACACAGGCTGTCGACCATCAAAAAACCTGTGTAGGGAAAACAGAGCTGATTAAACTTAATGAGCCAGTTTCTGTAGCTGGAACCACAACCAGAAGTCCAGATTTTCAACTAGATGTTACATAATCCCTACTCCTAGAGATCATGGTTAGAAATAACATTAAAACATGGGTTAGGTCTAGGTGGTGTGTGTATGGGTATTTCCTATACCAACTTCATAATTCTTAGGGCTTTAAAATATTTCATATCAAAACATAAGTTAGCTTAGTAAATAATTGAAGGCAAGTTAATTAACTTGAAACAAAAAAATAATTAATTACGGAGTCCACCCATTCTGTCATTTTTGAAGATATATCAAAAGCATGAAAAATGCAATGATGTAATAGCTGAAACTTGTAGACACACTGATCATAAATATGTACAATGTGTCTGCAAATGGAAGAAGATTAAGAATGCTCAAAAGTGAAAGTAGGATTATGAAAGGTTTCTTTGCTCTATTTTCAAAAATACGCTTACTTTATACTTTTTTAAAGGAAATCATATTTTAAATAACAAGGAGATATCCTTGGTAGCATCAAGGATTTGAAACAAAAGGACTGAGAGAATAAATTAATTCAGAGGAACATGTATAAATTCATTTTCAAAATATTTTCTTTTCACTATTTATATTTATTCTTCGACAGGGGTTCCAAGAGGGCCTAGGGCTCCATGTAGGTGACATCCATCAGCAGCTAGGCAGGCCCACTTTTGACACACGTACCACACAAAGCTGACTCCTCAGATGTGACACATCCCAATTTGGCCTGATCTCCTGACTGTCAGGATGCCCGTTCATGGGAATGGGCCACTGGCATGAGGCTGACTCTAAGTTAATCACACTGTCGTCTGGCATTTTGTTTCCTCTATCAATCGTTTGCAATGGCTAGAACACAATGGAAGGTTTTCTGCATGTTACCTATTATTCCTCTGACTTCACACAGGAATTTCAAATGGTTTTGTGATCACATATAAAAATGGATGAGAACTAAAACTGAGAGGGTTTAAGTGAGTGTCGTGTGCATTTAGTGTTGAAGCAGTGACAGAAGGGATTGAGGAGGCACTTAATCTGCTTTTTCATCTGACTGACCATATTTCTTGGATGATTTCCCTTCTTCCCATCATGTTTTTTCAAAAACACCTGGATGGAGAAGGGATAGTGGTTTGGGGTAACCCTTTATACTCATGACGTCACTCCAGCCTTAGTATTTCTTACACTCTGAGTTAAAATTCAGATTCTTGGGCCCCATCCCAGATCCTCCAGGTTCAGTGTTGCTGGCGGGTGGGGCCCAAGGCTTAATCTTTAACAAGCCCTCCCAGGTGGTTCTTATTTACACCTAAACATGAGAAACATTTTCTAAAAAGAGAACTATGAAAGAGTGACTCCATCCAGAGCTCAAAAGTACTAAATGTTGGAGGGGCATTTGGAGCTGGTCCAGTGGCAATCCAGTGCTACGTGTTTTTCCACGCAATCACGTTGCCTTTTGGGGCCATGGCAACTCAGCAGAGCCCTATGGTTTCTGAGAACTTGATGAGAGAAGATGAAGAGGTACAGAGAGGAAGAACTTTCTCCCACTTGCTTTTGGCAAATAGTCACCACGTTACACCTCTCCTGCTGCTCGCACCAAACCTCCAGCAGCTGCAAAGGGGACCAGCCACTGCAATCAGCTGGGGTCACTCTACAAAATCATCAAGTCCTTCAGCCCATCGGAAACACTCTGGGTTAGAAATATCCCACATCTCTTCAAAGTCAGAGGAATAGAGTAGTTAAAGCAATACCAGTATACACTTCTACTGAAAAGTCTTGACTTAAAAAAAAACAAACTAAACTACATAAGTGCAGAGACATTTTTAAAAAGCTGAGCAGAAATGGTTTCCTTTTCTTGTTACCTATACCCCCGAGTCCTTCTTTGAAAAGGACATATTAAATCCAAAATTTAGGTAAAGGAGTTTTGGTTTTTAATTAAAAGTGAATCATGTGGGAGACGATAAAAGCATACATTTGTGAGCAGATATTAGAATGTTCTGGAATAATGCATTTTATGCAATTAAAGGTGCCCCAAGGAAGGAAAAAATGGCGAAGGGGGGAAGAGCAAGGTACTGGGCATAAAGTGATGTTAGGAGTCCCTGGGCCTCAAAGTCTGGAGCAAAGTGATGACCTGTGACTCTCCAGGCCTGACTCAGACTGTGGACCTGGACACCTGGTGACATCTGGGATCCCTGGTAGAACAAGCCTCCAAAGCTTTATGATAGATGACTTCATCCTAGGAAGCTCTGGACTGAGACTGTCCTCCACACCACAAGGGGACACCACATCATAACAAGTCTACGCAATGGAAGTTTCCAGAATACTCACCCCCACGTTTTCCCATACTTCTTAAAACATTTATTGTCAAAATCCCAAATACCCTGCAAGAAAAAAAAATTGGATTATTAGTTTAAATGTATTGAACTTTACCTCTAATTAGGACAAAAATTACTTGAATCGCATGATATCAGGCTTCCTATTTCCCACTGGCAAATGCAAGGAAACACTTATTCAGAGACATCTTAGGGGAAGGAAGACAAAATAGAGGAGATATTTGAAATGGAGAATTTAAAATCACTCGAATTTTCTTTGAGTATTGTAGATACTAAACACTTACCCTTGTCAATGAACACTAATTACTCCTTGTCTTTCTGAGGGTTTTTGCTTGAGCACCGTGTTGTCTCTAAAATCTCATAACCCTCTGAGTTAATCCTCCAGGGACAAGTGAGAAAACTGAAGCTGAGGGTAAGAGTTTCCTACACACACTTGCATCTCCTAGTTAAGCAGCCTTTTCATTTATCTCATGAGCCCCCTCTAGAATTCTAGCAGAATAAGGGAGTTAAGGCGCCAGTAACTTCTTTGGGTCTAGCAGTAAACAAAACATCTAGGGCGTGTGGTGAGTGATAAAGTGAGTGAGTGAATGAATGAATGACAAAGTAGATCGCCTTCTAGTTTTCCAGCTCAGCACGGAAAAGATGGGGAGATACCACAACTACACAAAGGACAAAGGACAGTGCAATTAAAACACTTGCCCTGAGTTTTCACTTCTGTAACTTAAAAACAAACAACAACAAAAACCTTCCTGTAGTTAACTTTCTGCTGTGATATTTGATGGTTTAACTATGCAAAAGAAAGTCCCAGAAATGTGGGTCTCGGAGTGCATCTACTAAGGAGTTCATCCGGGAAAGGTGGAAAATAAATTATTGCTTTTTCAGAGAGAAAACAGTTCATGAAGTTCACAGGCAGTAATGAGATAATGAAGACCTCAGTTGGGAGAATCAGGATCTGAGAAACAAGGCTTATGTCTGCAGGAAAGGAAATCTGAGCCAGAGAGCAGCCTACACACAAGGCTCTGCCCCCTGGACACATGGACGTAGCTCATGACCTTCATTTCAGGGGCCAGGCCCTGGGCAAGGCATCAGAGCTGGATTAATATCAAGGCTCAGCCAGAATTCATAGTCCATATGCCACCTAGTACATTCTGTTCAGTTAAATTAAAATTTTAATAATTTTGCCAAATCCTGTCCTTTCTAGTGATTTTCCATAAGTAATTCTGCCTTGTTTTTTTGTTTTTTAACCCACAGTTCATTTAGTAGTTAAATATCTGAAGTCGAAGACAACCACTATCCAGTCTCCGTTATACTCTCTCTCTGCTCAAACTCCTCCATGAGGTGCCTCCTTTGAAGACACAGAAGTAAAGCAGAAAGTTCTTGTTCCATCTCTCAAATCTCCAAAATAGTCACCGGTACGAGAGGTGGATTAGAGCATGGAAATAACTGCTGGGGTTAGCAGTTCTTGAGGGAATTCAAGTGTGTGCAAATTACTCAACGGTGAGTACTAGGGTTGCCTCAGAAAGTGAAGTTTCCAATCAATCCAGGAGGAATTTCTTTTAAAAAGGTACCCACAGCACATGCTAGCAAAAGGAAAGTCTGACTGTAGTGTACACAGCTTCATGAGTCATGGCTGGGCACCCCCTTCATGCTTTTCTCCTAAGGGGGATGGTGCCTTCCTGGGAATCTGCACCTGGCAGAAAGAAAATCCTCTTCACAATACTCACCAGGTGGAAAATCAAGTCCTGTGCTGAATCAGCTAGAGAGCTGGGCTGTCTGAGGCCGCAAAACCTGAGGCTCCTAACAGCTGAAAATGGAGCCATGGGGTAAACTTGGCCATGTGCTGAGTGGAGCCTATGGTGTCGTTTCTGGAAAGCATGAAACTTCAGACCTTTCTCTTGAGGAGGGGAAATTTTATCATGGAACTTAGCTGAGATTTGCAACCAGAAGAAGGAAAGCTGGAGCTCAAACATCACGCACCTTTTGGTAGGACAGAATATTTCCAAAATAAGGCAGAGGTGTTGGCCCAGGAATCCCCAGCTTCTTAAAAAGTCCATGTGAATAAGTTCCATATCTATAAAGTGAAAGAGGAAACCAGGTCACAGGGATTGTGTAGTAAGTGCTGGAGCTGGCCAGTCACTGACTCAGAACTGGACAGTCAGCCTAGGGAGGTAACATGTAGGTGATAACTAATAACAGTGATTCCAAAAGTGATATTACATTCACTCATCACCTCCTTTCCCACTTGCACTGTGAGACCCACAAAAAGTAATGATGATTAGATAAAAGCAGCTGAAGTCTTCACCGTCCCAATCCTAGAATGAATACTTGATAAATGTTTCCAATTTGAGTGTTCCTGAGAAGTTGAGGCAGGAATCTTC
Organism: Lagenorhynchus albirostris; assembly: GCF_949774975.1. Classification (NCBI taxonomy): domain Eukaryota; kingdom Metazoa; phylum Chordata; class Mammalia; order Artiodactyla; family Delphinidae; genus Lagenorhynchus; species Lagenorhynchus albirostris. The sequence goes on from NC_083109.1 coordinate 81,548,508, forward strand.
CAGGGAATTAATCATGTTTATTAGTTACTTGACTCTTCCATGATTTGGAGATTCTCATTCTAGGTAGAAAGGGGAAAAGGTTTTTTTTTGGTAGTACCCAAAGCTTTAGCAACTTCTGGTCCATTAACTTGGATCTTCAAAACAGACAAGGAAAGGGAGACCTGATTAGCACCCCAAGTCCAAGATCACAGAGGAGACAAGCCTGGACAGTTACTCACATATAGAGAAGCACGAGGATGGTAGCCAGGAGAACCCAGGTTTCCGTGGAAAAGCTTGAGATTGGGTCCATGGCCACTTTCCTCTGAGTTTCCCTCCTCTGAGTTTCCTTTCAGCTGTGTGTGCTATTCTTTGCAGGCCTTTGAGTGTGGAGTTTCCCTTCCTGGCCAGTGGAGATTCAGTGAGGCTGGAAGGTTTATGTTCTGGGAAGGGGGTGGAGCTGGAGCTGCAGCCAGTAGAAGGGCCACCTGTGCTCCACCTGCATGAGCCCTCCCTGCCTTGATGGTTGGCAAAGCATCAGGGACACTCCAGTTCGACGTCCCTTGAGTTGGTATCTGTGACAATTCAATATCAACTCAATCAGTGTTATCAGTAAGCCCAACTATTACAGAAACTCACATAAAGCCACTGACCATATCTCCTCTAAACTACCCTTGTCCCCATAACTGCCCACACTTTAAAATACCTGAAATTCTTCCAACAAGCTAGGTCTACAGATCTTTACCCATGCAGTTTCCTCTGCCTAGAAATGTCCTTGTTTCCTCTCTAAGTCTCCTGTTCATCCTTCAAATCCCAGCTCAGACAGAACCCACCGTTTTAGAGACTTTCCTAACCAACTTCCTTGAACAGATATAACCTCTTCTTCCTCTGGCGAACTTCTGTCCTCTGCACACAGTTTTAATATGTCCATCACGATTGTTGGATTCCTTACCTAGTTCCCCCACCAGATTGAGAGCTTGTGCACAGTCTGGGTATTCGTCACCATCATGTCCCTGGAACCAAGACAGTGCTTTCTGCCGAGTGGGAATGAGAAAGTTTGGTGGACTTGAGCTGGTAGAGGTAAGATCACTGGGCCACTCTATGTCCTTTTCAAGCGGCTCTTTGGTGACCACACCATCTTCCTGGATTATTAATACAACAAGAGAGCCTGGCTGCACCTCGGCCACCATCCCTGCACATTCAGGATGATCCTTCAGGATTCTATTGACAAGAGGGCTCCTGAGGGAGACACAGGATATGGAGGGGATGGTGATGGCGCACTAAGGAGTATTGATTCAGGCTGATTCCTGTCCTGCCCTCAGATAGTCCTGCATTAGACAGCAAGTTAGACAGATTCTAGGCCAAAGAATGGCCTCCTATCTCTGGAGAAGCTGCAAGTCCAAGATCAATGGGTGTAAAGAGGAGAAATCTGCCTGATAGCCAAGCGGGCCCCACCTCTTTATCCACCAGTGTTGTGGCACACACAGTACACAGGACTCCAAAAAGATGGTATGAGGTTTTTCTATGGGGCAAAGTGGGCTCAGAGCAGATGGCTTCCTGCTTTTTGACAAGTAGGGAATTTATAATGGGTATGAGGACCTGGCAAGGAGGAGGCTTATATTAGAGGTCAGTGTCATCTGTGAGCCCGCACCCCATTCCTTATGAGAGAAACCTGAGGATTGAGGGTCTGGAAATTACATGGCCTCATTGTCATTATTCTGACCCAGGTCCTGGGATTGCTTGGCCTGGAAAACCATGAATTACGTAAAAAACAAAATCTCAAAGATTCTTAAACTCAACAGAAACACAAGACATTTAAGCTGTGCTTGCGCACTTCCTTCTCTCTTTATCCTTTCTCACTTTAAGTCCTTCTGCAGAAAGTGATACCCACCTTTCACCAACTCTTTCCCTCCCTCTTACTTGAAAGTCCCCAGGGCTCCTGGACAACAAGCCTGAGAGGGTGGATGTCTCATTGGTAAAATGCAGTAAGTCCCAACTATGTCACCTGCCTTCTTTTGTTTCCTTGGGGACTTGTCATGCAGCATGAAACTTCTACCATCATAGTTTGTCATCTTTGGGTTCAGACTTTCTCCAGGAGACACCTGTTAAAATCCATAGCTGCCACTGGTAAGTAAAATGCATGAATACATCTATTCATTCGTGCATTGATTCAAGGTCAAGTGGGTGAATGTCAGGTGCAGGTATTGTGCTGGGGTGTGGGCTAGAAGCCATACAGTCTCCTTCCTTGAGAGCAGCTTCCAAGTGGAGGGAGTGAGACACACAGCCATGCTTAGTGTGTGGCATACCTCTGGAATCTCTGAAAAAAGAATGGAGCCCTACAGAGAGGTAGTGAAGGAGGGAAGTGGCTGCAAGCCTGAATACCGACAAAGGACAGGCCTGGGAAACTGGAAGATGATCCCCAGGAAAAGTAGGATAGAAAGTCCCTGAAACTCTGATACATTTCTGCCCTCTTTCGGTACCTTCTCTGGGCGCTGTTAAGTAGGGTCGTGTTACAGCCCCCAGGTTACAGATGTAGAGACTGAGGTTTAGTGACTGCAGGTGGCTTCCCAACAGCTGTTGATCACAACCTGTCACATGTAAGCTAACATGAAGATAGATTGGCAAGTCTTCTGCACTGAAATGCCAGTATGCAATGTTTGCTGTTTCGTGATAAGGGTCACTATGGGAAATAGTGAAACCCGAGGCTGCAGCAGCAACTTGGTTACAATCTGGCTCCTACCTCCATGGCTACCCCTGCCCAGGAGCTCCCCCACGGGTCTCCAGAACCAAGGACTCTATCTCACCTCACCAGGAATAAAGACAGGTGCAGGTCATGAGGACACTAAGGGTCTTGTGTGTAGGATCCACCTATGTTCCCAACTGAGAGGAACACAAAATACACCCCACATGGGATGATTGGGGTGTTGTCTGATAACTACTGACAACTTAATTCACTCAACTAAACCCACAGCCTTTCTTATTCTTCTTGAGAACAAAACCATTTATAGAAACTATATGATTTCATCTTCCTCCAAAACACACACTTGGCTATGATGATTTTCTCACTAAGCCTTATATGACCATCACCTGCCCTATTCACCGCAGGACCTGGTCCAGCTGGTTGGAATCTATCCCAATGGCGATAGGATAGTCATTTCCTGGGAATAAAATGTAGCCAGTACCACGTCCTAACCAATACAAATAGCCTTGCTCTGCAAGGGGAAATAATAGAAGGCATGATCTTTGTGCCCCTTCATTCACAGCCAGGAAGACCTAACAGGAAGCGACGTATATACTAAGATTGTGAAGGAAGACGTGTGCGCCTGAAGGTCACCCCACACCCCATGTCTCTCATCTAGTCGTTTGTGTACTAATGGGCTCGTCATGTACTTTCAAAGCTCTGTTCTCAATGCCTAGGGCACAAATATGACTAAAATCCAGACAGTATTCAGGTTGAAGACAGAGACAAATAGGTAGTTATAGTACAGCCAAGGTAAACTAATTATATAAGTTTCAGAAACAGTGTCTTCATCAACTATAAATGGCTTATCTTCTCAGTCCTTAGCAATGAGCTGGAGTTGAAAATCAAATAACACTCAGGGAGGCGTTACCTCACTAATAGGTGAACAGGGTGTCAGGGACTCGGTGATGCAAGAGGCACTGTCAGTCTGCTATTCCTGTCCTTTTATATTGTTTGCCTAGGTGGCTCCTCTTCTGGGAAGCCTGTCCTGATGTCCACTGGCTGAAAGAATTGCCCACCATATGGGGAGGCAGTGTTGCTCTGGAGTGATTTGTGTGTTAGACTCAAATTTCACAGGTCACAGCCTGGAGTGTACAAACAATGAAAGCAAGATTTTGTGTTTGTATTATATCTCTGCTCCCATGCCCTCATTCTTCTCACTAGGGCAATGGCATTGAGCATGCCATTTCAGGGTAACAGGTGATAGCTAAGTTTTGGTGGCTTGGGGAGGTGAGTAGACAACTTTTCAGGGTCTCCTAGTGTCAAGGGTGGGGAGATAGTGACAGGACATTCTGTCCTGGCCTTAGAGGAGGTGGGCACCTCACCCCAGTGTCACTGTATGTTGGTTGGGATCCATGCCTGCTGTGTTCAGGCCACGTGCCAAGCCCTGATAATAAAAAAGTCAAAATCTTTGCTCTCATGAAGCCTACACTTAAAGGGGAGAGAGACATAAACAAATAACTTCTCAAATAAGTATTGAGTTACATATCAGGACATGTATTATGAAGTAGAAGAACCCCTTACTTAAGCTCCCTTACCATTGATATAGTTGACTTTTCTTTCTTTCCTTAAACTCTGTCCTCCTTGAAAGATATGAAGGCAACAGAATAAGCAGGACTTGACGCATTGGGAGTGTGTGACCTTGGGCATCCCTGGGTCTGTTCCTCATCTGTCCGTGATGGAAATTGACCAGAATTCATCTAAAAGGAACTTATTTCAACCACGTGGTCCCTTCACTGCCTGCCTCTCTCAGCCTCTGTGTCTGTGGAGGATTTTCTAAACATTCCCTCCATTATTCTTCCTCCCTTAAAGGTCATTGAGGGTCCCCAAGTCCCCCAGCCCCTCAGAACCTCAAGGGTTCTTGACAGCAAGATGGAGAGCCAAGATGGAATAGGATGGACCTGCGAGAAGACAACTAACCGTTTAGGTCTTGAGCTGTAAATTCTAGAGTGGTTTCTCAACTGGGGCTGCAGAGAGGGGCATACACCACACACACACACACACACACACACACACACACACACCACACCCACGCATAGAGCAAGACCTAACCTCAGGCAAGGAAAGCTAACAATTCTTTTTTTTTTAAATTTTTATTTTTTAACATCTTTATTGGGGTATAATTGCTTTACAATGGTGTGTTAGTTTCTGCTTTATAACAAAGTGAATCAGTTATACATATACATATGTTCCCATATCTCTTCCCTCTTGCGTGTTGTAAGTACTCAGCCTTCATTAAGTGATTCAGTCCCCCCCCCAACCCCGCCACAAGCCCATGAGGTAAGTGTTGTTATGATCTCTCTTTTACAAATGAGCAAGCTGGGACACAGAAGGGTGACAGGACCACTCAAGGATGCATCACTAATTACTCACAGAGTTGGGATTCAAATTTAGATTATCTAGCTTTAGAGCCCAAGGTCTTAAATTAAACCAGGCTCAGCCTTGCCCAAGAATTTAATGGGAGCCTATCACTGAAACCCGGATCTTCCAAGACGGTGGTGACCAGTGTTCTGCCCCAAACCAGAGACAAGGTGATGTCCCCTTTCAAGCCCATCGATGAGAGCTGGGGTGAGGTAGGAGAATATTTTTTCAGACCCACACACATTGCACCATAGAGAAAGCCCCTCCCCCATGCCCCGAAGCAGAAGAACCTCCATAGACTTCACAGCAAAGGGAAGAAGAGGAGGACATCCTCAGGGCTGCTCACTTTCTACTCCATCCTGGAGGGTCTCTTTCCTGATAAACTAGCCACTAACATCTCTACCACCCTGTACACCGTATAAAGTTCTTTCATGTCTCTCTTAATTGATCATCGTGAAAACTCTGTGAGATAAGCAGTATTGGGATTATTTAATTCCCCCTTGACAGATGTGGAAATAGAAGCTCAGGGTGGAGAAAAGTCCTGCCCAAGCAATTAAACCATGAATCCAGATCACAGAGCCAGATCTTGCGATTCTAAACTGTGCCTATGGCTTGTTCGCTTAGATTCAAGGCGCCTCCTGAAATAACTTTGCAGGTTATGTCATCTTCCCATGGGATAACTATTTCCTGCCACACATCCCATCGTGCTTCCACTCTTGTTCCAAATGCTGCACAGCTGGTTGTGACTACAAAAACGATATGCACATCCTTCTACCCGTTACTAAGTTGGGTATTCACTGCACTTTTGGTGTCAGCAGTTCGAGGATGTAGCAAATGGTTCAGACATGTCACAATCAGAATCATTTGGGTTTCCAGGAGAGCAGAAAGTAAAAAGTGATGAAAAAGAGTAAAAGAGGAATCAGAGAACAGAGGCAAATATCGGACAACCATATGGAAAGGAATGAACGAAACAGGAAGTGTAAGATGAAGGAAAAAAACGAGGGTCTTGGGGCATGTTGGAAAAGAAAGGAAAAGCATTGGTCTCTCCTCATCGCTGCAGTAACTTCCTAACAAGTTTTGCTTGACTCTGTGCTGGCCTCATCCAGGGAATTCCCTTCTTAAGCCACCCGACAGAGCCTGGTAAAACACAGATCTTGTAACATTCCTCTGTGGTTCAAATCCCTACAAACACTCCCATCATCCCCAAGATAAAATCTAAGTGCCTCAGGGTAGTATCTGAAGACGCTTCTTCATCTGGCCAAGAGTGGCATCTTCAGACTTGTCTTGATCCCATCTCCTCATGCATTTGGCCAGAAGGAGAGAAGGGGAGAGGGCATTTCAGGATGTGAGAGTGGCCCACCTTACCATCATTATCATTGTTGAGTATGCTTCTCATTTCTTGGTTGAAAAAGACAGGGTCTAAATCAAGCCAACTTTCTTACTGCTAATAAAGGAGTGATCAGATCCCAGGCCAAGACAGGGATCCTCTGCTTCTAGGGTCAATGTCTCACACTGGTCTGGTCAACAGGGGGCTGGAGAGCGTGCAAGGCCTCTGGAAAGAGCTATTGGGCTTTGCAGGCACCATAGTGACCTGTCTTGGACTTGATAGGGTACAGTCCTGGGATTTGAAAATTTTAACTGAGGTAAAACTCATGGCACAAAATTAACCATTTTAAAGTGAACAACTTAGTGTCATTTAGCACATGCACAATGTTGTGCTACCTACACCACTATCTAGTTCCAAAATAGTTCCATTACACCAAAATAAAATTTGTGCCCATTAAGCACATACTCTCCACTCTCCTCTTCCCAGGCCCTGATAACAACCAATGTACATTCTAGATGTTTCATATAAATGGATTCATGTAATATGTGGCCTTTTGTGTCTGGATTCTTTCATTCACGTTTCAAGGTTCATCCCTCTTGCACCATGCATCAGTACTTCACTCCTTTGATGGATGAATACTATTCTATTTATGAAAAAATTAATTAACAGTCAATCTAGGGCTTCCCTGGTGGTGCAGTGGTTAAGAATCCGCCTGCCGATGCAGGGGACATGGGTTTGAGCCCTGGTCTGGAAGATCCCACATGCCACAGAGCAACTAAGCCCATGCGCCACAACTACTGAGCCTGCGCTCTAGAGCCGTGCTCCACAACAAGAGAAGCCACCGCAATGAGAAGCCTGCACACTGCAAGGAAGAGTAGCCCCTGCTCACTGCAACTAAAGAACACCAGTGCAGGAAGGAAGACCCAATGCAGCCAAAAATAAACAAATAAATAAATAAATAAAAGTTCCCTTAAAAAAAATAGTCAATCTAAGAAAGAAATAGAAAATTTTATTCGAGCCAATCTGAGGATTATAACCTGGGAGACAATCTTTCAGAAAGCTCTGAGGACCGTTCCAACCATTAGAGGTCAAAGCACAGTTATGTAAGTTTTTGAGTCAAAAGGTTATACAACAGGGCTTCCCTGGTGGCGCAGTGGTTGAGAGTCCGCCTGCCGATGCAGGGGACACAGGTTCGTGCCCCGGTCCGGGAAGATCCCACATGCCGCGGAGCGGCTGGGCCCGTGAGCCGTGGCCGCTGAGCCTGCGCGTCCGGAGCCTGTGCTCCGTAACAGGAGAGGCCACAGCAGTGGGAGGCCCGCGTACCGCAAAAAAAAAAAAAAAAAAAAAAAAAGGGGGTTATACATCAAATGACATACTGACAATTTACACAAGCCAGATCTGCACGTTGCAACCCCTTACAAGACTAAAAGGATTGTTATCTCTAAGGAGTTATCTTGCTGGCACCAGAGAAAATTGCTCTTGACGATGAAGCAGGCATTCCTGTGTCTTCTAAGGAGGTCTGGTTAATGCACATGCACAATGCACTCTAAAGGGGGAGCGTGGCCCAAATTGCAGAGAGGGAATTTGTTTTTTTTTAAGATTTTTTTTCTTTTGATGTGGACCGCTTTTAAAGTCTTTATTGAATTTGTTACAATACTGCTTCTGTTTTCTGTTTTGGTTTTTTAGCCTCGAGGCATGTGGGATCTTAGCTCCCCAGCAGGGATCCAACCCACTCCCCCTACATTGGAAGGCAAAGTCTTAACCACTGGACCACCAGGGAGGTCCCGGCAGAGAGGGAATTTTTTTTTTTTTTTTTTTTTGTGGTACGCGGGCCCCTCACTGTTGTGGCCTCTCCCGTTGCGGAGCACAGGCTCCGGACGCACAGGCTCAGCGGCCATGGCTCACGGGCCCAGCCGCTCCGCGGCATGTGGGATCCTCCCGTACCGGGGCACGAACCCGTGTCCCCTGCATCAGCAGGCGGACTCTCAACCACTGCGCCACCAGGGAAGCCCCCAGACAGGGAATTTAATGTATGAAAACTTTTTTTCTTGTCTTGCCTTAAAAATAAGTTTGTTTCATCATATTGTATACAACATATACAACCATTTATTTATCCATTCATCCATGGATTTTCCTTGTTTCCAACCTTTTGCTTTTGTGGATGGTGCGGCAACGAACATGAAGATACATGTACTGGTTTTGAGAAACTGTTTCCAATCCTGTCATCTCCCCAGGAGTGCAGCTGCTGGGTCATGTGGTAATTCTATGCTTTCCTTGCTGAGGAGTGGCCAAACATTTTCCATGATTGTCGCACCACTTTACAACCCCACCAGCAATGAATGAGCTGTCCAATTTCTACACATTCTCACCAACACTTGCTTTTTACATTATTTTTTATAGCCATCCTATTGGCTGTAATGCAGTAACATTTCTGACATTTTGACTTTTTGGAACCACAAAATCAAAACGTCCAAATGGTTAAGAATCTGTACGAATTTGCCAGGGAATGAGGGGGAAAGCGGGGAGGAAAAGGTATGGATGGGAACCTGCCCCAGGAGGTCCCTTAGCTTCCTATGGACTCCAGGGACATCTGTGCTCCTGTTGTGTAGACAGCTGGCTAGCAGGGATCCACAAAATGTGGCTGATATCAGGCGCTGGGTGAGTTATTTAAACCCTCTCAACCTCAGTTGCCTAATCTATAAAATGAGCATTCATAATTATGTCTTTCCCTCCTCAAGGAGCGCAGATCAGACCAGACTCTGGTCCCTGACCTGAAGGTTTTGGGGCCTGATCTGCAAGTCGGCCTCCTGGTGGCTTTGAGTGAAGAGAACATGTGACCTTGTCCATCAGATACCTGACCCTCAGCAGACCCTCTAGAAATGTTCACTCTTATGAGCTCATAAACTGTTCAACTAGTGCTAATAAGGACAAGAATTATAGCGTAATCACAAATTATGGAATGTATCTTCTGACAGCAAGAGGAGGAGACATGAGCTGAAGCTGTAGTGAAAAATCATTAAAATGTTGGGTTTGCTGAACGTGAACTCTTCATTTCTTTCCTCCTTGTTTAATGTTTAATGTTTAAATGGCTCCTCTTACCACCTGCTGTGTGTGGCGACACTGAGTCATAAATGTTCAGGACATTATTTCCTGGATTCTAACTGGGGCTGGGGGTGTCTGTCCAGCTGTGTGAGCTCAGGGCCCAGAGCAGGACCTCCAGCCCCACTTCGCCCCACCTCTGTAGGACCTCAAAGTCCCCTGGGGTGATGTCCCTCCCACTCTCCTCCTCCTACCCTGGGGCAAAAATTGTTTCTGAAAAGTTTCCAAACTTGAGTCCATTGCTGGCCGAGCAAAGACAGATCCCAAGGGAAAAAATAAACAAACAAGAAGAATCAAGAGAGTTCATTCCCTCCTTACAGACACGGTGTATTCATGAAATTCAGCCAGGACTTCCAGGCAGTTACCAGATCCCTCACCCTGAGCTGCACGTTCCTCCCCCAGTTACTGGGAGTATCGGCTGCTACTGATTAAAGGCTGCCCTGCTCTCTAGAGAATCTCCCGGGGCCAAACTGAAGCCACTTCACCTGGGAGCCTGTGCCTCCTGGGGGATAAGAAGACCAGTCTATGATGGGGTACAAAAGGCTGGCCTGTGCCTCCAAGTGGGATCTACTCTGTATTACAAATCTCTTTCAGGCTTCCTGTGGAATCAAACTCCACAGAGAGCACATCTTCACCCAGCTTTTCCCCTTGCCCACCCAGAGTCCCCTCATTCCCTTCCCCTGAGATCACTCCCTCAGTAAACTATTTGTGCCGGAGCCCTCAGGCCCTGCTTTTACGGAACCAGACCCAAGACAGTGGCTGAGCCCGAGCTCATGTGTGCACAGTGGCATTCAGCGGAGGGGCATAGAAGGGGCATAGAAGCACTGAAATTCAGCCCAAACTCTGTGGGCCAAGCAATGCAAGGAATGGACGGGCTTGTCTGATTTGCCCAAAACCACTGATTAGTCTAGACTCAGTCCTGGATGGACGGTCCTGGGATTTTAAACTCAGGGGCTCCAGCTTCAGAGCCACTCCTCGGTCATGGTCACGGTCACAGTGTAGTGCTACCTCCTTAGGAAAAAAACAAGACAAAGCACGATCAAGTCGTCCCATCCCTGATGCTGCTCTCTGATGAGGAAAGGGCTGTCTGCCAGGTTCCTCCACTCTGAAGTTACCCCTTCTGCTCTACAATGAATGGGTATTCTGAGCAGCACTACTTTGAAGCTATGTAAGTTTCCTCGTCAAATTGCAATTTATCCGTTAATTTATTTACATATATCTGTATGTACTCATGTTTTCCTATTTTCTTGAATGGCTTAACAGCTCTTACTATCCTTATTTATTATAATGCTCAAATGGTCTCTGATTTGGGCAGTGGAAGCCCCTCAGGCTGGCTTCTGGGTCCTTTGGACACATCCCCCTCAATGTTTACAGTTCCTTGCTTTCTAGCCCAAGACGGTCCATCGTCGTCATGTACTTTCCCAGCCCTGGAATCAGCCATTTCTCTAAGGAGCCCAATTCCTTTCAGTGGAAAATGATATTTATAATCCAAGATCTGGGCACAAGGTATGCTCATTGCTATTAGGGTGTTATTGTTTCTACACTGTATCAGTGGAAAGCAGTAGGTGTCATGTGTTTTTGTAGCTACACAAACACACACACATACCTATCTATCTATATCTGTAACTCTCTGTCATCTGTCTATCTATCATCTATTTATCTATCTATCTATCTGTCTATATCATCCAGTCTGCTATCATCTACCTACATAGAAAAGCATGGATTTAATATGACCCTGCAATCCCACTTCTAGGCATATATCTGGAGAAAAACATGGCCCAAAAGGATACATACACCCCAGTGCTCACTGCATCACTATTTACAATAGCCAGGACATGGAAGCAACCTATTTCCATCGACAGAGGAATGGATAAAAAAGATGTGGTACATATATACAACGGAATATTACTCAGTCATTAAAAAGAATGAAATAATGCCATTTGCAGCAACATGGATGGACCTAGAGATTGTCATACTGAGTGAAGTAAGTCAGACAGAGAAAGAGAAATATCGTATGATAACCCTTATATGCAGACTCTAAAAAGAAATGATACAAATGAACCTATTTACAAAACAGAAACAGACTCACAGACTTAGAGAACAAGCTTATCATTACAGGGCGGGGGGATAGTCAGGGAGTTTGGGATTGACATGTATGCACTGCTATGTTTAAAATGGATAACAAACAATGACCTACTGTATAGCACAGGGAACTCTGCTCACTGTCATGTGGCAGCCTGGATGGGAGGGCAGTTTGGGGGAGAATGGATACATTATATATATGGTTGAGTCCCTTTGCTGTGCACCTGAAACTATCACAACATTGTTTTGTTTTGCTTTGTTTTGTTTTTATATATTTATTGACTTAATTATTATTATTTATTTTTGGCTGCGTTGGGTCTTCGTTGCTGTGTGGGCTTTCTCTAGTTGTGGCGAGCGGGGGCTACTCTTTGTTGCCGTGTGTGGGCTTCTCACTGTGGTGGCTTCTCTTGTTGCAGAGCACGGGGTCTAGGTGCGCGGGCTTCAGTAGTTGTGGCTTGCAGGCTCTAGAGCTCAGGCTCAGTAGTTGTGGTGCACAGGCTTAGTTGCCCTGTGCATGTGGGATCTTCCCAGACCAGGGCTCGAACCCATGTCCCCTGCATTGGCAGGCAGATTCTTAACCACTGCATGACCAGGGAAGCCCTCACAACATTGTTGATCAGCTATACTCCAATATAAAATAAAAAGTTAAAAAAGAAAAGCATGGATTTACACTGATATATTCAGTTTCAATCGCTGACTCCACGGGGTTTATTCTGGTTTTCTCCCTCTCTGAATCAGTGACTCTCTTCTCCAACAGTGAGAATTCTGCCTTCCACCATCCTTTATATATTTACTTACTTGATCACCCCTCCTTTATGTACCCAAATCCATGATCCATCCCTTTCCACTCACGATGCCCCCTCCCCTTACCCTACTTGGGTTCTCCACACCCTAGTTAGTCTCTGGCTGCTGTTACAGGCCACCCCTATGAGTGGGTATTTTGGGTTCCCACACCCATGCCGGGCTGCCATCCCTGTGGACACCCTCTATTCCCTACTTTGTCTCTGACTTGGAGTCACTGTGCCCCCTTCTCTGCTCCTGCCCTGCAGTGTGCGGCTGCCCACGTTCTGTGTCCCACTTACTGGTTTAGGGCTGGATTATCCAGGAGGGCAAGGCAGGGGAAGGAAAAGGGAGGGAAGGGGCAGAAAAGGGAAAGGAAGAGCCCTGTACCCTTCTGATACCAAATGAAACTGACCAGTGCTTGTAGCCTTTCTGCCCAATCAACTGACCAATCAGCCACCTTTATTCCATTTTCATTGCATTAAGACAGTTGGGAATCGAGGATGGAATACAAAGAGGTATGAAAACATACGTGCTCCGGGACTTACCTGGTGGCGCAGTGGTTAAGAACCCGCCTGCCAATGCAGGGGACACGGGTTCAAGCCCTGGGTCCGGGAAGATCCCAGATGACATGGAGCAACTAAGCCCGTGCGCCACAACTACTGAGCCTGCGCTCTAGAGCCCACGAGCCACAACTACTGAGCCTGCATTCTGCAACTACTGAGGCCGCGTTCTGCAGCTACTGAAGCCCATTCACCTAAACCCGTGCTCTGCAACAAGAGAAGCCAACGCAATGAGAAGCCTGCGCACTGCAGTGAAGAGTAGCCCCCGCTCGCCACTACTAGAGAAAGCCCACGCACAGCAAAGAAGATCGAATGCAACCAAAACTAAATTAATTAATTAATTAATTAATTAATTTTAAAAAAGAAACAAAACATATGTGCTCCAAAAAAGGTAGATTTAAACTATAAAGGTAGATTTAAAAGGCAGATTTCTAAGCACTGGGAAAAGTCACAGTCAGTGAACTCTTACCTACTTAATATGTCAACCTGGAGTTTTTAAAAGGCCCCACCCACCAGGGATTGTGATGGTCAAAAGCATTTAGTCCCTGAGTCTCTCTGATTCTGCTGTATACATTCCCCCTAATGTGCACAAAGGCATCAGATTATACTTTTGTAAAGAGATGTTTATTGACTTGTTCAATGTAATATTTAATTTAGAATATTCAAAATAAAATCTGTGACATAAATGTCACTACTTCAGTCACCACAATCATTCTTATTTTCATTAGAGTTTGTTGAGAAATTTTCATTCTGATCAGTGCTCAGGAGGAGTAGATGGTACTAACTACCATCAGGAAGTGGATGGAGATGGTCCTAGGAGAGCCCATGAAGTTGAGTATCCGGCACTTACTTGTCACCTCCTTTAATGACGCAATATATAACACTCCACACAGACAATGAGAAAGCTAAATGATTGGGCAGAATACCTAATCGTCCATCAAGGGCAGTAGGTGAAGCCTATCTTCATTTAATAGTTTTATCACAAAGTAAGTAAAGTCTCAGGTGTTCCTGGATACAGCTTCCTTGAAGATCAAAGCCCATGTCCTTCGAGAAAGTCAGGCTCCACTTACGGTCGCATCTCTTGACACAACCTTTAGAACAACAGGTTTTTCCAACTGCGTAAGTCCTACAGTGAACAATTTCAGGGGGATCTGCAACATTTAAACAAACACATGAGAACCGATTAATGGAGCCCCACCAACAAAAAAAAGCAAAGTAGACGAGATACATTATGGACAATAATGCTTTACAAACATGTAAAAGCTACTTTTAGCATCATGTATATTTGATTTTTTTAAACTACCGATTCAGTATGTTTGATAGATAGAGGGACAGATATAGGGACAGCCAGGATGTCTATATTTTCTTGATTGAATGTTAATAGTTTGTGTCTTCAGAGAATTGGTCTATTTAACGTATATTATAAAACATATGGGAATACAGTTGTTCACGGTATTCCCTTTTCATGTCCTATCAGAATTTAACTTCCATTTTTATTACAATATAGTTGACTTACAGCAGTGCATAAATTTAAGGTGTACAGCAAAATGATTTGACTTACATATATCACAAAATTATTACCACAGTTTTGTTAACATTCATCATCCCATATAGATAGGAAAGGAAAAAAATAAATATTATTTTCCCTTTGTGAGAACTCTTAGGACCTACTCTCTTATACCATACAGAAATATGAACAATAGTCATCATGTTTTGCATTATAGCCCTAGTACTTATTTATAACTGGAAGTTTGTACCTTTTGCACACCTTCATTCAATTTTCCCTACCTATCTTTGATTCTTTATATTTATTCTATAAGCTGTGTTAAGAGGGATGGTGAAAAAATTCATCCATCATTCATTCAGCAAAATATCTATTGAGCACCTATTCTGTACCAGGCTTGATACAAAATCAGGTTGGCCTGTGTTCTTTATTAATTTAAATTTTAAGCAAAAATACTGAGTTTTAAAAACATAACAGATTCTTAGGCATTATGGCAAATTTCTCGGAAAAGGATATAGAGGTAATTTTGTGTCTGTTGGAACTTACAAGGTAATCCTGAATAGGTATTACAATTTTAATTGTAAGCACATTCCTCAACTTCTAAAGCGTCCAATCACCTCTCCCAGTAGAATCCACCCAGTTTCATGATGGGAAGAGGTCGTTGTGAAGCATTATGTCTGTTTCTTAACACCTCCTGGCTCCAAGTGTAGTGCAAATGGTGAACTTCTGATGACCACAGTGTTTGTTCCAGTACTTTTAGCCCCTTTCTCACCTTTAGCCCCTTTCAGAGTTGGGGGAACCAACAGTGACCTTCTAATCTCAGTTGA
This sequence comes from Lagenorhynchus albirostris, assembly GCF_949774975.1. Lineage (NCBI taxonomy): Eukaryota > Metazoa > Chordata > Mammalia > Artiodactyla > Delphinidae > Lagenorhynchus > Lagenorhynchus albirostris. The sequence goes on from NC_083109.1 coordinate 81,563,767, forward strand.
CTGAAGGGCAAGCAAATTGTCGTGGAGGGAGAAGCCCCAGCCTGTGGATGGCTGGGTGGAGCTTCAGGGAGCACCTGCCCTTCCCAGGTATGCCAGAGGCCCCATTCCTCTCAGGGCTGAGTCCCCTGTCTGTACACACCTACAGGACGGACACACAGACTCCCACAAGTAAAATGGAAACCGTCTCTATCCTCCTCTTCCCTGAGAAAGCCTACCCAAGGGGAGGAGCTGCTGGTTAAATGTGTGACTCCTAGAAATAAGCCTTATTACAGGGCTGTGCTTGAGATGAATGAACAATGGCAACTGTTCTTTGTGCTCCTCAGAGGAGAGATTCCAGATCTTTCTATACATGTAACACTTTGTATTTTAAAATTTCATATGACATACATATATTTCCCCTGCAGAAAAATAGACACACACACACTAAGCATGTATTTACATGTCATTTTTTTTACATTTTAAAAGTTCAAACTGAACATAATTTGTGTTCCAGAACTCTAACTCAACTGAAAGTCACTCTGCAAGCATTTACCGGATGACTGCAAGGCAGCATTGGGAGTTTATTAAAGAAATAAAATGAGGAGCTAGAGTTAAGGGTATTCTTAGGGGCAAAGAAAACATAAGAACCAAACTGGATGGTTCCACGGCAAAGTGTTAAGTTAGGTGGTAGGATCCATGATGCCAGCTTGTGGTAACTGATAACAGAGCAGAGGAGAGAGTGGGCTTTGGACTGAGTGGGGAAGGCTTCATGGAGGGGCTTGGGATTGAACTAGAACTTGAAGGGGGAAGAATAGAATGGGGGTGGGGAAGAGCACACATAGAGTTATTATTAGAATGTAAAGGGAGCCCATCTTGATGGCAGCAGGACCCCTGGAAGGTGAGGGGGCTGTGGGAGTCCTTCACATCTGGCAGAAATGCTTTCCATCAGGGGTTCTCACTGTGGCTTCACAGGAGAATCAGTGGGGCCGCTTTGAATGCCACACTCCAGGTGAATTATTTTAGAAAGTCTGAGATGACTTAGGCATCAGGGCTTTTTTTAAAGCACCACAGTAATTTCATTATACAAGCAGAGGCTGAGAACCACTGCCAGGAGAGCTTCTGTAAGTTCCGGTGGAGAAGAGCATCACTGAAGAGCCATGACTTTGCAGTGTGTGCTCTCATGACTGTGCACACACTTCCCTTCATTCCAGTGGACTTGAATGTGGGCCACAGACTTAGCCCTCCCTAGATATTGACAATTAAAGATTTCAGATGGCTCCAAACAGATTCTCTAGCTAACAGAATAAATTATTCTTTGAACTGATAACATGCTTAGATATATAGAGACCCATCAGTTAAAAAAAAGAACTCCCAATAAAACGTTATTCATGCAGAAAATTAACTACTGACCTGTGTTTCTTTACAAGGTTTGAAGGAGAAGTGCTGCAGGATTCTGACGAGAGCAAGTTTCATGTTCATGATAGCAAATCTCATGCCAATGCAGTTTCGGGGTCCAATTCCAAAAGGCATGTATGTATAAGGATTTATGCTCTCCTTGTTCTTCTTACTGAACCTGTAACCATAAAAGTAGATGAAACAAGTTAATGAAACAGGAAAACCACAAGAGCTCCAGACCTGAGGTTTAAACTTAACTCTTGGACCAGTAGCATAAGAGATACCTGTGTGGTCTAGTCATTGAATCCAGCTGTGGTTATTTTGTGTGACAATGGAGCCTTCCCATTCCCCTGACTCTACAGGAGCTTTCAGTCCTGTTGAGGAGGTGAGATAAATGCTGTTTAAAGAAAATTTATCTTTAAACACTAAAATTACATTCAGGGTGGTGAGATGTTCACATTCTGAATCGCAGTTAGGAAATGAGACTGGCTGAAGGAAACATGGGTTCCCATCTCCACGCACACTTATGTTGGTCACATGCTCATGGGGGAAGGAAGCTGGAGAAACGTCTCTGAGTATTTAAATAGTTATTTTTCAATTGTTTTCCTCTCCTTTCCCTTCCAGTTCCCTTGTGTCATTCTCTGGCTCTCTGTCTTTCTCTCCCCCACACAGGGGATGCTTAGGTCGGAATATGTACATGGGCATATGACTACTCCAGAGTGATCACTGACATCCTTGTCTATCTGTTCCACTAGCCTATGAATTCCTTGATGGTTAGACCTCTGTTCTATTCAAATTTGACTCCTCGATATTTGAATATGTCAAGGAAAAAATGTATATTTGGGGAAAGTGATAATGGCGTTGCAGTTATGTATATTTTAAAGAGGCCCTATTTTGCAAAACATTTTGTAAGATTTACAGACAATATGACTTAAAATAAGATGGAGAAGGGCAGCAGTGGCATGTGGATGGGACAGAGACATGGGCTGACGGTTGTTAAGCAGGGAATGTGCACATACAGGTACACTGAAAGCATTTCAGGTGGCTCCACCCCCGTTTCTCGTGCTTCAGCTAGGCCCGCGCTTTCTGTGCATCACCTCAGGGAGCGCTCGCCTAGTGAAGAAGCTCAGGGTAAGGCAGGACTGAGAGCAAGTTGACGCCGGGAAGGAGACCCCAAAGAGGCCACAGCTGCAGGAGGCCAGGGTCTGGGCCGCCGTTGGCCTTCCCCGAGGGCTTCGACCGGGCCCTTCAGGCCGCCCGCCTAACGGACCCCACCCTGCCTCACTGACCCAGTTGCCCTCTTGCCAGAATGAGCTGAAGTCTGAAAATTGCTCAGCAGGACCAGGCATAGCACGGGACTCTTCTCTTGTGGTTTCACTTGCCAGTGACCACTATCTTGATAATTCCGTGTGGCTAACAGGGTCTTAGTGCTCCAGCCAGGTGTCAGGCCTGTGCCTCTGAGGTGGGAGGGCCGAGTTCAGGACACTGGTCCACCAGAGACCTCCCGGCTCCACATAATATCAAATGGTGAAAGCTCTCCCAGAGATCTCCATCTCAATGCTAAGACCCAGCTCCACTCAACGACCAGCAAGCTACAGCACTGGACACCCTATGCCAAACAACTAGCAAGACAGGAACACAACCCCACCCATTAGCAGAGAGGCTGCCTAAAATCATAATAAGGTCACAGACACCCCAAAACACACCACCAGATGCAGTCCTGCTCACCAGAAAGACAAGATCCAGCCTTATCCACCAGAACACAGGCACTAGTCCCCTCCACCAGGAAGCCTACACAACCCACTGAACCAACCTTAGCCACTGAGGGCAGACACCAAAAACAATGGGAACTACGAACCTGCAGCCTGCAAAAGGAGACTCCAAACACAGTAAGTTAAGCAAAATGAGAAGACAGAGAAACACACAGTAGATGAAGGAGCAAGGTAAAAACCCACCAGACCAAACAAATGAAGAGGAAATAGGCAGTCTACCTGAAAAATAATTCGAGTAATGACAGTAAAGACGATACAAAATCTTGGAAATAGAATGGAGAAAATACAAGAAATGTTTAACAAGGACCTGGAAGACCTAAAGAGCAAACAAACAATGATGAACAACACAATAAATGAAATTAAAAATTCTCTAGAAGGAATCAATAGCAGAATAACTGAGGCAGAAGAACGGATAAGTGACCTGGAAGATAAAATAGTGGAAATAACTACTGCAGAGCAGAATAAAGAAAAAAGAATGAAAAGAATTGAGGACAGTCTCAGAGACCTCTGGGACAACATTAAACACACCAACATTCGAATTATAGGGGTCCCAGAAGAAGAAGAGAAAAAGAAAGGGACTGAGAAAATATTTGAAGAGATTATAGTTGAAAACTTCCCTAATATGGGAAAGGAAATACTTAATCAAGTCCAGGAAGCGCAGAGAGTCCCATATAGGATAAATCCAAGGAGAAACATGCCAAGACATAAATTAATCAAACTACCAAATATTAAATACAAAGAAAAAATATTAAAAGCAGGAAGGGAAACACAACAAATAACATACAAGGGAATCCCCAGAAGGTTAACAGTTGATCTTTCAGCAGAAACTCTACAAACCAGAAGGGAGTGGTAGACATATTTAAAGTGATGAAAGGGAAAAACCTACAACCAAGATTACTCTACCCAGCAAGGATCTCATTCACATTCAATGGAGAAATTAAAAGCTTTACAGACAAGCAAAAGCTAAGAGAATTCAGCACCACAAAACCAGCTTTACAACAAATGCTAAAGGAACTTCTCCAGGCAGGAAACACAAGAGAAGGAAAAGACCTACAATAACAAACCCAAAACAATTAAGAAAATGGTAATAGGAACATACATATTGATAATTACCTTAAACGTGAATGGATTAAATGCTCCAACCAAAAGACATAGACTGGCTGAATGGATACAAAAACAAGAACCATATATATGCTGTCTACAAGGGACCCATTTCAGACCTAGGGACACATACAGACTGAAAGTGAGGGGATGGAAAAAGATATTCCATGGAAATGGAAATCAAAAGAAAGCTGGAGTAGCAATTCTCACATTAGACAAAATAGACTTTAAAATAAAGACTATAATAAGAGACAAAGAAGGACACTACATAATGATCAAGGGATCAATCCAAGAGGAAGATATAACAATTGTAAATATTTATGCACCCAACATAGGAGCACCTCAATACATAAGGCAAATGCTAACAGCCATAAAAGGGGAAATCGACAGTAACACAATCAGAGTAGGGGACTCTAACACCCACTTTTACCAATGGACAGATCATCCAAAATGAAAATAAACAAGCTTTAAATGATACATTAAACAAGACGGACTTAATTGATATTTATAGGACATTCCATCCAAAAACAACAGAATACACGTTCTTCTCAAGTGCTCATGGAACATTCTCCAGGATAGATCATATCTTGGGTCACAAATCAAGCCTTGGTAAATTTAAGAAAATTGAAATTGTATCAAGTATCTTTTCTGACCACAACACTATGAGACTATATATCAATTACAGGAAAAAAATCTGTAAAAAATACAAACACATGGAGGTTAAACAATACACTACTTAATAACCAAGAGATCACAGAAGAAATCAAAGAGGAAATCAAAAAATACCTAGAAACAAATGAAAATGAAAACACGACGACCCAAAACCTATGGGATGCAGCAAAAGCAGTTCTAAGAGGGAAGTTTACAGCTATACAAGCCTACCTCAAGAAACAAGAAAAATCTCAAATAAACAACCTAATCTTACACCTAAAGCAATTAGAGAAAGAAGAACAAAAAAACCCCAAAGTTAGCAGAAGGAAAGAAATCATAAAGAGCAGATCAGAAATAAATGAAAAAGAGCTGAAGGAAACAATAGCAAAGAGCAATAAAACTAAAAGCTGGGGCTTCCCTGGTGGCGTAGTGGTTGAGAATCTGCCTGCTAATACAGGGGACACGGGTTCGAGCCCTGGTCTGGGAGGATATCATATGCCGCAGAGCAGCTAGGCCCGTGAACCACAACTACTGAGCCTGCGCGTCTGGAGCCTACGCTCCGCAACAAGAGAGGCCGCAATAGTGAGAGGCCCATGCACTGTGATGAAGAGTGGTCCCCGCTTGCCACAACTAGAGAAAGCCCTCGCACAGAAACAAAGACCCAACACAGCAAAAATAAATAAATAAATTACTAAAAAAAACCCTCCTACCCCCAACATCTTCTTTAAAAAAAAAAAACAAACAAACTAAAAGCTGGTTCTTTGAGAAGATAAACAAAACTGATAAACCATTAGCCAGACTCATCAAGAAAAAAAGGGAGAAGACTCAAATCAATAGAATTAGAAATGAAAAAGGAGAAGTAACAACTGACAGTGCAGAAATACAAAGGATCATGAGAGATTACTACAAGCAACTATATGCCAATAAAACGGACAACCTGGAAGAAATGGACAAATTCTTAGAAAAGCACAACTTTCCGAGACTGAACCAGGAAGAAATAGAAAATATAAACATACCAATCACAAGCACTGAAATTGAGACTGTGATTAAAAATCTTCCAACAAACAAAAGCCCAGGACCAGATGGCTTCACAGGTGAATTCTTTCAAACATTTAGAGAAGAGCTAACACCTATCCTTCTCAAACTCTTCCAAAATATAGCAGAGGGGGGGTTCACTCCCAAACTCATTCTACAAGGCCACCATCACCCTGATACCAAAACCAGACAAAGATGTCACAAAGAAAGAAAACTATAGGCCAATATTACTGATGCACATAGATGCAAAAATGCTCAACAAAATACTAGCAAACAGAATCCAACAGCACATTAAAAAGATCATACATCATGATCAAGTGGGGTTTATCTCAGGGATGCAAGGATTCTTCAGTATATGCGAATCAATCAATGTGATACACCATATTAACAAATTGAAGGATTAAAACCATATGATCATCTCAATAGATGCAGAAAAAGCTTTTGACAAAATTCAACATCCATTTATGATAAAAACCCTCCAGAAGGTAGGCATAGAGGGAACTTACCTCAACATAATCAAGGCCATACATGACAAACCCACAGCCAACATCATTCTCAATGGTAAAAACTGAAACCATTTCCACTAAGATCAGGAACAAGACAAGGTTGCCACTCTCACCACTATTATTCAACATAGTTTTCAAAGTTTTAGCCACAGCAATCAGAGAAGAAAAAGAAATAAAAAGAGTCCAAATCGGAAAAGAAGAAGTAAAGCTGTCACCATTTGCAGATGACATGATACTATACATAGACAATCCTAAAGACTTTATCAGAAAACTACTATAGCCAGTCAATGAATTTAGTAAAGTAGCAGGATACAAAATTAATGAACAGAAATCTCTTGCATTCCTATACACTAATGATGAAAAATCTGAAAGAGAAATTAAGGAAACACTCCTGTTTACCATTGCAACAAAAAGAATAAAATACCTAGGGATAAACCTACCTAAGGAGACAAAAGACCTGTATGCAGAAAACTATAAGACACTGATGAAAGAAATTAAAGATGATACAAACAGATGGAGAGGTATACCATGTTCTTGGATTAGTAGAATCAACATTGTGAAAATGACTATACTACCCAAAGCAATCTACAGATTCAATGCAATCCCTATCAAACTACCAATGGCATTCTTCACAGAACTAGAACAAAAATTTTCACAATTTGTATGGAAATACAAAAGACCCCAAACAGCCAAAGCAATCTTGAGAACGAAAAATGGAGCTGGAAGAATCAGGCTCCCTGACTTCAGACTATACTACAAAGCTACAGTAATCAAGTCAGTATGGTACTGGCACAAAAACAGAAATATAGATCAATGGAACAGGATAGAGAGCCCAGAGATAAACCCACGCACCTACGGTCAACTAATCTATGACAAAGGAGGCAAGGATATACAATGGAGAAAAGACAGCCTCTTCAATAGGTGGTGCTGGGAAAACTGGACAGCTACATGCAAAAGAATGAAATTAGAACACTCCCTAACACTATACACAAAAATAAACTCAAAATGGATTAAAGACCTAAATGTAAGGCCAGACACCATCAAACTCTTAGAGGAAAACATAGGCAGAACACTCTATGACATCAATCACAGCAAGATCCTTTTTGACCCACCTCCTAGAGAAATGGAAATAAAAACAAAAATAAACAAATGGGACCTAATGAAACTTCAAAGCTTTTGCACAGCAAAGGAAACCATAAACAAGACAAAAAGACAACCCTCAGAATGGGAGAAAATATTTGCCAATGAAGCAACTGACAAAGGATTAATCTCCAAAATTTACAAGCAGCTCATGCAGCTCAACATTAAAAAAACAAACAACCCAATCCAAAAATGGACAGAAGACCTAAATAGACATTTCTCCAAAGAAGATATACAGATTGCCAACAGACACATGAAAGAATGCTCAACATCACTAATCATTAGAGAAATGCAAATCAAAACTACAATGAGGTATCACCTCACACCAGTCAGAATGGCCATCATCAAAAAATCTAGAAACAATAAATGCTGGAGAGGGTGTGGAGAAAAGGGAACCCTCTTGTGCTGCTGGTGGGAATGTAAATTGATACAGCCACTATGGAGAACAGTACGGAGGCTCCTTAAAAAACTAAAAATAGAACTCCCATATGACCCAGCAATCCCACTACTGGGCATATACCCTGAGAAAACCATAATTCAAAAAGAGTCATGTACCACAATGTTCATTGCAGCTCTTTTTACAATAGCCAGGACATGGAAGCAACCTAAGCGTGCATCAATAGATGAATGGATAAAGAAGATGTGGCACATATATACAATGGAATACTACTCAGCCATAAAAAGAAACAACATTGAGTCATTTGTAGTGAGGTGGATGGACCTAGAGTCTGTCATACAAAATGAAGTAAGTCAGAAAGAGAAAAACAAATACCGTATGCTAACACATATATATGGAATCTAAAAAAAACAAAAATGGTTATGAAGAACCTAGGGGCAGGACAGGAATAAAGACGCAGATGTAGAGAATGGACCTGAGGACACGGGGAGGGGGAAGGGTAAGCTGGGACAAAGTGAGAGAGTGGCATGGACTTATACATACTACCAAATGTAAAATAGATAGCTAGTGGGAAGCAGCCGCATAGCACAGGGAGATCAGCTCGGGGCTTTGTGACCACCTAGAGGGGTGGGATAGGGAGGATGGGAGGGAGATGCAAGAGGGAGGAGATATGGGGATATGTGTATATGTAGAGCTGGTTCACTTTGTTATAAAACAGAAACTAACGTACGATTGTAAAGCAATTATACTCTAATAAAGATGTTAAAATTTTTTTTAAATAAAGTATTTAATAGGCTTGTGCCTATAGAATATTCCTGTGTACGTGTCAAATCACACATACTTGTGAATATTTTTAAAATTCTCCATAATGGGCTTTTTTCCTAACCTTTGGATTTCTCACTGGCTGGCCCAGTCCCTCACCCACAGGTGAGCATTTATTCTCTGCTTGATGACTGAATGAATCAAAGGGAAGTACAGTGAGTGGTCCAGGTTCGTGAAGCTGCAGGACAGGGAGCTACTGAGCTTGGAGGAACTGCAGAGGTTCCCTGGCCCAGAAAACAGAGGACTTGGTCCACTCTGACTCTTCTGTCAATAAGTGCTATGTGTCACCATTGTGCTAGCACTCGGGACTCCATGGCAAACAAAACAACTCTTGGCCATCAGGGAGCTGATAGGGTGTAATAAAGGTCTAGATCCCAGCTACTGGCCTAAAAAGTTCATTCTAAATTTTGCTTACCATACACTAAATGGGAGAGCATTAACTCTTTCCAGGGTCCAATCTGTGCCCAAACCAGATCTTGGCTGTGAATTCCCAGAAGAGGATGCTCAAGACCCATCCAAGGAGGAAATCTCAGACATGTAGAGAACAGATGACTTCACTTTGGAAAGTCATCAAATACTGAGGTAGAAGGGACCTGACCCAGGTGTGCAGCCACAGACAGAACCAGGGCACCTGTGTGCACCTCCGTCCTCAGTGAGGCTGCTCGAACCATCAGGGATGAGACCTCTAGGTCCCAGCCTGCACTCTCACAATAATGCTAGAGGAAATGTAGCCAATGTTTAAAAATATGGAATGTGGGAACATGGGGTGAATTCAGAGAGCTAAGAGAGAACAGAGAGAAAGGCTTAAAGGGAATAAAAAGACAGTGGTTAGGTAAATTATGGCATATGCATACAAACATACACACATAGAATGTTGTTTATACTTTACTGTTAAATAAAGAAGTTCAAAACCAAATAAAGTATAATACCATCCTGTTTTTAAAATCTATATATGCATAGAAAAATGTCCATAAGGACATATATGACATTATAAATGAGGCCTATCTTAAGGTATTAGGAATGTAGACAGCTATAATTTTCTTTTTCTAGTCTATACTTTGTATAGTTTTGACTCACATAATGAACACCCTTAAACAGAAAAATCTTCCAACAATAAAAAGATATACAAATAAATTATTGCATGATCACCCACTTGCCAACTATAATAAGAGTTGTCAAAATATGCAAGCACCAAAAAGGATCGGGGGGGTGTCCTTTCCTCAGGGTCTTGTACCTTTCAGGACGGAACTCCTCAGGCTCTGGCCAGAGCTCTGGGTCATTGTGAAGAACGAAGAGTGGCACCACCACTGTTGTCCCTTTGGCAATGAACACTCCATTGACTTCCACATCCTTCTTACAGATCCTCTCAATTCTACCAGCAATTGGGAATATTCTGAGAGTTTCATTCAACACCATGTCAAGATACTCCATCTGTACCAGAGCCTCATAGGTGGGAGGCGCCTGGGAAGAGAAAAAGAGATTTTGATAAATTAAGATTTCGGATCAACCTTCAACTCCATCTGTGTAGTCCTATTGAAATGTTAGGAGCTCCGGGGAATAATTTAAATTGGTAGAGGACCTTAGCATTTATAGACATTTTAATATCTATCATGTGCTTTGACCTGCTCAATGGCCCACAGAGGTGTGTAGAGTAGTTATGACTATGGGCAATGTTAGGACAATGCCCTAAACAGGGCCTGAAATCCCGCACATTATCATCTAGTGTATTTTCTTTCTCATGAGAAAAAACGTGACCAATAGACTATGACCCTTAGTCTTAAGTGAAATAGGCCAAAGTCACTGTTTCCTTTTGAAAGTGAGGCCACACATCTGTACCAAGGAAAGAAATGTATAAAAGAGCAAATCCCCTGTTCAACATAAAGGTTTTTAGTTGAAAACTCCTGACTGCTAATGCTTTTCATTATACATATAAAGTTTGGAATCACTATATTATATGAAAACTCTATAAATAATTTGGGGAGAAACGAGTTCCTTTCTAAACCAAATACAAAAACAAAGAGCAAGATTGGGTGCTACAAGGAACACAATTTCAGATCCAGGGAAAGTTACAAGAGGATGAGAACCCTACCCTCAGCCACAGCCTCTGTTGCTGGAACAGTCTCCTAGTGTCCCTTCAGGGGTGACTGTTAAGGTCTGAAGGTCTAAACAGGCCACTGCAGCCCCCGAGGCCAGCTCTCCTCACACCACAAAGAATTCCACTCTTGGCAGAGATCTGAGACCAGTGGGGGTGACACGCCGCTGTCACGTGGGGTTATATTTAAGGGGCAACATTGTAGAGGGTAAGAGTTGGCTCAGGAGACAGACACCCTGGCACATAGGTTGGCGTTTTCACCACTAGGTACACGACTAGTATGTGAAAGTACTTCATCTCTCTGTCGCTCAGGTTTCTGAAACGTTACATGGAGATAATTAGAGTTGACACTTCATAGGCTTGTGTGGCAGACACACTCACTGCTCACCCAGTATCCACGTAGTCCCTGTATTTCCCAGCCCACTTGAAGTTACAGGAAACCAGCTTTGCCAATGGGCTGTGAACTGAGGCGATTATGTCAGTTCGGGGACAAATCATTTGAAAAGCCAGTGAGCAACGCTCGAGTCCCTTATTCCCCAGACAACAGGAAGTCCTCATGTTCCAGATAAGGCAGCTACAGGAAGGTGGAGCCTCTTAGCCTGTATCCCCGAGTAACGCTGTGGAGCAGAGCTGCCCTCTCCCATCCTCCACTAACAATCCATGTTGGTCATGTAGATGTGGGTTAGAAGTAAACCTCTGCTCTGTAAAGCCACTGAGATTTGAGGGCTAACCTGTTACTGAGGCATAACCTAGCTTCTCCTGACTTATACAGAATCTTATGAAGGTTAGATTCGTTTATAACTAGAAAGTACTTAGATAGACATATATCGTAAGAAGCAAATGTTAGCCAATAGTGTTATTATAAGTATTATTATAAAAAGGGGAGGACACAATGCTTTAGCTAGCCTGTCTCTTAGTGACCTTTTCACCTTATTGCATCAAAAGAATCCCAATATGAGATTTACCAGAGAAGACAGATCATCTCTAACTTAGGTAGGCACTACAATCTATCCTTATCTTGTATTTGAAGGACTCAGGATTCTGAACGGTGATAAAACTTGTCTAAAAGCACAGCCAGGACTCAAACTCACGTCCTCTGTTTCCTACTTTAAGCCCTTTGTTGTTACAAGGCTCCTCCTAGTCTGCAGTGTACCCAGGGCGGTAGACTGAATTAATGGTCCCAGTTCTCCAGTCCTTCCTGGGTCCATGCCCTTTGTCATCTAACCCAGTGGTGCCTCCCATTCTGACTCAGGTTGGCCAGGTGACTCACTCTGAACCAGTGGAAAGTTGGCTAAGTGTGGTGCTTGCAGAAATTTGAAAGTCACCCACATGATTGGGCTTCCTGCTCGTGCCATCTGCCATTGCCCTGAGAAGCAGACATGTGGAGTATGAGACATATGTGGAGCACGTGTGGAGCTGAGTCACCCTAACTGCATAGCCAAGGCCAGCCTACATCAGCCAACACCCAGAACCAAGGAAGTCCAGCCATATCAACAGATAACTAACTATGCAGACACTGGAGCAATAAATGCTTACTGTTAGATGCCACTGAGGTACTGTGATTTTTACATGGCATACTGTAATGTATGATATGCCAGTACCAGCATTTTTTCCACAGTACCTATATTCCTGTGTGTACCACACATAACCTATGTTTTCCCCTCTGTTTTGTACGCTTTAGATCCTTCCTAAATAGCACAGGTTAAAGATTTGAGGCTCATGCTTTCTGCAAATATATTCTAAGAAGTGATGAGGAGGCATTCTTGCTAAGGCTTCACCTTCCCCCTCTCTCTCCAGGTATCATCACTCACCTTATCGGGGAAAGTTGCATCAACCTCCTCCTGCAGCTTTTGTTGGACGTCAGGGTGAGTGGCCAATTCATATATAACGAAGGAAAGACAACTGCTAGTGGTCTCGTAGCCAGCAAAAATAAAGATGATACTTTGGGCCATGAGTTCTACGTCAGACAGAGCTAAAAGGAGAGGAGAGACATTTTAGATAAACCACATCAATATAAAACATCACAGCTTAGATGATGAGAAATCCAAATGAGACTGCCAAATCCCTAGCGGGAAAATGTAAAAGCAATTGAAAATTAAGCTGGTAGTGCTTTGTGTTCTCGTGTCTTCCTTAAAGAGCCAGAAAAAAGCAAGAATTGTCTGAATCCAGCTTTCCCCAGTGCCTATACTCTCCTCAGCCCCTGCTGCTGACTACGCCACCTCCCTCACGGCACAGCTGGGTAATTTCAAGAGACGGCAATTTTGTCTAACTTACACAGTACTATTAGTATGTCCCTTGGAGAATCCTGCAAGTGCTTTAGCTGTAATTAATATGGGGTAACATTCTCTTCCAGAATAATTTAAATTATTCTAGCTAAAGTAAAACTTGATTCTTTGGCAGATTTTACAAGACTAAGGCTATATTGTAGGGAAAATGAAGTTATCTTTTATCTAAACATGTTTGCGGGAACTTAAGAGAACAATATAAGGCTGTTTCTACTCAAAGTGTGTTGATGGACCTCGAGCATCACGAACATTTGGGAACTTATGAGAAATTCAGAGTCTTCAATCCTAAACTAGAACTACAGAATCAGAACTTTCACGATATGTGATGACTTGCGAGCAAAACCTGGCCTGAGAAGCATGGATTATACATTTGACAGGCATCAGGCAATGGAAGACCTGGGGCATAAGTCTTCTCTGGGGGATCTCAGATATGTACAGAAACTACAGAGATTGACTAAAAGCTAAAAGAGCTGTGATTGACCCTAGTCTAATCAATGGCATTAAAGTAGAAGGAAGAATGTGTCCCTAGAAGGGTACTAGTCAGCACGCAATATAGAAAAATAGGGTCCAGGGAGTGGAATTAGCAATGCTTATTCAATCATGGCCTGAATGTCATCTTCTCAGTACACGCCCCCTCTCTTTGCTCTCCTTTAGCCTCACTAAACAGCCCATGTAATTATAAATAGGTCTCTCTTTTTCTTTTCTCCCAAGAGACCAAGCGTGATCAGGCTCTTATCTATTTGATGGGACTGAAGTAGGACCTTTAGTTACTCAGAGCGCTCAGATCAATGTTGTACCTGCCCCAACCAAGCAATTCACACACACACACACAAACAATACAAAATGAGTGTGAAAAAGATCTACACATAGTTTTAGATATATTTATAGTGGTGTGCTGGCGTCAGCTCGTCCCTGCTCAAGAACAATTATTTTAAAATTCAAGAATTTTGTGAGATGGTTGTCAAACCATTCATAGCTTGAAATTAACCACATGGGAGTACTCATGTCATGGAATAAACTAAAGATCAGGGCCTTCTTGTTTGAAAGAACAAGACTGTTTATATCACTGTTTATGGGTGATACAGAAATCCTTATGTTCATCAGTCTTGTAGAAATATATTTGATGTTCTTAACTTTGTCCATTGAGAGGATCTAGAAGCAAAGAAACCCTAGTAGCAATGAGCATTCCTAAGATCCCAGATTTTGATTTCTAAATACCATTTCTCACTAAAGGGAACCAGAGTTCCTTGGGAAAAAATGGCTTGATTCCAGGGCTACTCAGGGGAAATAAAAGAGAAACCTGGACTGTCTTACATCAGAAAGTGAGGAAGTTCCCAAAAAATGATAGATTAAAGAATACTGGATAATCTGTGTGCTGTGCTGGTGGATATAGCTCATTATACATTTGTTAAAAACCCATGGAATGTACAAAACCAAGAATGAACCCTAAGGTCAACTATAGACATTGGGTGATAATAATGTATTAATGTACGTTCATTGATTGTAACAAGTGCACAACTCTGGTATCATCTTTTGATAGTGGGGAAGCTGTGTGTAGTTGCGGTAGGATGTATATACTGGAAATCTCTGTACCTTCCACTCAATTTCGCTGTGAACCTAGCTGCTCTAAAAAATAGTCCGTTAAAAAAAAAAGATTTAAAAAGAAGAAAGAAGAAAAGAAAAGAGAATACAAGATCGCACTTGAAAAAGCTCTGGTGGACAAAACTGAAAGAACCTGAAAATCAAAATGAAGAATGATGTAAGAGAGTAACTTAGTTATACATGAGATCATGCTGATATAAATAAACAAATAAATGACTGGGGGAGAATGGAGAGCTCTCCCTACAAAAGAACATCAATTCATAAATACAGAAGAATGATGGAATTAGAAAGTCATCATATTGCAACCACCATAGTAACAATGGTTTCAGTCAAAAACCATCCATGGATGGTAAAACTAGTGGGTGACAATTTGAAGAGGAACACTATATTTCCAGTCTCAAAGGTTTCTCCCACCAGCTGCTTGTTAATGACAAAGGAAAAAATTGAACTTTACAGTAGACTAAGCTAGTGAACACAACTTTAACCAAGTGTTCCAAGTTAAGGTCATCAACACTGGGGCAATGTTCCTCCTGATGGGATGAAGCCTTGATGCAAATTTCCAGGCAGAGGTTCTGACTCATTGGGTCCAGAGGAGCCTGAGAATTGACATTGGAAACAAGCTCCCCAGAGGTTCGGCTGTAGGTGATCCACAGACCATGACTGACTGATGGGCATACATCCTTGTTATACTTGCCCTTCGAGCTCTGAACAAGGTTGTGCCTGCGTTGACCTATGAAGTATCTCTGGCTACCATTCCTATCTGACCATGTGTCTTCCTTCAACTTGGCACAAATCCCCAGCTGCCTGGAAAACTTCCTGCACATTTTCAGAACCACCCCCTAGCTCTGCGCCCCACCGACAGTGGCCCCTCTGAAGCTCTCCTTGGTTACCTTTATGGGTGCCAATTTCTTTGGAATTCTGAGAGTTAATCATCAGCTGAAGAAGATCCACTCGGTGCTAGAAGCAGAAAGAGAAATTTCAACGACTGAAAGTCACCTGTGAAGTCAGAGATAAATCAGGAGTGCATATTTCACACCTCTTCCCTGAGAATACGACCCCTCAAAGAGCAGAAGGCTGACGAGTACTGACTAAGTCCTCAGTGACCAAAATATCCACCTACAAATCTTACAGAGCATGATGTTTCCCTGAGAGAAACCCAGCCATCATGTCCATCTGCTTTTTGGTCCTCACTCTCTCTGATCTTTGGTTTCTCTGGCTTTTGAAACAGCTTCTTAACTAAAGAGTTATCTGCTCTCTCTCCTGTCATACCTGTTTGCTTAGGAAAAGATCCACGACATCAGTCCCTGTTTTCCCTCCAAATTTAATTCTTTTTTTTAATTCATTTATTTATACAGCAGGTTCTTATTAGTTATCAGTTATCCATTTTATAGATATTAGTGTATATATGTCAATCCCAATCTCCCAATTCATCACACCACACCTGTGAAGCCATCTGGGCCTGGGCTTTTGTTTGTTGGAAGATTTTTAATCACAGTCTCAATTTCAGTGCTTGTGATTGGTATGTTTATATTTTCTATTTCTTCCTGGTTCAGTCTCGGAAAGTTGTGCTTTTCTAAGAATTTGTCCATTTCTTCCAGGTTGTCCATTTTATTGGCATAGAGTTGCTTGTAGTAATGTCTCATGATCCTTTGTATTTCTGCACTGTCAGTTGTTACTTCTCCTTTTTCATTTCTAATTCTATTGATTTGAGTCTTCTCCCTTTTTTTTTTTTTTTTGCGGTACGCGGGCCACTCACCGTTGCGGCCTCTCCCGTTGTGGAGCACAGGCTCCAGACGCGCAGGCTCAGCAGCCATGGCTCACGGGCCCAGCCGCTCCGCGGCATGTGGGATCTTCCTGGACCGGGGCAGGAACCCATGTCTCCTGCATCGGCAGGCAGACTCTCAACCACTGCGCCACCAGGGAAGCCCGAGTCTTCTCCCATTTTTTCTTGATGAGTCTGGCTAATGGTTTATCAATTTTGTTTATCTTCTCAAAGAACCAGCTTTTAGTTTTATTGGTCTTTGCTATTGTTTCCTTCAGCTCTTTTTCATTTATTTCTGATCTGATCTTTATGATTTCTTTCCTTCTGCTAACTCTGGGGTTTTTTTGTTCTTCTTTCTCTAATTGCTTTAGGTGTAAGGTTAGGTTGTTTATTTGAGACATTTCTTGTTTCTTGAGGTAGGCTTGTATAGCTATAAACTTCCCTCTTAGAACTGCTTTTGCTGCATCCCATAGGTTTTGGATCGTCGTGTTTTCGTAGTCATTTGTCTCTAGGTATTTTTTGATTTCCTCTTTGATTTCTTCAGTGATCTCTTGGTTATTAAGTAGTGTATTGTTTAGCCTCCATGTGTTTATGTTTTTTATGTTATTTTCCCTATAATTGATTTCTAATCTCATAGCATTGTGGTCAGAAAAGATGCCTGATATGATTTCAATTTTCTTAAATTTACTGAGGCTTGATTTCTGACCCAAGATGTAATCTATCCTGGAGAATGTTCCATGTGCACTTGAGAAGAAAGTGTAATCTGCTGGTTTTGGATGGAATGTCCTACAAATATCAATTAAATCTATCTGGTCTATTGTGTCATTTAAATCTTGTGTTTCCTTATTAATTTTCTGTTTGGATGATCTGTCCATTGGTGTAAGTGAGGTGTTAAAGTCCCCCACTATTATTGTGTTACTGTCTATTTCCTCTTTTATAACTGTTAGCAGTTGCCTTATGTGTTGAGGTGCTCCTATGTTGGGTGCATATATATTTATAATTGTTATATCTTCTTCTTGGATTGATCCCTTGATCTTTATGTAGTGTCTTTCCTTGTCTCTTGTAACATTCTTTATTTTAAAGTCTATTTTATCTGATATGAGTATTGCTACTCCAGCTTTCTTTTGATTTCCATTTGCATGGAATATCTTTTTCCATCCCCTCACTTTCAGTCTGTATGTGTCCCTAGGTCTGAAGTGGGTCTCTTGTAGACAGCATGTATACGGGTCTTGTTTTTGTATCCATTCACTGAGCCTGTGTCTTTTGGTTGGAGCATTTAATCCATTCACGTTTAAGGTAAATTATCAATATGTATGTTCCTATGACCATTTTCTTAATTGTTATGGGTTTGTTTTTGTAGGTCCTTTTCTTCTCTTGTGTTTCCCACTTAGAGAAGATCCTGTAGCATTTGTTGTAGAGCTGGTTTGGTGGTGCTGAATTTTCTTAGCTTTTGCTTGTCTGTAAAGCTTTTGATTTCTCCATCGAATCTGAATGAGATCTTTGCTGGGTAAAGTAATCTTGGTTGTAGGTTCTTCCCTTTCATCACTTTAAATATATCATGCCACTCCTTTCTGGCTTATAGAGTTTTTGCTGAGAAATCAGCTGTTAACCTTATGCAGTTAACCTTATGCAGTATGTTATTTGTCATTTTTCCCTTGTTGCTTTCAATAATTTTTCTTTGTCTTTAATTTTTGTCAACTTGATTACTATGTGTCTCAGCATGTTTCTCCTTGGGTTATCCTGTATGGGACTCTCTGCACTTCCTGGACTTGGGGGCTAATTCCTTTCCCATGTTAGGGAAGTTTTCAACTTATAATCTCTTCAAATATTTTCTCAGGTCATTTCTCTCTCTCTTCTCCTTCTGGGACCCCTATAATGCGAATGTTGTCCCAGAGGTGTCTTAGGTTGTCTTCATTTCTTTTCATTCTTTTTTCTTTATTCTGTTCCGTGGCAGTGAGTTCCACCATTCTGTCTTCCAGACCACTTATCTGTTCTTCTGCCTCAATTATTCTGCTATTGATTACTTCTAGTGTAGTTTTCATTTCAGTTATTGTATTGTTCATCTCTGTTTGTTTGTTCTTTAATTCTTCTAGGTTTTTGTTAAACATTTCTTGCATCTTCTTGATCTTTGCCTCCATTCTTTTTCCGAGGTCCTGGATCATCTTCACTATCATTATTCTGAATTCTTTTTCTGGAAGGTTGCCTATCTCCACTTCATTTAGTTGTTTTTCTGGGGTTTTATCTTGTTCCTTCATCTGGTACACAGCCCTCTGCCTTTTCATCTTGTCTATCTTTTTGTGAATGTAGTTTTTGTTCCACAGGCTGCAGGATTGCAGTTCTTCTTGCTTCTGCTGTCTGCCCTCTGGTGGATGAGGCTGTCTAAGAGGCTTGTCTCCAACTTTAATTCTTAATGAATGACTACATAAATCAATCCCCTGATATTTGCAGAGTTCATCGGCAGCTTTTGTAGAAGCATCTTCAAGCCCTTCACCCTTCCAGAATGCTACACATTCTTCAGTGACATCCTGAGTACCCAGCCCTGTCCCCTGACCTGCAGACATACTTGTGCTGGCCTCCAGCCCTCATGAAGGCAGAGCTGGGTTAACCCACTTGTGGCTTCATTGGCCAGAGAAGACTCCTGCCCACTCCAACTATGAGTGAGCTCAACTTTTAAAATGACTACACTGCATCAGGTGGCTGACAGGGCCTTCCATTGGACAACCTGTGAAATAGGAAGCTTGGAACTGAAGTGATTCTTTGCCAAGCTAATATTTGGTGAAATACCAGTGAAATCATTTTTAATCAGTAACTTTTATCCCTTAACCATTTATTGAAGAAAAGTGGTAAATTCCTTATCTCAATAATATTTATGCAGTGACATACAAATTGGCATGCCTATTATTATATTTAAATATTGCTCTCTGGCTCATACTCTTATTTCCTTCCCCAACTTCCTCCTTATTCATTCCCCCCAAATTTTAGAGCCCTCCTATTCTAAACTCTATGGTTTTCTACCTACCTTTAAAAAATGTAGAGATATGCATAAGAAATATGTGTACAGCTCAATAAATTATCAAAAAGTGAGCCCCCTCATGTAACCACCACCAGACTTTACCGTTTGTTTATCTTTGAGGCGACTCTCTTTCATCCTTTTTACAGACTTCGCTAAAAAATTCACAGAACTTTTTGGAAACAGCGTAATATTTAATACTTCAAAGACTGGGGTGAGGAATGGAAATAATACTGTAGGGAAAAAGATAAAAGGAAGCACAGTGAAAATGCAAAGTTTACTTGGCGCAATCATAATTTGCTCTACCAATCAAAAAAGTAAAACCACCAGGATACTCAATCATGACCCATTGCCTCTATGACCTTTGCTCAGACTTCGAAGCCAATGACTGAGCAAGGCCAAGTCCACATACAGGGGCTATCACTGCAGCAGTGAGATCAGTGGCCTCTTCTGCATCTTTGGATTGACTAAAGGAACTGGATTACATTCTGGGACCTCATGGCCTTTAATTCTTGGACTAGCATCTCTTTGGATAAACCAGACTGTAATCTGTTGCTTCAATTAATTGTGCAGTTTAAAAAATAATAATCATGATAGAAATAATATTGTGCGTGTCTTTCCACCACAATGGAATGTAATTAGAAATCAATAACAGAAAGAAAACTGGGAAACACACAAATATGTGGAAATTAAATAACACACACTTAAATACCCAATAGGTTGTAGAAGATATCAAAAGGCAATCAGAAATTACTTTTAGATGAATAAAAATGAAGATACAATATACCAAAACTGATGGGATGGAACAAAAGTGGTGTTCAGAGAGATATTTATGGCTATATGTTTAGATATTAAAAGAACAGAGATCTCAAATCAAGAAGCTAAATTTCCACCTTAATACACTGAAAAGAGAAGAGCAAACAAAATATAAAGTGAGCAGAAGGTAGAAAATAGTAAAGATAAGTGAAGAAACTATAATGAACAGGAGAATAAAAAACAATGGAGAAAATCAGTGAAAACAAAAGCTGATGTTTTGAAAAGGTTTTTTAGATAGATTGGCCAAGAAAATAAGAGAAAACACTCAAATTTTTAGCATCAGAAATTGCTACTGACATTTTAAAAATGAAAATGACTATAAAGAAATCTACATATACTCAATAACTTGTAATAACCTATAGGAAAAGAATCTGAAAAAGAATACATATACAGGGACTTCCCTGGTGGCACAGTGGTTAAGAAACTGCCTGCCAATGCAGGGGACACGGGTTTGATCCCTGGTCTGGGAAGATCCCACATGCCTCAGAGCAACTAAGCCCCTGTGCCACAACTACTGAGCCTGCGCTCTAGAGCCCGGGAGCCACAACTACTGAAGCCCGTGCGCCTAGAGCCCGTGCTCCGCAACAAAAGAAACCACCACAGTGAGAAGCCCGCGCACCACAGTGAAGAGTAGCCCCCACTCGCCGCAGCTAGAGAAAGCCCGCGCGTGGCAATGAAGACCCATCGCAGCCAAAAATTAATTAATTATTTTTAAAAAAAGAATACATATACGTGTGTGTCTGCATAGCTGAATCACTTTGCTGTACACTCGAAACTAACACAACATTGTAAATTAACTTTATTTCAATACAAAAAAGTAATCTATGAACAACAGTATGGCAATAAATTAGAAAATTTAGATAAAATGGATGGATTCTTAGAAAGACACAAACTATAGAAACTGACTTAAAAAGAAATAGACAATCTGATATACCTATAAGAAGTACAAAGTTTTAGTTAGTAATCAAGAAACCACCCACAGTTTGGCAAAGAAAAGCTCATGTCTAGATGGTTTCAGTGGTGAATACTACCAAATATTTAAAGAATTAACACCATTTTTTTTAACAAACTCTTCCAAAAATTGGAAGATGTTGGAACACTTCCAAATTGTATGACTGTACTAAAACCAGGCAAATCGGATAAGATGGTTCTTTGGGACACCAGTCCACCATCTTCCTGGTCTACTGGCTTTCCTAATAAAGTCACTATACCTTGCTTCAATCAGTCAATCAATCAATCAATCAATCAAACCAGCACAAGTAAAGAAAGCTACAGACCAACATACCTTATACCATGGGTGCACAAATCCTCAACAGAATACTAGCAAACTGAATCTAGCAACATATAAAAAGTGATACACACCATAACCAAGTGTGGTTTATCCCAGGAATACAAAGTGTTATAATAAACCATGTCAAAGGAATAAAAAACAATGACCACATGATCATCTAATAGATGCATAAAAAGCAGGTGACAAAACCCAACACTCTCTTGTGATAAAAATACTCAACAAACAGGAACAGAAGGGGATTTCCTCAACTTTAGAAAAGGCATCTATGAAAAACTAAGCTAACACTATACTTAATAATGAAAGACTGCATGCTTCCCCTAAGCTTAAACTTTCCCTAAGTTTAAGAACAAGACTAGGAAAATCATAAAGACAGAAAGTAGGCTGGTGTTTACCAGGGGCTGGGGGCAAGGAATAACAGGGAGTTATTGTTTAATGGGTATAGAGCTTCAGTTTCACAAGATGAAAACAGTTATGGGGATGGACAGAGGTGATTTTTATACGATGTGAACGTATTTGATACCGCTGAATTGCACACTTAAAAAATGGTTAAGATGGAAAATAAATGTTTATCATGAAATATATCAAATACAAAGTGTAAATAAAGTACATATGTATAATTTAAAGAAGAAAAAAAAAGAACAAGACTAGGAAGCCTCTCTCATCACTTCCACTCCACACTGTACTAGAGGTTCTAGCCAGGGTAATTAGGCAACAAAAGGAAATAAAATGCATCCATATAGAAAATGAAGTAAAACTCCTCCACCATCAGATAACATGATCTTGTATACAAAAAATCCTAAATAATCCACTAACATCCTATTAGAACTAATACACAATTTCAACAGGGTTTCAGGAAACAAGGTCAATATACAAAATCAATTCTATTTCTATACACTGTAATAAATAACCCAAAAGTGAAATTAAGAAAATAACTCTATTTATAATAACATAAAAAAAGAATATTTAGGGCTTCCCTGGTGGCCCAGTGGTTGAGAGTCCGCCTGCCGATGCAGGGGACACGGGTTCGTGCCCCGGTCCGGGAAGATCCCACATGCCGCGAAGCGGCTGGGCCCGTGAGCCATGGCCGCTGAGCCTGCGCGTCCGGAGCCTGTGCTCCGCAACGGGAGAGGCCACAACAGTGAGAAGCCCGTGTACCGCAAAAAAAATAAATAATAATAATATTTAGGAATAAGTCAACAAAAGAAGTGCAAAACATCTACCCTGAAAACTGCAATACTGTTGAAATAAAGAAAATCTAAGTAAATGAAAAACATCCCATGTACATGTATAAGAATACTAAACATTGTCAAGACAGCAACTCTACAGATTTAACTCATTCCCTATCAGAATTCTGGCTGGCTTCTTTGTAGAAACTGAAAAGCTGAATTTAAAATTCATATGCAATTGCCAGGGGCACAGAAGAGCCAAAACAATCCCGAAAAAAAAAAAAAAGAATAAAGTTGTAGGACTCGTACTGCTGATTTCAAAACTTATCATAAATCTATAATAATCAAGGCAATGTCATACTGGCATAAGAATGGACATATAGATAAATAGAATAAAATTTAGACTCTGGAAATAAATCCACTTGTCTATGGTAAACTGCATGTTGAGAAGGGTTACAAGACCATTCAATGGAGACAAAATAGTCTTTAATAAAAGGTTCTGGGATAACTGGATAGCTACATGCAAAAGAATGAAATAGACCCTTACCTTACACCATATACAAAAATAAACTCAAAATAAATCAAAGACCTAAACATATGAGCTAAAACTGTACAACTCTTAGAAGAAAACCAGTGAATGGGTAGATCTTCATGACCTCAGATTTGGCAATGGATTCTTAGACATGACACCAAAAGCACAGGGAAAAAAAGGAAAATAAAGAATTTGTGCATGATGAAAATAAAAAATTTTTCACTTTAAAGCAAACTAGCAAGAAAGTGAAGAGACACCTACAGAAAGGAAAAAAAAACTTTCCAAATCATGTCTGATAAGGGACTCTTACCTAGAATATATAAAGAACACTTACAACTCAACAACAGAAGTATTGAATATAATCCAACTATAAATGGGCAAAATATTTGAATAGACATTTATCTAAAAAAGATTGTGGGGTAACAGTTTGGCAGTTACTTATAAGTTAAACACAGTTACTATATAGCTCAGCAATTTCACCTCTGACTACATACCCAAAGAATTGAAAACAGGTATTTAAATGAAAACTTGTACATGAATGGGCATAGCAGCACTGTTCGTAATAGCCGAAAGCTGGAAATGACCCAAGTGTCTGTCAACTGATGAATGGATAAACAAAATGCAGAATGTCCATATAATGGGATATTATTTGGCCATACAAAGAAATGAAGTACTGATATATGCTACAATTTAGATTACCCTTGAAAACATCATGATAAGTGAAAGAAGCCAGCCACAAAAGCCCACATATATGATTCCATCTATACGAAGTGTCCAGAATAAGTAAATCTATAGCGGTAGGAAGTACATTAGTGGTTGCTTAGGGCTAAGAGGAGTGAGAGGTTATAGTTAGGTACAGGGCTTGTGAGTTGACAAAAATGTACAACAATTGAGTGTAGTGATGGTTGCACATATCTTTGAATGTACTAAAACCCTTTTTTTTCCAACCTTACTGAGTTATAGTTGAGATACAGTACTGTATTAGTTTGGGTACAGCATAATGACTTAACATACGTATATTGTGAAATTAACCCCATAAGTTTAGTTAACATTCCTCACCTCATATAGTTACAAAAAAAACTTCTCTTGTGATGAGAACTTTTACGATCTACTTTCTTAGTAATGTACAAATATATCGTACAGCAGTGTTAACTATACTCACATTGTACATTACACTTTCAGTACTTTTTATGTTACAACTGAATATTTACACCTTTTGACCACTTTTATCCAATTCTCTCACCACTCAACCCACACCTCTGGTAACCAAAAATCTGATCTTTTTTTTCTATGAGTTTGGTTTTCTTCTTCTTCTTTTTTTTTTTTAGTTTAGTTTTTTTTTTATTCTACATATAAGTATTTGCCTTTCTCTGTTTGACTTATTTCACTTAACGTAATACCCTCTAGGTCCTTCCATTTTGTTGCAAATGGCAGGATTTTCTTCCTCTTCTGGGTGAATAATATTCAGTTGTGTATGTGTGTGTGTATATGTATGTGTGTGTGTATATATATATATATATATATATATATATATATATATGGAGACTCAAGTCCTAGAAGAACCTGGCTTTCTCATATATATATATATGTATATATACATATATATACACACATATATATGTGTGTGTATACGTACACACACGCACATACAATATCCAGTTGTGTATACTGAATGTTGTATACATTTTGCCTGTCCATTTCATCTGTTGATGGATAGGTAGGATGTAAAAACCAATGAATTATACATTCTACAGTGGTGCATTATATGGCATGTGAATTGTATCTCAATAAAGCTATTATTTAAAAAAGAAAGATAGAGCTTCCCTGGTGGCACAGTGGTTAAGAATGCACCTGCCAATGCAGGGGACATGAGTTCGAGCCCTGGTCCAGGAAGATCCCACATGCTACGGAGCAACTAAGCCCGTGTGCCACAACTACTGAGCCCACGAGCCACAACTAGTGAGCCCATGTGCTACAACTACTGAAGCCCACACGCCTAGAGCCTGTGCTCCACAACAAGAGAAGCCACCACAATGAGAAGCCAGCGCACCACAACAAAGAGTAGCCCCCGCTTGCCACAACTAGAGAAAGCCTGTGTGCAGCAATGAAGACCCAATTCAGCCAAAAATAAATAAATAAATAAATAGTTAAAAAAAAAAAAAGAAAGATAAAGGAAGAAAGGTGAAGAGGGAGGAAAGGAGGGAGAGAAGGAGGGATGGAAGAAGGAATAAAGAAAAAGGAATAAAGTAGTCCACATACTTATTAAGAGAATTAATGGAGAGAGGAGATTAAATTTTAAGATATTCTTGCTATATTCCACAAAGGGATCTTGTGGGTTGTTGAGGGAATCAATGTTCACTCCGAATGCTGTGCCGGTAATCACATCCATGCTGTAGGCCCCAAAGAAGCTGCGTAGAGAAAGATATGAACAACTAAAATCAACACCTCTTTACTCTCCTTACCCAACACATATAACAAGAAGTGCATGTGAAATCAGATGCCCAGACAAGGCAGGTAGAGAGCCACACTCTTTCAGAACCACCTGTTGGTCCATGGCAGAGTCTATGCTACTATCACTCACACATGAGGTGTGTCTGAGGTGCCAGTGATGCGGCTGGCCCTGTGCCAGGAGGGCTGGGGACACTAAGGCAAGTTAGACGTCCCCCCACAAACTCAAGGAGCTCAGTCATAGAGGGATAGACACCCATAATCAGACAAAGTACAGTAGCGTGTTTTGACCACAGGCAATAATAGGTGTATAAGGACTGTGTCTGAGCATAACCAAGTGTATAAATTTAACACATCCTGGGGGAGTCAAGAAAGGGGACACTTATCTGGGTCTTGCCTCACCATAGAGTGTGCGCTCAGAGTTGATTCCTCTTCCGTGAATTACAGAACAGCAGCACCCTGTTCTGAGTTGCCAGGAACATCATCCCTCACTGTCTTACACCCCTGCTAAGGATCCTGAAAGACCCACACTTCCTCAACTCTAGTGGTCTGTGGTTGACCTGAGGGCAGACTCATTTCTGTGAAATGTAAGAACTAAAAATATTTCTGGTTAAAAAAATAATAAATTACTCCAAATTTGACTTAGGGAATCCCATAGTTAAGTGATCTTATGTCCTCAGTTTTCCCGGGACATTCTCAGTTTATACCTGTTGTTACAGCGCAATTAAAAAAAAAATCTCAGTTTAGACAACAAATGCTATGATCACTCTACCCATAGCCTGTACAGGGCCTTCTCTCTTTTGAGGCTGAAGGAAGAACAAATGGTGGTTAAGAATTAATATTTAGCATTTTCCTCAGGAAAACTGTGAAGAGATTTAATTTGTTTCAAGTTCCATACCGTAACATTCCTGCCCAGTGCACTGCCTGCCAATATGTACGAAGAGCCTTCCCCACCTCCGCTCCACACCCTCTACACTCAATACTGTGCACAACAATGTTTCTCCTTTCTAAACTATGTGTTTTTGTCTCCCAGAATATCCAAAGTGACAGTTAAGCAGATAAGTTCATCCTGGCTCATGTATACAGGAGAAGACCCTTTCTCTCCCAGCTGCCCTGCTTTCTTTGGCGAGCCACCACTCATTCTGGGGTGGCCCACTGGAGTGGTACCACCACACACTTACTTCTGTCTGGTCACTACAGTAGCTCAGCAGTGGGAATCTGGCTCCATGGCAGGCATCTGGAGGGTCTCAATGGAGCTCAGGTACCAGCAGCTTCACCCCTACTTACTTTTTCATGCTGATTGGCTTGCCTTTCTCTGCTTCCTTCTTCAGGTTCCTCACCAACATGTCTCCAATCTGGCTAATGATGGGGAACATCTAGATACAAAGTACAACATCACCTGAAGTTAAATGCAGACTCAAGTCCTAGAAGTACCTGGCTTTCCCAAGCATGGAGCAGTAAGTGGCATTTTATAAGGAATCTTAAAATGTCTCTTCTAGGATGTAAAGATAAAAGACCATCATTAGAAAACTCAAAATCTGCAGACTTCTCTTTGGAAAGGGACTATGATCTTATTTTCTACCTGTCCCTAGAGTCATTCCTTAAGTTTCTAGTTGAAAGTCTTCTTCTTTTCTTACCTCCTTGAGCTTTCCGCTGGTGAAGGCTGGAGACATCAACGATCGTAATCTCTTCCATTGTTCATCCTCAGACAGAGAGATGGCATTTTTCATAATTCCCATTGGACCAAAAGACTAGAGTCAAAAGCAAAACACAGAGTCTTATTGGCACTGTCCCAAGGTGATTGACCAGATCTGGGAGCCTATTCTTGAAGCTCCAAAGAAATAGCTATCTGGGCTTCCCTGGTGGCGCAGTGGTTGAGAATCTGCCTGCCAATGCAGGGGACACGGGTTCGAGCCCTGGTCTGGGAAGATCCCACATGCCACGGAGCAACTGGGCCCGTGAGCCACAATTACTGAGCCTGTGCGTCTGGAGCCTGTGCTCCACAACGGGAGAGGCCGCGATAGTGAGAGGCCCGCGCACTGCTATGAAGAGTGGCCCCTGCTTTCCACAACTAGAGAAAGCCCTTGCACAGAAACGAAGACCCAACACAGCCAAAAATAAATAAATAAATAAATTAAAAAAAAAAAAAGAAATAGCTATCTGGAGAGGGCAGAAAGCAGAAGCAAGAAGAACTACAATCCTGCAGCCTGTGGAACAAAAATTACATTCACAGAAAGATAGACAAGATGAAAAGGCAGAGGGCTATGTATCAGATGAAGGAACAAGATAAAACCCCAGGAAAACAACCAAAAGAAGTGGAGATAGGCAATCTTCCAGAAAAAGAATTCAGAATAATGATAGTGAAGATGATCCAGGACCTCGGGAAAAAAATGGAGGTAAAGATCAAGAAGATGCAAGAAATGTTTAACAAAGACCTAGAAGAGTGGGAGGGAGGGAGACGCAAGAGGGAAGAGATATGGGAACATATGTATATGTATAACTGATTCACTTTGTTATAAAGCAGAAACTAACACACCATTGTAAAGCAATTGTACCCCAATAAAGATGTTAAAAAAAAAAGACCTAGAAGAATTAAAGAACAAACAAACAGAGATGAACAATAAAATAATTGAAATGAAAACTACACTAGAAGGAATCAATAGCAGAATAACTGAGGCAGAAGAACAGATAAGTGGTCTGGAAGGCAGAATGGTGGAATTCACTGCTGCGGAACAGAATAAAGAAAAAAGAATGAAAAGAAATGAAGACAGCCTAAGAGACCTCTGGGACAACATTAAACGCAACAACATTCGCATTATAGGGGTCCCAGAAGGAGAAGAGAGAGAGAAAGGACCTAAGAAACTATTTAAAGAGATTATAAGTCGAAAACTTCCCTAATATGGGAAAGGAAACAGCCACCCAAGTCCAGGAAATGCAGAGAGTCCCATACAGGATAAACCCAAGGAGAAACATGCTGAGACATATAGTAATCAAATTGGCAAATATTAAAGACAAAGAAAAATTATTGAAAGCAACAAGGGAAAAACGACAAATAACATACAAGGGAACTCCCATAAGGTTAACAGCTGATTTCTCGGCAGAAACTCTATAAGCCAGAAGGGAGTGGCATGATATACTTAGTGATGAAAGGGAAGAACCTACAACCAAGATTACTCTACCCAGCAAAGATCTCATTCAGATTCAATGGAGAAATCAAAAGCTTTACAGACAAACAAAAGCTAAGAAAATTCAGCACCACCAAACCAGCTCTACAACAGATGCTACAGGAACTTCTCTAAGTGGGAAACACAAGAGAAGAAAAGGACCTACAAAAACAAACCCATAACAATTAAGAAAATGGTCATAGGCACATACATATCAATAATTACCTTAAACATGAATGGATTAAATGCTCCAACCAAAAGACACAGGCTCAGTGAATGGATACAAAAACAAGACCCATATATATGCTGTCTACAAGAGACCCACTTCAGACCTAGGGACACATACAGACTGAAAGTGAGGGGTGGAAAAAGATATTCCATGCAAATGGAAATCAAAAGAAAGCTGGAGTAGCAATACTCATATCAGATAAAATAGACTTTAAAATAAAGAATGTTACAAGAGACAAGGAAAGACACTACATAATGATCAAGGGATCAATCCAAGAAGAAGATATAACAATTATAAATATATATGCACCCAACATAGGAGCACCTCAATACATAAGGCAACTGCTAAGAGCTATAAAAGAGGAAATCGACAGTAACACAATAACAGTGGGGGACTTTAACACCTCACTTACACCAATGGACAAATCATCCAAACAGAAAATTAATAAGGAAACACAAGCCTTAAATAACACAGCAGACCCAATAGATTTAATTGATATTTACAGGACATTCCATCCAAAAACAGCAGATTACACTTTCTTCACAAGTGTGCATGGAACATTCTCTAGGATAGATCACATCTTGGGTCAGAAATCAAGCCTCAGTAAATTTAAGAAAATTGAAATCATATCAAGTACCTTTTCTGACCACAATGCTATGAGATTAGAAATCAATCACAGGGAAAAAAACCATAAAAATCCCAAACACATGGAGGCTAAACAATACATTACTAAATAACCAAGAGATCACTGAAGAAATCAAAGAGGAAATCAGAAAATACCAGAGATAAATGACAATGAAAATACGATGATCCAAAACCTATGGGATGCAGCAAAAGCAGCTCTAAGAGGGAAGTTTATAGCTATACAAGCCTACCTCAAGAAACAAGAAATGTCTCAAATAAACAATCTAACCTTACACCTAAAGCAATTAGAGAAAGAAGAACAAATAAAACCCAAAGTTAGCAAAAGGAAAGAAATCATAAAGATCAGAGCAGAAATAAATGAAATAGAAACAAAGAAAGCAATAGCAAAGATCAATAAAACTAAAAGCTGGTTCTTTGAGAAGATAAACAAAATTGATAAAGCATTAGCCAGACTCATCAAGAAAAAGAGGGAGAGGACTCAAATCAATAAAATTAGAAAAGAAAAAGGAGAAGTTACAACAGACACCACAGAAATACAAAGCATCCTAAGAGAGTACTACAAGCAACTCTATGCCAATAAAATGGACAACCTGGAAGAAATGGACAAATTCTTAGAAAGGTATAACCTTCCAAGACTGAACCAGGAAGAAATAGAAAATATGAACAGACCAATCACAAGTAATGAAATTGAAACTGTGATTAAAAATCTTCCAACAGGGCTTCCCTGGTGGTGCAGTGGTTGAGAGTTTGCCTGCCGATGCAGGGGACACGGGTTCGTGGCCCGGTCTGGGAGGATCCCACATGCCGCGGAGCGGCTGGGCCCGTGAGCCATGGCCTCTGAGCTGCGTGTCTGGAGCCTGTGCTCCGCAACAGGAGAGGCCACAACAGTGAGAGGCCCACGTACCACAAAAAAACAAACAAACAAACAAAACAACCTTCCAACAAACAAAAGTCCAGGACCAGATGGCTTCTTAGGTGAATTCTATCAAACATTTAGAGAAGAGCTAACATCCATCCTTCTCAAACTCTTCCAAAAAATTGCAGAGGAAGGAATGCTCCCAAACTCATTCTATGAGGCCACCATCACCCTCATACCAAAACCAAACAAAGATACTACAAAAAAAGAAAATTACAGACCAATATCACTGATGAATATAGATGCAAAAATCCTCCACAAAATACTAGCAAACAGAATCCAACAACATAGTAAAAGGATCATATACCATGATCAAGTGGGGTTTATTCCAGGGATGCAAGGATTCTTCAGTATATGCAAATCAATCAATGTGATACACCATATTAACAAATTGAAGGATAAAAACCATATGATCATCTCAATAGATGCAGAAAAAGCTTTTGACAAAATTCAACACCCATTTATGATAAAAACTCTCCAGAAAGTTGGCATAGAGGGAACCTACCTCAACATAACAAAGGCCACATACGACAAACCCACAGCAAACATCATTCTCAATGGTGAAAAACTGAAAGCATTTCCTCTAAGATCAGGAACAAGACAAGGATGTCCACTCTCACCACTATTATTCAACATAGTTTTGGAAGTCCTAGCCACGGCAATCAGAGAAGAAAAAGATATAAGAGGAATACAAATTGGAAAAGAAGAAGTAAAACTGTCACTATTTGCAGATGACATGATACTATACATAGATGACATGATACTATACTAAAGATGCCACCAGAAAACTACTAGAGCTAATCAATGAATTTGGTAAAGTTGCAGGATACAAAATTAATGCACAGAAATCTCTTGCATTCCTATACAGTAATGATGAAAAATCTGAAAGAGAAATTAAGGAAACACTCCCATTTACCATTGCTACAAAAAGAATAAAATACCAAGGAATAAACCCACCTAGGGAGACAAAAGACTTGTATGTAGAAAACTGTAAGACACTGATGAAAGATATTAAAGATGATATCAACAGATGGAGAGATATACCATGTTCTTGGATTGGAAGAATCAATATTGTGAAAATGACTATACTACCCAAAGCAATCTATTCAATGCAATCCCTATCAAATCATCAATGGCATTTTTAATGGAACTAGAACAAAATAATCTTAATTTGTATGGAGACACAAAAGACCCCAAATAGCCAAAAGAGTCTTGAGGGGAAAAAAACGGAGCTGGAGGAATCAGACTCCCTGACTTCAGACTATACTACAAAGCTACAGTAATCAAGACAGTATGGTACTGGCACAAAAACAGAAAGATAGATCAATGGAACAGGATAAAAAGCCCAGAGATAAACCCATGCACCTATGGTCAACTAACCTATGACAAAGGAGGCAAGGATATACAATGGAGAAAAGACAGCCTCTTCAATAAGTGGTGCTGGGAAAACTGGACAGCTACATGCAAAAGAATGAAATTAGAACACTCCCGAACACCATACACAAAAATAAATTCAAAATGGATTAAAGATCTAAATGTAAGGCCAGACACCATCAAACTCTTAGAGGAAAACATGGGCAGAACACTCTATGACATCAATCACAGCAAGATCCTTTTTGACCCACCTCCTAGAGAAATGGAAATAAAAACAAAAATAAACAAATGGGACCTAATGAAACTTCAAAGCTTTTGCACAGCAAAGGAAACCATAAACAAGATGAAAAGACAACCCTCAGAATGGGAGAAAATATTTGCCAATGAAGCAACTGACAAAGGATTAATCTCCAAAATTTACAAGCAGCTCATGCAGCTCAACATTAAAAAAACAAACAACCCAATCCAAAAATGGGCAGAAGACCTAAACAGACATTTCTCCAAAGAAGATATACAGATTGTCAACAAACACATGAAAGAATGCTCAACATCGTTAATCATTAGAGAAATGCAAATCAAAACTACAATGAGATATCATCTCACACCAGTCAGAATGGCCATCATCAAAAAATCTACAAACAATAAATGCTGGAGAGGGTATGGAAAAAAGGGAACCTTCTTGCAGTGTTGGTGGGAATGTAAATTGATACAGCCACTATGGAGAACAGTATGGAGGTTCCTTAAAAAACTAAAAATAGAACTCCCATACAACCCAGCAATCCCACTAATGGGCATATACCCTGAGAAAACCATAATTCAAAAAGAGTCATGTACCAAAATGTTCATTGCAGCTCTTTTTACAATAGCCAGGACATGGAAGCAACCGAACCATCCATCAACAGATGAATGGATAAAGAAGATGTGGCACATATATACAATGGAATATTACTCAGCCATAAAAAGGAACAAAACTGAGTTATTTGTAGTGAGGTGGATGGACTTAGAGACTGTCATACAGAGTGAAGTAAGTCAGAAAGAGAAAAACAAATACTGTATGCTAACACATATATATGGAATCTAAAAAAAAAAATGGTCATGAAGAACCTAGGGGCAAGATGGGAATAAAGATGCAGACTTACTACAGAATGGACTTGAGGATATAGGGAGGGGGAAGGGTAAGCTGGGACAAAGTGAGAGAGTGGCATGGACATATATACACTACCAAACGTAAAATAGATAGCTAGTGGGAAGCAGCTGCATAGCACAGGGAGATCAGCTCGGTGGTTTGTGAGCACCTAGAGGGGTGGGATAGGGAGGGTGGGAGGCAGGGAGATGTAAGAGGGAAGAGATATGGGGACATATGTATATGTATAACTGATTCACTTTATTATAAAGCAGAAACTAACACACCATTGTAAAGCAATTATACTCCAATAAAGATGTTAAAAAGAAACAGTAAGTGATTTCATGAAGTGTTTTAGTATGGATAAAATAATAAACTATAAAAATACAAAAAGAATTGCTCTACTAAGACCCTGATAAGAGGAAAAGACAAGCTACTCACTGTGACTATAAAAGAATGGTTAGAGGGAGATTGATGGGGAAGTAACATTTCTATACATTGATTGTGGTGGTAGTTACACAAATCTACATCTATGATAAATTTTCATAGAGTAACACACTCACAGCAAATGAATGCACATAAAACTGATAAAATCTGAATAAGCTATGTGGATAGTATCAATGTCAATTTCCTACTTTGATACTGTACTATAATTATGCAAGATATTAACCTTTTGGGGAAACAGGATGAAGGGTTTCCTTCACAGCACCTTCCTGTATTTTTCTCTTTTGACAATATCCTGTGAATTTATAATTATTACAGAATAAATATTTAATAAATAAATAATATTTAAACTTTAAAAATGGATGCTTACCCTCCGGTTTGTGAAGACAGAATAACATTCTTTCACTAGCACTGTTTTGATTATGTCTGGATCTGTGACAACCAACAGAGGCTGTTGACCTTCATAACACCTGTGTAGGGAAAGAGATGTGATTAAATTTAATGATCTGGTTTCTGCAGCTGGACTCACAGCTTAAGTCCTGACTCTCATCCTGACATTACATAATCCTTACTCCTAGAGATCATGGTTAGAAATAACATTAGAACATTTGTTAAGTCTAGGTGTTGTTTACATGGGTTATTTCCTATGCCATTCTCCATAACTTTTATAGGTTTAAAATATTTCATTATCAAAAAGGAAGTTAGCTTAGTAAATAATTGAAGGCAAGTAAATTGTCTAAGAATGAAAAAACTAATTAATTAAGGAGAGTCCACCCACTCATTTTTGAAGATATATCAAAAGCATGAAAAATGCAATGATATAATAGCTGAAACTTGTAGACACACTGATCATAAATATGTACAATGTGTCTGCAAATGGAAGAAGATTAAGAATGCTCAAAAGTGAAAGTAGGATTATGAAAGGTTTCTTTGCTCTATTTTCAAAAATATGCTTACTTTATACTTTTTTTAAAGGAAATCATATTTTAAATAACAAGGAGATATCCTTGGTAGCATCAAGGATTTGAAACAAAAGGACTGAGAGAATAAAGTAATTCAGAGGAACATGTATAAATTCATTTTTTAAATATTTTCTTTTCACTATTTATATTTATTCTTCGACATGGGTTCCAAGAGGGCCTAGGGCTCCATGTAGGTGACAGCCATCAGCAGCTAGGCAGGCCCACTTTTGACACATGTACCACACAAAGCTGACTCCTCAGATGTGACACATCCCAATTTGGCCTGATCTCCTGACTGTCAGGATGCCCGTTCATGGGAATGGGCCACTGGCATGAGGTTGACTCTAAGTTAATCACACTGTCTTCCGGTATTTTGTTTCCTCTATCAATCGTTTGCGATGGCTAGAACACAATGGAAGGTTTTCTGCATGTTACCTATTATTCCTCTGACTTCACACAGGAATTTCAGATGGTTTTGTGATCACATATAAAAATGGATGAGAACCAGTGCATTATTTCCCCCCCCCAAAAATTCTAAAACTCAGAGGGTTTAAGTGGGTGTCATGTGCATTAGGTGTTGAAGCAGTGACGGAAGGGATTGAGGAGGCACTTAATCTGCTCTTCCATCTGATTGACCATATTACTTGGATGAGTCCCTTCTTCCCATCATGTTTTTTCAAAAACACCTGGGTGGAGAAGAGATCGTGGTTTGGGGTGACACTTTATATTCAGATGTCACTCCAGCCTTAGTATTTCTTATATTACCAGTTAAAATTCAGATTTTTGGCCCTATCCCAGATCATATTGATTTGGTATGCTGATGGGTGGGGTCAAAGTTCTGTATTTATAACAAGTTCTCCCAGGTGGTTCTCATTTACACCCAAGCATGAGAACCATTTTCTAATGAGAGAACTGGGATCCACCATGAAAAAGTGACTCTATCCAGAGCTCACAAGTATTAAATGTTGGAGGGGCAGTTGGAGCTGGTCCAGTAGTGATCCACGGCTATGTGCTCTGTCCACTCAATCACATTGACTTTTGGGGCCATGGCAACTCAGCAGGGCCCTATGGTTTCTGAGGACTTGATCAGAGAAGATGAAGAGGTACAGAGAGGCAGAGCCTTCTCCTATTTCCTTTTGGCAAACAGTCACTACATTATACCTCTCCTGCTGCTCTCATCAAACCTACAAAACTCCTAAAGTCTGTGAGCCCACATGACACACTCTGGGTTAGATGTATCCCACATCTCTTCAAAGTCAGAGAAAAATAGTAGATAAAACAATAACTGAATACAATTACATTGGAAAGTCTTGGCTGAAATTAAAAACAATAACAAAAAAACCTCCATACTTGTAGAGAATGTAAAAAGCTGAGCAGAAATTGTTTCCTATTTTCTTTACCTGTAACCCCCAGCTCTTTTTCCAAAAGGACATATTAAACGCAAAACTTAAATAAAGGATTCTTGGCTTTTAATTAAGTGAATCATGTGGAAAAGGGTCAAAAAATGCATTTATGGGCACATATTAGAATGTTCTGGAATAATGCATTTTATGCAATTAAATGCAACCTAAGGAAAGAAAAATGGAGAAGGGGGGAAGAGTGACACTGGACAGAAAGCGATGTTAGGAGTCCCTGGGCCTCAAAGTCTGGAGAAAAGTGATGACCTGCAAATCTCCAGGCCTAATTCAGACTGTAGACCTGGACACCTGGCTGACACCTGGGATCCCTGATAGAAAGAACAAGACTCCAAAGCTTTACAATAGACTTCATCCCAAGAAGCTCTGGACTGAGATTGTCTTCCATACCACAGGGGGCGCCACATCATAACAAGTCTATCCGATGGAACTTTCCAGAATACTCACCCCCATATTTTTCCATACTTTTTAAAACATCCATTGTCAAACTCCCAAAGACCCTGCAAGAGAAACAAAATTAGATTATTAAACTAAATGTATTGAACACTACCTCTTTTGGGGACAAAAGTACCTTGAAACCCATGAAATCAGGCTTACTATTTTCCACTGGCAGGTGGAAGAAAGTTCATATTCAGAGACTTCTTAGGGGAAATGAAGGGGAAAAAGGAGATATTGGAACAGAGAATTTTAAATCACTCTTGCATTTTCTCTATAACAGATACTAAATGTTTACCTTTGCCTGTGAATACTAAGTACCTCCTTGTCTTTCGTGAGAAAACTGAAGCGAAGGGTAAGTTAGATCGGCCTGTACACACTTTCATCTCCTTGTTAAGCAGCCTTTTCATTTATCTCATGAGCCCTCTCTAGATTTCTAGAAGAATTAGGAAGTTAAAGACACCAGAGACCTTTTTAGTCCAGCAGATTTAAGTAAGTCTAAGGGGTGTGTATTGAGTGAGAAATTAAATGAGTGAATGAATGACAAAGTAGATCACCTTCTAGTTTTCCAGCTCAACACAGAAAAGATGGGGAGTTACCACAACTACAAACACCACCACCAATTAAAACACTTGCCCTGAATTTTCCCTCTGTTGCTTAAAGGAAAACAAACTTCCTGTTACTAAGTTTCTGCTGTGATATTTGATGGTTTACCTATGAAAATGAAGGTCTCAGAAACATGGGTCTTGGAGTGCATCTACTAAGGAGTTCATCCGGGAAAGGTGGAAAATAAATTATTGCTTTTTCAGAGAGAAAACAGTTCATGAAGTTCACAGGCAGTAATGAGACAATGAAGACCTCAGTTGGGAGAATCAGGATCTGAGAAACAAGGCTTATGTCTGCAGGAAAGGAAATCTGAGCCAGAGAGCAGCCTACACACAAGGCTCTGCCCCCTGGACACATGGACGTAGCTCATGACCTTCATTTCAGGGGCCAGGCCCTGGGCAAGGCATCAGAGCTGGATTAATATCAAGGCTCAGCCAGAATTCATAGTCCATATGCCACCTAGTACATTCTATTGAGTTCAGTTCAATTTTTAATAATTTTGTCAAATCATATCCTTTCTAGTGATTTTGTATATGTGATTCTGCCTTTTTTTTTTTTTTTTTTTGCGGTACGCGGGCCTCTCACTGTTGTGGCCTCTCCCGTTGCGGAGCACAGGCTCCGGATGTGCAGGCTCAGCAGCCACGGCTCACGGGCCCAGCCGCTCCGCGGTATGTGGGATCTTCCCGGACCGGGGCACGAACCCATGTCCCCTGCATTGGCAGGCGGACTCTCAACCACTGCGCCGCCAGGGAAGCCCGATTCTGCCTTTTTTTTTTTAAACCCCACAACTTATTTAGTGGTTAAATACCTGAAGTAACTAGACAACCACCATCTTGTCTCCGTTACACCTACTCACTGCTCAGATGCATCCATAAGGTGCTTTCTCTGGAGGCACAGAAGTAAAGCAAAAAGCTCTTGCTCCACCCCTCGAAACACAGAAGATGTCAGGGTTATAGCAAAAATGGAGTAGAGCCACAGAAATAACTGCAGGCATTAGTAGTTCTTGAGATAATTCAAGTAGGTGCAAATTACCCGACACTGAATACTCAGGCTGCGTTAGAAACTGAAGTTACCAAGCAATCCAGGAGGAAGAAAAAAATGCTACCCAGAGCTTATGCTACCAACAGGAAAGCCTGACTGTAGTGTAGGCAGCTTAATAAGCCACGACCAGGCACCCTCTTCATGCTTTTCTCCTAATACTAAGGGGATGGTGCCTTCCTGGGAATCTGCACCTGGCAGAAAGAAAATCCTCTTCACAATACTCACCAGATGGAAAATAAATTCTGTGCTGAATCAGCTAGAGAGCTGGGCTGTCTGAGGCCGCAAAACCTGAGGCTCCTAACAGCTAAAAATAGAGGTGTGTTGTAAAATTGGCCATGTGCTGGGTGGGGTCATGATATTTCTGGAAAGTGTGAAACCTCAGAACTTCCCCCTGAGGAGGGGCAGTTTTACTATATTATTCAGCTGAGATTTGCCACCATAAGAAGCAAAGCTGGAGCTCAAACAACACACACCTTTCGGTAGGACAGAATATTTCCAAAATAAGGCAGAGGTCTCGGCCCAGGAATCCCCAGCTTCTTAAAACGTCCATGTGAATAAGTCCCATATCTGTAAAGTGAAAGAGGAAACCAGGTCACAGGAATTGTGGAATAGTGGTGCTGGAGCTGGCCAGTCACTGACTCAGAACTGGAACAGTCAACCTAAGGAGATAGCATGTAGGCAATAAAAAATACCAGCAGCTCCAAAAGCAATCATTACATTCACTCATCATCTCCTTGCCCACCACCAATACGAGACCCATTAAAGGTAATGACGATTAGCTAAAGGCAGCTGAAGTCTTCACAGTTCCAATCTTAGAGTGAATACTTTATAAATGTTTCTAATTGGAGTGGTCCTGAGAGGTTCAGGCTGGAATTCTTCCAGGGAATTCACTCATATTTATTTGGTAACTTGACTCTTAGATGATTTGGAGATTCTTATTCTAGGTAGAATTCTGTTCCAGTAATGAGATTCCAGTAATGAGATTTTGCTTAACTTCGTCTGCAAAACAACAGTTATTGAGAGCCTACTGTGACACTGTTCTTACAATTTGCATGGAGATTTTTATGCTTTTCTTTCCCTCTGTACCCTGACCCCATTTTAGGATTTAATTCTTCTTAGGTCCAACTTCATAATCAAGCCTTAGAGAATAACAGTGTCCTAATTTCTATAAAATACAAACTGTGTTCAAGGCTTCCATTGGCATCATAGAAATGTGAGCACCTTTCAGCTACACTCAAGTCTCTGTTGTCAGGCAATTTGCTTGATTTGCCCTACAGAGAAGGGTGACTGACCATATGTTCCCTCAATATAACTGTATAAGTGAACCAATGACTAGAGGATCCATTTCCAGACCGTTCTTTCTCAAATGGTATCTGGTCCTCCAACCTGTGATACTCACCTGCTAAACACAGTACCAGGCACGCTCATTTTTTTCAAGATCCTCAATCACAGATTAGTTTGTTTACTGCCTCTGTGCACCAACTACCTCAAAAAGCCATTAAGGCTGGTGCTTCCTACAGCTGGTGTACGTGAAACTCATCTTAATGTGCTCTGTGTGGAATCCCACAAATGGGGGGTTTGAAATCTTGCAGGTCTTCTCAGTCTGGTGTTTCTGAGAATTGACAGAGTGGAGGAAAAGAGAGGTTGAGGGGAAGAGGTTGCTGGCAATGGTTTTAGTGATGAAGTTGCTAGGCCGCCAAAACTAACTCTGTAGGGGCAAATTAGAAAGGTATGGCTGAAAAGTGTGCTATGTAGAAATGCTTCAACATGCTCTGCAAGCCCTTTTAGCTAAAAGTGGGCCTTGCAAACTTCAGGTACCTCCCTGAAGACAGCAAAAGAGGCATTGTGCAACACAGAATGAATAAACATAAAATGTTGCAGAATGTTTGATTAAGACTTTTTTCTTCTTTGAAGCTTAGTTTTTAAGGTCTTACAGGTTCCAAATATTCTGTACAAATCCATCAAACCTTATGTGATAAAATAAACCCAAAAATTGCCTGAAAGAAACTGTGCTTGAAGAGGCAGCAGAGGCACTTTGGCCAAGCCCAGCTGGGTGTTTAGATCCTTCCTCCAGAAAAGTTGGTGGAGGTGTGAGCACCAACTTCCAAAATGGGAGTGACTTGGGCTATTCCAACCCCAGTTCCTTCCTTCGCCTTCACAACCAGGGCAAATCAATTTCCCTTTCTGAACTTTCAACGTGTTACATGAACTCTCAGATTTCTATGCTGATGCTAAAGCTCTCAGAGACAAGAGGAAAAGCTGAAAGAAATGAATATAATTTCAAGATTTCTGCCAAGTGTCCTCTCCTCTAAAGATTTCTCATTTGGGGGTAGATAGCTCTGCATAGTACAGGGTGGGGGAATTGAGCCTTGGAAGAGGATGCCATAGGAGGGACACAGGAAAGGGGGAAGAGCTGATATGAAGTGAAGGGCGATCCATTTCCAGCCCCTGGGTGACAAGGTGCCCTGTGTAAATGACATCTGGGGAGGGAGGGAAGGAAGCAGGAACCCCCTGAGTGACACAGGGGCCAATCCTTCTACACGGCTCTTGCAGCAGATACTGAACCCAGAAGGTGAAGATCATGAGACAAATCCCAAGTTACTTCATGCCTCCAGGATCCCCAGAGCTTGGGAAGGGGACAGCACCCCACTGCGCAGGGACCAGTTGTTTTAAATCTTCCCCTGGTGGATTCTGGTTGATTAGTCTGGGTCCATGGTAGTCAATCATCCCCAGGAGCAAATAACATCACTAAACCCTCCTAGCTACAGAAGATAAAAACTTGGCGGGGTGGTGGTAGGGAGGGTGTTTGTTGGTTACTCGTTCAACAGAACTGGGTTAAGATCGATAATAACCCCTTTGGTGTTTGTAGCACCCACAGCTTAAGCGACTTTCCCTCCACTAACTGATCCTCAAAACAGTAAAGGGAAAGTGGGACCTGATGAGCACCCCAAGTCCAAGGTTACAGAGGAAATCAGAATCACAGATACTCACAGATAGAGGAGTACCAGGCTGGTAGCCAGGAGAACCCAGGTTTCCACGGAAAAGCTCAGGATCAGGTCCATGGCCACTCTCCTCGGTGATTCTCTCCTCTGAGTTTCTTCTCAGCTGCGTGTGTCACTCTTTGCCTGCCTGCTTCCTTTCACATCCAGGGATGATTCACTGAGGCTGAAATGTTTATGTCCTGGGAAGGTGGTGGAGCTGGAGCTGCAGCCAATAGAAGGGCTACCTGTGCTCCACCTGCATGAGCCCTCCCTGCCTTGATAGTTGGCATCACGGACAGTCCAGTTTGACCTCCCTTGACTTCATATTCTGTGGCCATTCAGTAACAACTCAATCAGTGTTATCAGTAATTTCAAAGGTTATAGAAACTCAAATAAAACCACTAGCCACAAATATCCTCTAAACTGCCCTTTTCTCTGTAACTGCCTGAACTCCAAAACTTGAAATCCTTCAGACATGCTAGGTCTACTAATCTTTACCATGCAGTTTCCTCTGCCTAGATATCCTGGTTTCCCCATAAGGCACCTACTCATCCTTCAAATCCCAGCTCAGAAAGCACATTGTTTTAGAGACTTCCCTAAACAATAGGAATAACCACTTCCTCTTCTGGATGACTTCTGTCGTGCCCCCCCCAACACACACACACACACACGCACACACACACACACGCGCACACACACACACGCGCGCGCACACACACACACACAATTCTATTATTGTCCTTCTATCCTCCAGAACCATTGTTGGTTTCCACACCTATTTCCCTTAAGAGATTGAGAGTTTGGGCTACAGTCTGAGTATTAGTCACCCTTATGCCCCTGGTACCTTGCAGAATGCTTTCTGCAGCATGGACATCGGAAAGGTTGGTGGACTTGAGTTGGTAGTAGTGAGAACTCTGGGCCCCTGTGTGTCTGTTTCCTGTGGCTATTTGGTGACCGCATCATCTTCCTGTATCGTTAATACAACAAGAGGGCCTGGCTGTGCCTTGGCCACCATCACTGCACGTTCAGGATGATCCATCAGGGTTCTGTTGACAAGAGGGCCCCCAAAGGAGAGACAAGACATGGACCATGTGGTGATGGCTGCACCAAGGGTATCCATTCAGTCTTCCTGTCCCGCCCCTCAGAGGGTCCTTCAGTGGACAGCAGTTACACAGATTCTTAACGAAAGAATGACCCCCTCTCTCTGGAAAGGCCACAAGTGCAAAATCAATGAGGGTGAAGGGAGTGAAGCGGAGAAAGCAGCCCAGTGACCAAGTGGACCTCCAACCTCCTTATCCACCAGTGATGTGGCACATACAGCAAACAAGACTCCATAAAGAAAACATGAGGTTTTTCTATGGGGCAAAGTGGGGGGAGGGGGGTCAGAGCAGATGCTTCCTTATCATTGACTAGATGGAAAATATTTAAGGGGTAGCAAGGTGTTACTAAGGAGGAGGTCTGTAGTAGAAGTCAGTGGCATCTGTGAGCCCCCACCC
The DNA here is from genome assembly GCF_949774975.1 of Lagenorhynchus albirostris. Classification (NCBI taxonomy): domain Eukaryota; kingdom Metazoa; phylum Chordata; class Mammalia; order Artiodactyla; family Delphinidae; genus Lagenorhynchus; species Lagenorhynchus albirostris. The sequence goes on from NC_083109.1 coordinate 81,606,400, forward strand.
CATTCCTCATGGGAGAAATTAGAGGACTGAGGGTCTGAAATTTACACTGGTTCATTGTCTTCCCTCTGACCAAAATGCTGTATCTCCTTGGCCTGAGAAACTGTGAATTATATGAAAAACAAAACCTCAAAAGTTCTTAAACTCAATAGGAACACAGGACGTTTAAGCTGTGTTTGTGCACTTCCTTCTCCCTTTATCCTTCTCATTTTCAGTCCTTCTGGAGCAAGCGATACTCACCTCTTGCCAATACATTCCATCCCTCTGGCCTGAAAGTCCCCAGGGTTGCCCAACACTGGCCTGAGTGGGTGGAGGTCTCATTGGTAAATTATAGTAAGTCCCAACTATGTCACCTGCCTTTTTTATTTCCTTGGGACCTTGTCATGCAACATGAAATTTCTACCATCATAGCTTGTCAACTTTGGGTTCAGACTTTCTCCAGGAGGCACCTGTTAAAATCCATAGCTGCCACTGGAAATACAATGCCTGAATATATCTGTTCATCCACGCATTGATTCAAGGCCAAGTGGGTGAATGTCAGGTGCAGGTATTGCGCTGGGCTGGGGGCTAGAAGCCCATACAGTCCCCTACCTTGAGAGCAGCTTCCCAGAGGAGGGAGTGAGACACACAACCAAGGTTAGTATGTAGCATACCTCTGGAACCTCTAGGATAATGGAGACCTACAGAGAGGTCATGAAGGAGAGAAGTGGATACAAGCTTGAGTACCAACAAAAGACAGGCCTGGGAAGCTGGAAGATGATCCTGAGGAAAAGTAGCATAGAAAGTCCCACAAATTCTTATGCATTTCTGCCCTCTTTCGGTACCTTCTCTGGGCGCTCTTAAGTAGGGTCATGATACAATCCCCAGTTGATAGATACAGAAACTGAGGCTCAGGGACTGCAGGTGGCTTCTCAACAGCTATTGATCACAACATGTCACATGTAAGCTAACATGAAGATAGATTGGCAAGTCTTCTGCACTGAAATGCCAGTATTCAACGTTTGCTGTTTCACGATGAGGGTCACTATGTGAAATAGTGAGACCCAAGACTACAACAGCAAATTGGTTACAATTCTGGCTCCTACCTCCATAGCTACCCCTGCCCAGGAGCTCCCCCACGGGTCTCCAGAACCAAGGACTCTATCTCACCTCACCAGGAATAAAGACAGGTGCAGGTTATGAGGACACTAGGGTCTTGTGTGTAGGATCCACCTCTCTATGTTCCCAACTGAGAGGAACACAAAATACATCCCACATGGGATGACTGGGGTGTCATCTGATAACTTCTGACAACTTAGTTCACTCAACTAAACCCACAGCCTTTCTTATTCTTCTTGGAAACAAAACCACTGTGGAAACTATATGCCTTCATCTTCCTCCAAAACATATACTGGGCTACAATGATTTTTCTCACTAAACCCACAGGACCATCTGCTGCCCTATTCGCCTCAGGGTCTGGTCCAGCTGGTTAGAATCTATCCCAGAGGCGATAGGCTAGTCATTGTTTAGGACTGAAATTTTGCAAGTACCCTGTTCTAATCAATGCAAATGGCCTTGCTCTGCGAGGGGAAATAATAGAAGGCATGATCTTTGTGCCCCTTCATTCCACAGCAGGGCACACCTAACTTAAAAGTCTGACAGACTAAGATTGTGAAGGAAGACGTGTGCCTGAATATCACCCCCCACCCCACATCTCTCATCTACTCATTTGTGCGCTAATGGGCTTGGCATGTACTTTCAAAGCTCTGTTCTCAGCGCTTAGGGTACAGATACAACTAAGACCCAGACAATAATCAGGTTGAAGATAGAGACAAATAAACAGGTAATTATAGTACAGTATAACCCAGTTAAAGTAATTATATAGATATAAGAAACACAGTGTCCTCATCAACTGTAAATGGTTTATCTGCTTTTTCAGTCCTGAGTAATCAAAGTTGAGTTAACAATTTTGTATTATAGTCTTGAAGTTTACTAAGAGAGTAGATCTGACCACACACACAAAACTGTAATTATGTGAGGTGATGAATATGTTAACTGACCTTATTTTGGTAATCATTTTGCAATATATACACGTACCAAATCAGCATGTTGTACACCTTAAACTTACAAAATATGTGTCCCTTTTTTACAAATAAGCAAACTGCAGCACAGAAAGGTTAAGTGACCAGCCAAGGACGCATAACTAACTACTAGCAGAGCTGGGATTCAAACCTAGATCTTCTAGTTTTATAACCCAAGGTCTTAACTTTACCAGGCCCTTCCTTGCCCAAGAATTAGTGGAATGACTGGGTCTAGAGCCCAGGTCCTCTGAGAGGGTAGTGACCCAGCGCTCTGACCCAACCTAGAGACAAGGCAAGGCCCCCTAGCAAGCCTGTCAGTGGGGAGTGGGGTAAGGCAGCGCTATGCTCTTTCTGACCCACACATACCTCACCATGCAGAAAGCCCCGCTACACACCCCCTCCCCTATGCCCAGAAGCAGAAGCACTTTCATAGACTTTACAGCAAAGGGAAGAAGAGGAGGAAGACTTCCTCTGGCTGCTCACTTTCTCCACAATCCCAGAATTTTTATCATTATAAACTAACCACTAACATCTCTACTGCAAAGTACAGTTTATAAAGATCTTTCATGTCTCTCTTAATTGATCCTCATGAAATCTCTGTGAGATAAGCAGTGCTGGGATTATTTAATTCCCACTTTACAGATGTGGAAACAGAAGCTCAGGGTGGGGAAAGGTCTTGCCCAAGCAATTAAATCATGAATCCAGGAAATAGAGCCGCATCTTGTGATTCAAAATTGCGCCAGTGGCATATATGGTTGGGCTCCAAAGGGCCTCCTGGAATAAGTTGGCAGGTTATAGCTTATCACATGGGATAAATATTTCCTTCCACTCCTCCCACCATGCTTCCACTGCTGTGCAAATGCTACAGAGGTGATTTTGGCCACAAAAATGACAGCACACCCTTCTGCCTACTAAATTTTATGTATTCACTGAACTCATGGTGTCAGCAGATAGGGGATGTTGCAAACAGTTCTGACATGTAGCAATCAGAATCATTTGGGTTTCCAAGAAGCAGGAAGTAAAAAATGATGAAATGAATGAGTGGGGCTTCCCTGGTGGCACAGTGGTTAAGAATCCACCTGCCAGTGCAGGGGATGTGGGTTCAAGCCCTGGTCTGGGAAGATCCCACATGCCACGGAGCAACTAAGCCCGTGCGTCACAACTAGTGAGCCTGCCCTCTTGAGCCTGCGAGCCACAACTACTGAGCCTGCGTGCCACAACTACTGAAGCCCGCACACCTAGAGCCCCTGCTCCACAACGAGAGAAGCCACCGCAGTGAGAAGCCCGCGCACCACAATGAAGAGGAGCCCCTGCTGGACACAACTAGAGAAAGCCTGCGTGCAGCAACGAAGACCCAACGCGGCCAAAAATAAAATAAATAAATTTATAAAAGAAAGAAAAAAGAAATCAATGAGTGAAAGGGGACTCACAGGCCAGGAGGCAAATTTCAGAAGACCACGAGGAAGGTAATTAATGAAACAGCAAGTGTAAGATGAAGGGAAAGATGAACATCGCAGGTTATTTTGCAAAAGAGGGGGTGAAGGGCTGGCAGTCTCTCCTAATTTTTGCAGTAACCACCTAATGAGTTTTGCTTGACCCTACGCTGGCCTCATCCTGAGAACCCCCTACTCTGCCACCAGACAGAACCTGTTAAAACCCATTAAAATGTTACACTTATAACATTCTTCTGTTGTTCAAATCTCTCCAACCACTCCCATCATCCACAGGATAAAATCCAAATGCCTGTGGTGGCAACTCAAGAACCTTGTTGGACACTTAGGTTGCTTCCACAGATTGGCTACTGTAAACAGTGCTGCAGTGTGCAAATTTATGTTTTCATATTCTTGGGATAAATGTCCAGAAGTGGAATTGCTGGGTTATATGGTAGTGCTACTCTTAGTGTTTTGAGGAACCTCCATCCTAGTTTGCATAGTGGCTGGACCAACTTATATTCCCACCAACTGCAGGAGAGTCCCCTTTCTCCACTTCACTGCCAACACTTGTTGTTTCTTGTCTTTTTTTTTGCGGTACGCGGGCCTCTCACTGTTGTAGCCCCTCCCGTTGCAGAGCACAGGCTCCGGACGCGCAGGCTCAGCGGCCATGGCTCACGGGCCCAGCCGCTCCGCAGCATGTGGGATCTTCCAGGACAGGGACACGAACCCGTGTCCCCTTCATCGGCAGGCGGACTCCCAACCACTGCGCCACCAGGGAAGCCCTTTCCTTCTTATTGATCGTGTTCAAATGCCTCCTCTTACCACCTGCTGTGTGTGGAGACACTGAGTCATAAATGTTCAGGACATTATTTCCTGGATTCTAATTGGGGCTGGGGGTGTCTGTCCAGCTGTGTGAGCTCAGGGCCCTGAGCAGGCCCTCCAGCCTCAGGTCTCCCCACCCCTGTAGGATGTCAAAGACCCTGGGTTGAAATCCCTCCCACTCTCCTCCTCCTACCCTGGAGCAGAAATTATTTCTAAAAATTCCCAAAGTGAGTGCATTGTTGACACAGAAAAAACAAATCCCAAAGGAACCAAAAACAGGAGTAAGGAGAGCTCATTCCCTCCTTACAGACACAGTGTATTTATAAAATTCAGTCAGGACTTCCAGGCAGGGCAGGGAATAGGGCAAGGAAAGTAAGGCATTCCACTTGAGCAGAAATTTGCCAAAAATCTGTGATCAAGACAAATTATATTCTAACCTACTATTTAAAAAAATCAATCTTAATGCAAAAACATCTAGGAAGAACAAAATATCAAAATTTTAAAGAAAGATAGTATCAGTAGATCAGTTTTATTTAGTCATCATGGTTCATCTAGTTAATGGCACTCATGCTGCAGTGTTCACGGGTAAAGTATTCTCATTCTGCACGTACATTGAATTGAGTCAGAAAGTGAAATGGGCTGACGGATGGATAGAGAGATGGGAAAATGGGTGATGAAACAGAGAAAGCAAAATGCGAATTATTCAGTCCAGAAGGTGGTAGATAGGTGTTTACTATAAGATTTTTTCCATCTTTCTGTTCAAATTTTCTGTATTTGAATTTTTTAAATAAAATTTTAGGAAGGAATAACTAACAATATTTTTAAGAGTTTCAATATCTTTCAAAAATTTCCTCTCTTCTCACTTCCCTCCCCCATGCAGACCTTCACCATTTCTGACCTAGACAATGACCACAGCCTCCTGTCTGATCACCTATCACAGGGCAGCCTTTGCACACCTAATCAGGGCGTCCCCGATTGACCCCTCCCACAGTCCCACACGGCCTGTGCCTCATCTAGGTGATAGGTGACACCCCAGCTGTGTCCCTGACCCCCCGCCTCAGACCTTATGCTGCATTGGACTGGAGTTTTTGCAGGTCCCTGCACAGCCCATGCGACCTCACACCTCCCCACCTTTGCTCAGGCTGCTCCACCTGCTTATTCCCTCCTGAATGCCTCTTCAACATTGCTCTCAGAAGCTTAAACATGGTGGGTTTAACACAAGCATTTACTTCTGAAGCTGCCTGAAGCCCCCCATAAAATGCACTAAAGAGCTTTCTTTTTTTAATAATTTTTAAAATATTTATTTATTTTTATTGGGTTGCACCAGGTCTTAGTTGCAGCTCGCAGGCTCCTTAGTTGTGGTTCGCTGGCTCCTTAGTTGTGGCACACAAACTCTTAGTTGCAGCATGCATGTGGGATCTAGTTCCCTGACCAGTGATCGAACCCAGGCCCCCTCCATTGGGAGCGCGGAGTCTTCACCACTGGGCCACCAGGGAAGTCCCTAAAGAGCTTTCTTAAAAGGCATAAATCCACAGGGACAAAGACAACCAGATAGGAGACCACAGCCACCAACTGTTTGAACCTACAAGTAGATGTAGCCAAGCGTCATCAAGAGCTCTTCGTGCAAGACACCTTCCCAAGTTCTCCCCTTAGTCCTCAGAATAACAGTACATAGAAGGTTCTCTCATTATCACCCCCTTTTTACAGGCACAGGGGAGTTAGGTCACTTGGACGAGGTCACATAGCCACAGAGCCAAGCTTTAAACCCAGGTGGTCTGGCCCCAGAGTCTATGCCCATGACCACTGTGTATCTGCCATGAAAGCACTCACTTGGCAGAGCAGAGAAAACTGAAGCTGATCCCACAGCACTCGGGAGACAGGAGTAAACAGAACCATGCCGCTGGAGGCCAGAAAGACTCAGGAACTGCATGCACCAGGTACCTCTGTAACTGGAAGTGTTAAGTGAGGGTGAAAACAGAGGACTGTTTAAAGTCTATGTAATAAAGTATTAGACTTCCCTCTTGTACTTGGTTGAATAATGTTCCCCCAAAATTCATGTCCACCAGCAATTTCAGAATATGACCCTATTTGGAAATAGGACTTTCAGATGTAATTAGGTAAGTAAGATGAGGTTATACTGGAGTAGAGTGGGCCCTAATTCAATGATTGAACAGACACACAGACACACACAGAGAGAAGGAAGCAATATGAAGATGGAGGCAGAGACTGAAGTGATGCTGCCACGAGCCAAGGACACCAAGGATTTCCAGCAATCACCAGAAGCTAGGAAGAGGCATCGAGCAGATCCTCCCTCAGAGCCTCCAGGAAGAACCAACCCTGCTGACACCCTGACCCCGAGCTCCTGGCCTGCAGAACGGTGAGACAATACATTTCTATTGTTTTAAGCCACCCAGGTTGTGTTACTTTATTATGGCCACCTCCCCTAGCCTGTAGAAGACTGGGGGATATTCTCTGCACATGTTGAACTGGACGTACTCTGGACTTGGAGACACCTGGCAGAGAGGATGTCAGGATGCATTACTGAAAGCAGAAGGAGTCATGAGATTTCCACCACCCTTCATCTCCTGGGCAGAAGACTAGGGAATTCCTTCTTGGGAAGCAGAACAGCCCAAAGGATCTACAGACCCTGATATTCAGGGATTCTCCAGCCAGACAGCTCTACACCGAAGCCCACCATTGACAACTCCCACACATCCTCAAACACAAGCAGACAGGCAAGGACTAGCCAGCATTAAAGGGAAAGATCCAAACGAACAGAAAAAGGAGCTCAGAGGAACAGAAGCAGTGTGGGAGGAGGAAGGGAGCTTTGGAAAACAGTCACAGTGGCCTGAGTCCTGTGCTGATGTGAAATCAGAACAGAGAGCAAAAAGGCGCTCATAGAAATAAAAATAACACAAGACGTAGCATCCCATTGAAAGGTATGAAAGTGAAGTTAAATGATTCAGTCCGAAAGAAAAATAGAGACAAAGATGGAAAGTGGGAGAGAAAAAAATCAGAAAAATAAAGAACCGTTGCAGGAGTTTCATCATCTGACCAATAGGGGTTTCAGAACAGATAATTTTTAAAACTTAAAGAAATAATTCAAGAAAACTTCCCAGAACCAAAGGGCAAGAGTCTCCATACTGAAAGGTCATTGAAGTGCAATGACCAATCCAACATGGTAGCCCCTAGTCACATATGGCTAATTAAACTTAAATATAAATTACTTAAAATTAGATAAAACCAGACAAGCAGTTCCTTGGTCACATCAGCCAGATTTCAAGTGCTCAGTAGCCTCAAGCAGCTGGAGGCCACAGTATTGAACAACACAGGTAGAGAGCGTTTTTATCAGCGCAGAAAGGTGGATGGACAGCTCTGGCCTAGAACAATGGATGAGAGCAGATCCACCAGGACACAGAGTCATGACATTTCAGAAGACCAGGGACAAAAAGAAAATCCCATAAGCTTCCAAAAGGGAGTGGGGACAAGAAACAGGTCACACACAAAGGAAGAGAAATCAGAAGGGCATTATACTTCTCAACAGCAATACCAGAAGCAAGACTCTGCGTCTTCAAATTCAGACAGAAAATTCTGCCCCACCTAGAATTCTACGCCCAAACAAGCATGAATGCAAAACAGAACATTATTCAGACACGCAAGTTCTTAAAAAAAAAAATTTACTCCTAGGCATCATTCCTCAGAATGTGACGAGATGATGCCCTCTACCAAAACAAGGGACAAAACCAAGAAAGAGACAGATCCAGGTAACTCAGTGCAGCAGAGAGGCAAGGGGAATGCCCAGCATGACGGCCATGTAGAAGCAGGAGCAAGCAGCCTAGGCCTAAGCAAGGAGAGAGCCTGGGGAGGGCTTGAACGTCCTGAGAGGGGAGTTACACTTCTGGCGGAAAACAGGTGATAGACTGGGACACAGAAAACTCATCATTACTAGAGGAATTATTGGTTCCAAGGAAAATGAAAAGATGTCAAGAACAGAAACAGAAGCATAGACGTGTGCATGGCTTCAGTGTGAATAATGAGAACTTAGGTCATAATGAGGCAAACAGCAAATAAGAATTCCATTCCTTTCCCTGTTTTGGGAAGGCGGGAAGTGGGTGTGAGGCAAGAAGGATACCGGAAACCTGAACTCTCATCTCCCAGAGTAAGCAAGAAACAGTAGGATAAGCATGTCATTTAATGACATGGCAACAAACGCCAGAAGAAACTTCTAAGTGGGGTGAAAATGGACACTGGAGGGAAAAACCAGAGTGGGGATCAGGTAGAGCAAGGCAGCTCTAATTTTGTTGTAAACTGGGTAGGACTGTTCCACTTTTTAAAGCATGTATGTCTATGAATTTGGTTTTTCACAATAAATTTTAAAAGCGCCAGCTCAGCGGTCACTTCCTCCCAAACCCCTTTGGGACGAAGTGCTCTGTCTCTTGCTCCCAAAGCCCCAGGACCAACCTCTCACCATATTGAATTGGTCTGTTCATGGGTCTGACATTTCCCCACCAAACTGGAAGCATTTCATGCCTGACCCAGAGAGGTACCCAGGAAATCTCTGTAAATCCAAACAGAAGCCTGGACAAGAACCCCCTGCTGACCTCCCAGGCATGTTTGAGGTTCAGATGAAACTCCTGATAGCGGGTCCTTGGAAATCCCCAAATGGCATAAGGATGAGCGGTGCCCCAGGCGTCCACAGGGTGTTTCACAAACAACCAGGAGATGTTTTCGCAAAGGGCCTGCAATGTGCTTAGCAGCGGGCTGGGCCCTAAAAGGACACCCATGGGGCCAACATTAGCCTCAAAGCCCCCGTGCCCTTTGGGTGGTTCATCCCAGCAGGGGGACTGATGAGGTTGTTTGGAACGAGCACAGCTTAATGATTAAGGTCACAGGTCTGGTTCTATCTGGTCTAAGAGTCACCCCTGCTGACCTGGGCCCTTCTCACTGGCCCAGGTCCCAACCCCCAACTCCACCCAGCCTTGATGACAGTGCACATGCACTGCTGCAGGTTCCTTTCACCCTCCTGTGACAGCTATGTGCAGGCCCACGGGCTCTCTCCTGAGATCCTGTATAGGCTGAATTGTGTCCCCTCCAAATTCATAGGTTGAGGTCCTAACCCCCAGTACCTCAGAATGTGACCGTGGTTGGAGATGGGGCCTTTAAAAAGGCAATTAAGGCTTAAACAGGTCATATGGGTGAGTACTACCCAATACGACTAGTGTCTCTTTTTTTTAAATTAATTTTTATTGGAGTATAGTTGCTTTTACAATGTTGTGTTAGTTTCCACTGTAAAGTGAATCAGCTACACGTATAGATATATCCCCTCTTTTTTTGCCTTCCTTTCCATTTAGGTCACCACAGAGCACTGATCAGAGTTCACAGTAGGCTCTCACCAGTTATCTATTTTAGATACAGTTTCAAGAGTGTATATATGTCAATTCCCATCTCACAATTGACTGGTATCTTTATAAGATGAGGAAATTATGACAGACAAGCACAAAGGGGAGACCATGTGAAGACACAAGGAGAAGACTGAAGGAACCAACCCTACTGACACCTTGATCTTGGACTTCCAGCCTCCAGAACTGTGAAAGAACACATTTCAGTTGTTTAAGCTGCCCAGTCTGTTACACATTGTTACGGCAGCCCTGGGAAACTAATACAGTCCCTTCTCCTTCCCTCATGGAGGACTTCTGGGACCCTGTCACCACACTTGGAGCAGAGGTTCCTGGGGGCAAGCAGGGCAGGGAGACCCGTGGGCTCTCTGCAGACTAGGCTCTGCGTGCAGGGCCACACTCCAGACGTCTCGGTGCAGCCGGGGCTCATCCTGCCCAGCAGCCTCCTCCCCCACCAAGACATCTAAGTGAGGAACCTCAGTGTCCCACCTCCCCTGCAGCCTGGAGGACCCTCCCTCCAGGCTGGAAGCCACAGAACAGAACTCAAGTGAACCCCACCCTGACCACGGAGGCCTGCGAGGCCCACTTTCTTATTCCCAAAAGTCCTAACCCCTCCCTACACACCAGACATCATCTTGGAGGATTTGGGAAATGATGAGTCAGTTGCCAAGACTAAACTCAAGGAGCTCAGGTTACCCAACTGAGACTGAGAAGCCACTGACTAAGCACTTTAAGGCATGAAGTGGGCAATCCAGTTCCCCTGTCTGGCCTCTCGTTCTGCTTTTCTGGGCTTTAACCTCTCCTAATGGAGCCCCAAAGAGTCAGACCTGAGTCCCCAAAGCACAGCAGGTACGTATGGCACAGGCCGGAAGGGAAGCCACTGTGAGTGGCGACAGGCTGCTCAGGCCAGGACCCTGGGTTCCTCTCTCACTCACCCCTACCTCCAGTCCATCCTCAAGGCCTGTCTATTCCTCCCACAATATGCATTTCTGCTGTGTCTGCTCTGAACCACCTCCACTTCCTGAATCTTTCACCTGAATACCTGGGCAGATCCCAGCCAGCCCCCCACTTCCACTCTGCCCCCTCCTGGCCAGTCTCCCCACTGCCCCTGCAGGGGAAGCAACCTGTGTTGCTCTCCTGCTAAAGACCCACCGGTGGGTTCCAGATGCACTTATTAAAAGTCAGCCTCCTGCCACGGGCCCCTGAGGCCCCTGCCCACCCCTCCAGCCTCATCTCCTTTTACTACCTGCCTCACTCGTGGCCCTCCAGACACATGGTCTTCTGTTATTGTCAGACAAAGCCAAGACCTTTCCTGCCTCAGGGCCTTTGCACTTGCTGTTTCCACCACCTGGAATGCTCCTCCCCTAATTCTTCATGTCTCAGCTTAAAATACTGCCTCCTCAGAGAGGCCTCCCCTGACCCTCTGGACTAATTGCATCCCCCATTACTTGCCATCTCAGCACCATGTTCATTTCCGTCTTGGCGCTTAGGTGATATGTAATTGCTGTATTTGTCTCCTCATTGTCTCTCTCCCCACTGGGATGTGAGCCCCTCGAGGGCAGGGACCCCGTCTGTCTAGTTTGCCCTCACATCTTCAACACTGAAAAAGTACCTGGCACACAATAAGAGTTCAACAAACACTGATTGAAGAAACTAAAACTCTGGAATGCTATGGAACATATGCAAGGTATGTCCACATGGCTCCAGTCTCCTTTGACAGAACCAATGGCTTCTGACAGTGACTGACGCCTGGCATGGCCAGGGCCCCTGCGAGGGCGTTTCCTCTCTTTACTCTGAATGAGTGAGCCGCCAGCTGTCCCCAAGGTCTCATGTCTCTGCAGGAAATGGAACTGGTTTTCTGCTGATTCAGCACCCGTCATTCCCTTAGGAGGGAAACTTAACAGACTAGTCACTGGCAAAGGGGATGACGGCAACATGCGGCTTTGACCAGTGATCCATCCCCTATTGACCTTGCCACTCAAATGAAATTTCTGTTGTTTTAAGCCACCCAGCTTATGGTACTTTGCTAGGGCAGCCCTAAGGCATTAATACAAGTGTCATTCAAACCTGCCTCTAATAAGATTGGCTTCCACTGGGCATCTTATGAACTTCCTGCTGGAGTGAAGTCATCAAGCGTCACAGTTCTGAAGGGAGAGACATGCTTGTCATCTCAGGAAGTGCCAAATCATTATCAAAGAGCCCCGAATAACAGGAGAAATCACAGGTGAGGTCAGCATCCTGATTAACAAGTCATATTAGCAAAACCAGGGAGGAGGAAGGAAGGCAGGGGAAGAGGAAACCCTGGGAGAGCCTGAGGGTGTGGAACTTTTGAGAAGAGTCATTCATTCAACAAGGATTTCTCAGCACCTGCTCTTGCCTAATAGCCTTCAGAACTTTCAGGTAGAAAAATCATGGGAAAAAGTCTTTCTTTACAAGAACTCAAAATCTAGTTTAAAAAATATGAATACTTTAACTTGATTAATGGTCGTTTAAAGCTGGAAGAGATATTAGAAATTAGCCTATGGTGGTCCAGATTCCTTCATTCAGCAAAAAGCATTTATTATTCATGACTATTCTTTGGCATCCTCTGTTCCTGGCGTTTGAGATACAACATGATCAACAAAATCTCCACCCTCAAAGAATTTATATTCTAGAGGAGAAGGTAGACGATACACAAACAAGAAAACAGATGGCAAAGAACAATGATGACACAAACCAAGGCAAAACGGTAAGAAGTGATGAGGGTAGTTCAGGATGGTCGGTTGGCAAAAGCCTCTAAGGAAGTCGTGTTTGTGCTGGGTCTTGAATGACAAGAAAGAGCTATGAAAGTGTGCAGTAAAGGATTAACTCAGCAGACCTGAGTTGTCCAAACCCTGCACATTCCAAAGAAGGGTCTGATCCTGTCCAGCTCCAGGGAGATAACCTTTAAATAAGTAAATGAGATTTAGGCCAAGAACAACCAAGGGGTCTGCCCAAGGTCACACATTGATGTGGAGGAAGAACTGAACCCAGAGCTTAGGTCTGCTGACCCTGATGCAGGGGGTTTTCCCTGAAACAGTAGAAATGGTAGAAATGGGACAGGCTTAGGAGTCACACAGACATAGTTCCAAACACTAGTTCTACCCTCATTAGCTATGTGACCCTGGGGAATCTTTTAACCTCTCTGAACCTCAGCATCCTCATCTCTAAAAAGGATTCGATGTATATTCCATGGCTTGTGTGAAAAGTGTATAAGAAAATGGATGTAAAACCCCAGGTACGGGCTTCCCTGTGGTGGCGCAGTGGTTGAGAGTCCGCCTGCTGATGCAGGGGACACGGGTTCGTGCCCTGGTCCGGGAAGATCCCACATGCCGCGGAGCGGCTAGGCCCATGAGCCATGGCCGCTGAGCCTGTGCATCCGGAGCCTGTGCTCTGCGACAGGAGAGGCCACAACAGTGAGAGGCCCGGTTACCGCAAAAAAAAAAACAAAAAAAAAACCCAGGTACATAATAGGGCTCTTAGTTTTAATTTCCCCCAAACAGATAAATACTTGGATATAAATAGTTAATTTAGAGGGTGATCCCAAGAAGTATTTTGAGAGGATAAAGAATTGACTCAAGGAAGGTAGGAATGCAAATACAGTGTAGTCATACCCTGGAGATATTGCAGGTTCGGTGCCTGACTACTGCTGTAAAGTGAATATCTCAGTAAAGCAAGTCACACAAATTTTTTGTTTTCCCAGTGCATATAAATTATGTTTACAATCTGTTGTAGTCTACTAAGTGTGCAATAGATTATGTCTTTAAAACAAAAAACAACAACGTACATACCTTACTTTCAAAATACTTTACTGCTGAAAATTGCTAAACACCATCTGAGCCTTCTGCAGGTCATAATCTTTTGCCGGTGGAGGGTTTGAAATGTTGTGAGAATTACCAAAACATGACAGAGACACGAAGTTGAGCACATGCTGTTGGAAAAAAATGGTGCTCATAGACTTGCTCCATGAAGGGAAGTAAGTTTGCTTTTATTTCTCCACCATCAAGCACCATGCCTGGCAAGAGAGCTTAGGAAAACATGCTCATCTAACTGAATGACAGTGAGGGCCTTTTGAGGCCCAGCCTTTCCCTCCTGCCCTGCCAACTGCTGACGCTGGCCCTACCTCCTGTTCCAGAGCCTTCTACAAGCCACTCTCAAGTGCCTACAGCTCTCCCCATGGAGCCCGGCACAGCCCTGGAAGGCAAAGTGTCTGCAGGGAGACAACACACAGAATTGCTGGGTTGGAACAAAGGACATGTCTAAGAGATGAAAGATGGAGCAGAAAGGAACAGGGCAGCAGCTTAAGTGAGCACTGCAAGATCAGCCAAAGGGTCAAGTCTGACCCTCTGGATCAGCTCTTTTCAAGCAAGGACCACCCCTAAAGGTGGGAAACAGATGTCAGAAGATGATGATGCCAAGTGGACAAGGCCCAGGCCTCCCATCAGCTTCACCTAGAACAGCTTTGTAAACTGAGGCTAAGCATTCCTTCTAAGAATGTAGTCAAGGGCCACAGAGGCTCTCTGAGGCACAGAGTGACCTATGGAAGGGAGCAATGGAGAAGGCAGGGAGTGGAAAGCAGGAACCAGCTGGATCTGACCAGACATGAGATTACAGAAGAAATGAAGGAATAACCAGAACAGTGTTGTTGGGAGGACGTCATCGTGAGAGTCCAGACCCCAAGGTCCCACTCCAATCTGTCGTTCACTCACTTGATGGACAAGACCCTTGCACTCTCAGCTCCCTATCTGTCACATATGGAGGTTGTACAGCATGTTCTCAGTGCCAGGTACTAGGAGTCCATGAGCTAAGTTCAAAACTTCCAAGGTTACAGACCTAGAAGACAGAGATATAAGGCAAGGGTGGTGACTGAGATCATTAACCAGGTGGAATATGTTGCAACACAAATCAAGTCACAGCAGTGCCACCACTTACCTGATGTTTTCCTGCAGCACTACTTTGCTGGCATAATCCTTGTTGAATATTAAACAACGACCTCAATGTGGCACATGAACTTTATGAAGTTCAGATTATAATCAGACTAGTTTACGAAAGTTGAGAATATGCATTCAGCTCACCCCAGGAACACACTATTATGGGATAACTCCGGTGCTCACCCCAGGGACACACTATTATGGGACAACTCTGGTGCCAGCCACTAAAAGTCAAGATTTCTTTGACAGTTTCAATTCTCTAAGAATATGTACATTGAAAGGCAACCTAAAAGTTTGTTACCTGCATGCCCAGAAATTATATTCACCCCCGAAAAAGTACTTATGTATATTGCCTGAAATATTATAGGCTCATATCCATTAAATTATTAATTAAATTATTAACTTATTTAATTAATAAGTCAATGCTTATGAAGTTACTTTAGAAGTAACAGAAGCCAGAAATTTTCAAATACCTCTCAAGAAGGAAGCCCTTAGTCTCCGATAGACTGGTAGAAATGGAGTCACCTTTTTTTTTTTCTACACAGTAACTCAAAACCATACAAAAATATATAGATCTACAGTAAAGGTAAATATATGGACAAATATAAATACCTGTGTTATTGTAACTTTGATTTCTAACTCCACTTTTTATTCTACTATAGAATTTAGAAGACAAATGCATAAAAAATAATTATACCTCTATATTAATGGGTACACAACATATAAAGATATAATTTATGACATCAATAACATAAAGTGGGAAGGTGCAGAGCTGTAAAGAGGTAGAGTTTTATGTAAGTAAATTTGAAAATAGGTTGTTATGGGACTTCCCTGGTGGCACAGTGGTTAAGAATCCACCTGCCCTCAATATCAAAAAAACAAACAACCCAATGCAAAATGGGCAGAAGACCTAAATAGACATTTCTCCAAAGAAGATATACAGATTGCCAACAAACACCTGAAAGGATGTTCAACATCACTAATAATTAGAGAAATGCAAGTCAAAACTACAATGAGGTATCACCTCACACCAGTCAGAATGGCCATCGTCAGAAAATCTACAAAAATAAATGTGGAGAGGGTGTGGAGAAAAGGGAACACTCTTGCACTGTTAGTGTGAATGTAAATTGATACAACCACTATGGAGAACAGTATGGAGGTTCCTTAAAAAACTAAAAATAGAACTACCATATGACTCAGTAATCTCACTACTGGGCATATACACTGAGAAAACCATAATTCAAAAAGAGTCATGTACCATAATGTTCATTGCAGCACTATTTACAATAACCAGGACATGGAATCAACCTAAGTGTCCCTCAACAGATGAATGGATAAAGAAGATGTGGCACATATATACAACGGAGTATTACTCAGCCATAAAAAGAAATGAAATTGAGTTATTTGTAGTAAGGCGGATAGACCTAGAGTCTGTCATACAGAGTGAAGTAAATCAACCTAGGGGCAGGACAGGAATAAAGACGCATATGTAGAGAATGGACTTGAGGACACGGGGAGGGGGAAGGGTAAGCTGGGATGAAGTGAGAGAGTGGCATTGACATATGTACACTACCAAATGTAAAACAGATAGCTAGTGGGAAGCAGCTGCATAGAACAGGGAGATCAGCTCGGTGCTTTGTGACCACCTAGAGGGGTGGGATAGGGAGGGTGGGAGGGAGACGCAAGAGGGAGGGGATATGGGGATATATGTATACATATAGCTGATTCATTTTGTTATACAGCAGAAACTAACACAACATTGTAAAGCAATTATACTCCAATAAAGATGTTAAAAAAAATAAAGAATCCACCTGCAAATGCAGGGGACACGGGTTCAGGAAGATCCCACATGCCATGGAGCAACTAAGCCCATGCACCACAACTACTGAGCCTGCACTCTACAGCCCATGAGCCACACCACTGAGCCCACATACCGCAACTACCGAAGGCCACGCGCCTAGGGTCTGTGCTCTGCAACAAGAGAAGCCACCACAATGAGAAACCCACGCACTGTAACAAAGAGTAGCCCCTGCTCACCACAACTAGAGAAAGCACGCACGCAGCAACGAAGACCCAACAAAGCCAAAAATAAAATAAATAAATAAATATTTTAAAAACAGGTTGTTATAATTTTAGGATGTTTTATGTAACTCCCATGGTAACCACAAAGAAAATATCTATAGAATACACACAATAGGAACAAGAAGGAAATCAAAACATGTCACTACAAAAAAAATCAACCAAACACAAAGGAAGGCAGTAAGGGAGGAAATGAGGGTCCAAAAAAGCTATAAGACATACAGAAGACAAATATCAGAATGGTAATAGCAAGTCCTTCTCTATTAGTAATTACTTTAAATATAAATATAAATGGATTAAACTACCCAATCAAAAGACAGAGATTGTCAGAATGGGTAAAACAAACAGAATCCAATGATACTGTGTCTATAAGAGATTTGTTTTAGATCTAATGACATACATGGGTTGAAAGTGAAAGGTTAGAAAAAGATATTCAGTGTAAATTATAAGCAAAAGAGAGTTGGGATGGCTATTCTAATATCAGACAAAGTAGACTCTAATTCAAAAACTGCAGGCTCCCACAGATATCTCAGTGGAGGGTCACATAGTGTTCATCAGCATGGATCCCAATGACCTGCTTTGCAGAGGACACAGGTAGTCTTTGCGACTACAGACTACTTGAAGAGGGAGACACCACTCCACACCCCTCCCAAGAAGGAGTTGCTGTTGCACCACTTCAGGATGAGGGCTGTCAGCCCTCCTTAACCTTGTGAATGTCCCAGGCCCCAGAGCCATGGCTGCTCTGCCTGCACCCACACTTCAGACCCTGACTCCATTACCACTCTGCATGCACAGAGTAGCTGAATGGATTAAAAAATAAGACCCCTCCCGTGAGCTATGGCTGCTGGGCCTGCACGTCCGGAGCCTGTGCTCCGCGACGGGAGGGGCCACGGCAGTGAGAGGCCCGTGTACCGCAAAATAAATAAATAAATAAATAAGACCCAATTCTGTGCTGCTGATATGAGACTCACTTTAGCTTTAATGACACCCATAGGCTGAAAGTAAAGGAATAGAAAAAATATATTCCATGCAAATGGAAACCAAAAAAGAGCAAAGGAGTTATACTTGCATCAGACAAAATAGACTTTAAGTCAAAAACTGTAATAAGAGACAAAAAAGGTCATTATATAATGATAAAGGGGTCATTTACTCAAGAAGATCTAACAAGTGTAAATATACATGCACCCAACCTTGGATTACCTATATATATTAAACAAATATTAACATATCTGAAAGCATATATTGATATACCCCACTTTCAACAATGGGTAGGTCATCCAAACAGAAAATCAATATGGAAGTATTGAACTTGAATTACATTTTAGACCAAATAGACCTAGCAGACATATACAGAACATTCCGTCCAACAGCAGTAGAACAGACATTCTTCTCAAGTGCACACAAAACATTCTCCAGAATAGATCATGTGTTAGGCCACAAAAAAAGTATTAACCAATATAAGAAGACTGAAGTTATATCAAGCAACTTTTGTGACCACAATGGCATGTAACTAGAAATCAATAACAGGAGGAAACTTGGAAAATTCACTAATATGTGGAAATTAAATGACACATTCCTGAGAGTAGTATTGACATATATACACCACCGAATGTAAAATAGTTGGCTGGTGGGAAGCAGCAGCATAGCACAGGGAGATCAGCTTGGTGCTTTGCAATGACCTAGAGGGGTGGGATAGGGAGGATGGGAGGGAGGCTCCAGAGGGAGGGGATATGGGGACATGTGTATGCATATGGATGATTCGCTTTGTTGTGCAACAGAAACTAACACAGTATTGTGAAGCAATTATATTCCAATAAAGATCTATTTTAAAAAATTGGAAGAAGTCAATGACACATTTCTGAACAATCAATGGGTCAAATAAGAAATCATAGGGAAATCAAAAAATACCTTGAGACCAACGTAAATGGAAACACAATACCAAAACGTAGGGGATGCAGCAAAAGCAATTCTAAGACAGAAGTTTATAGCAGTAAATGCCTACATTAAAAAGAAAAAAGAACAATCTCAAAAAAACAACCTAAATTTATACCTCAAGGAACTAGAAAAATAACAAGCTAAGCCCAAAGTTAGGAGAAGGAAGTAAAGAACAAAGACTGTAGCAGAAATAAATTAAATAGGGACTAAGAGGACAATAGAGAAAAATCAATAAAACTGATTTTTTGAAAAAATAAAATTGACAAATCTTTAGCAAGACTAAGAAAACGAAAGAAAAGAAATAAATAAAATCAGACACTGCAGAAATGCACAGGTTCATAAGAGACTACTATGAACAGCTGTACATCAAAAACATGGCTAACCTAGAAGAAATGGATAAACTCCTGGAAACATACAACCTACCAAGACTGAATCATGAAGAAACTGAAAGTCTGAACAGACCTATTACTAGTAAAGAGATTGAATCAGTAATCAAAAATATCTCAGAAAAGAAAACTCCAGGACCAGATGGCTTCATGGTGAACTCCACCAAACATTTTTAAAACTTAATGCCAATCTTTCTCAAACTCTTCCAAAAAATCAAAGAGGAAGGAAGACTTCCAAACTCACTTTTATGATACCAGCATTACCCTGATACCAAAGCCATGCAAAGACACTACAAGAAAGAAAACTATAGACCAATACACCTAATGAATATTGATGCAAAAATTCTCAACAAAATACTAGCAAACAGAATTCAAAAGAACATTATAAGGCTCATACATCATGACCAAGTAGGATTTATTCCTGGAATGTAAGGATGGTTCAACACACAAAAGTCAATCAGTGTAATAAAACATATTAACAGAATGAAGGGGGAAAAAAATCACTTAATCATCTCAACTGATACAGAAGAATTATTTTACAAAATTCAACATCCTTTCATGATAAAAACACTTAACAAATTAGAAATAGAAGGAAACTACCTCAACGTAATAAAGGCCATATATGAAAAGCTCACAGCTAACATCATACTTAATGGTCAAGAGTTAAATGCTTTACCTCTAAGAAACAAGACAAGGGCCTTCACCACTTCTGTTCAACATAATACTAGAAATCCAAGCCAGAAAAATTAGTCAAGAAAAAGAAATAAAAGGCATCCAAATCGGAAAGAAAGAAGTAAAATTATCTCTGTTCACAGATGAAAGGATCTTATATGTTGTAAACCCTAAAGATTACACACACACAAAATGTTAAAACTAATAAACAAATTCAGCAAAGTTGCAGGATATAAAATCAACATACAGGGACTCCCCTGGTGGCACAGTGGTTAAGAATCCTCCTGCCAATGCAGGGGACACAGGTCCGAGCCCTGGTCCGGGAAGATCCCACATGCCGCAGAGCAACTAAGCCCACAACTACTGAGCCTGCGCTCTAGAGCCTGTGAGCCACAACTACTGAGCCTGCATGCCACAACTACTGAAGACCTCACACCTAGAGCCCATGCTCCACAACAAGAGAAGCCACTGCAATGAGAAGCCCTCACACCATAATGAAGAGTAGCCCCTGCTCGCTGAAACTAGAAAAAGCCCACACCCATGCAGAGCAACAAAGACCCAACACAGCCAAAAATAAATAAATAAATATATTTTTTAAATTACAAAATACAAAAATCAGTTGTGTTTCTATACATTAACAATGAAGAGTATGAAAAGGAAATCTTAAAAACAAGTCCATTTACAATAGCAGCCAAAAGAATAAAATACTTAGAATTAAATTTAACCAAGGAGGCAGAAGACCTGTACCCTGAAAGCTATAAAAATTTGCTGAAAGAAATTAAAGACACCAATAAATGGAAAGACACCTCATGGTCATGAATGGAAGAATTAATGTTGTTAAGATATCAATACTACCCAAAGCAATCTACAGGTTTAATTTAATTTCTATCAAATCCCAAACAGCAGGGTTTTTCTCCTAGAAATAGAAAAACCCATCCTTAAATTCATATGGAATTTCAAGGGACACTGAGTAGACAAAACAATCTTGAAGAACAAAGTTGGAGGTCTCACACTTCCAGATTTTGAAACTTACTACAAAGCTACAGTAATCAAAACAGTGTGGTACCGGTATAAAGACAGACATATAGACTAATGGAACAGAATAGAGAGCCCAGAGGTAAACCCTCATAAAAATGGCTAGGTGATTTTTGACAATAGTGCCAAGACCATTCAGTGGGGAAATAACAGTCTTTTCAACAAATGGTGCTGGGAAATGTGAATAGCCACATGCAAAAGAATGAAGTGGGACCCTTACCTTATACTACATACAAAAATGAACTAAATATGGATAAAAGCCCTAAATGTAATATCTAAAACTATAAAACACTTAGAAGAAAACATAGGGGTAAAACTTCATAACATTGGATTTGGGAATAATTTCTTGGATATGACACCAAAAGCACAGAAAACAAAAGAAAAAATAGATAATCTTGATCATCAAAATTAAAAGTATCTGTGCATCAAAGGACACAATTAACAGAGTGAAAAAGCAACCTATGAAATGGGAGAAAATATTACATATCATATATCTTATAAGGGGTTAATATCCAGAATACATAAAGAACTCCTACTACTTAACAACAAAGAAAAAAATTTGATTTAAAAATTGGAAAAGGATTTGAATAGACATTTCTCCAAATATATACAAATGGCTAAGCCATTTGTTTATTCAAATATGAAAAAAATCTTCAACAGCACTAATCATTAAGGAAGTACAAATCAAAACCACAGTAAGGTACCACCTCGCACTCATTAGGATGGCTACTATGATATATATATTATATATATATATATGTATACACACACACACACAAGCATACCTCAGCGATATTACACTGCATGTTTGCTATCAGAGCACCAAAATAAAGCAAGTCACACAAATTTTTTGGTTTCCCAGTGTACATAAGAGTTATTTTACACTATACTATATTCTATTAAGTAAGCAATAGCATTGTTTATTCATATATATATATATATATATATATCTCACATTGCTGTATACCTGAAACTAACACAACATTGTAAATCAACTATACTTCAACTTAAAAAAAACACAATTTTTAATAAATGACCATCAACATGAACATTGGAGTTCTGATCTGATTGAATAAACAAGATGAGTTCCCTGGACTGAAGATTAAAAGAAACTATTAAGATATCCCCTGTAGACAAAAGTTACAAATTAAACCATTAAAGCAATAACTTTCCAGTAGAAAAACCCTAAGGAGATGATGTGGAGCCCAGGAGAACTGGGCCCAGCCAGACCCAAGGTAATCACTGCACATTTATTTTCAACACTGCCCATTGGGTACTGCTCCCTAGAGGCCACAAGTAGCTCTGCAAATAATCCAAGTGTGAGGCCCAAACACCTCTCTGAGGCCCAAGAATCAGGGACTGGAGCCTCCTTGCTCACCCTGCATTCCAGGCACAGATGCACTCCTCGCCCGCTTTCCATGGGGCCAGAGGTTGTGTCTCTGGCTGTAGGCTGCTTCTGAGCTGTCTGCCCCTCCTTAGGAAGAGAAGCAAGTCAGGAGGAGGCCGATTCCTTGGGTGGGGAAGAAATCAGAAGATTTCTTGGCAGAAATCAGAAGAACTGGACAGGACAGTGCCAGTGTAGGGAAGAGAGGAGACACTCCTCTCCCAATGCCCCCAAAACATATAAGCACAAAGGCATCTCCTCCACTTCTCAAAGACAGGCAAGACCAGAGACCAGCCCGGGACCTTGGAAACCAACTAGGACTCCAACCTCATCACTTTATAGAGAAGAAATCAGAGCACAAACTTCCTAATATCACACAGGATTCAATTCCTGGACAACCTCACTCAGCCCCTGCCCTCATTCCCGACTATGGAGGCCTATCCAGTAATTCCACCCACTTCTAATGCTTATCCCTGGTAGATACAATTGATAATGTTTGCTGACATTAAGACCGGCTCAGAAGCAGAGCAAGTGACTGCCCACCATGGCCTATTTCACATCACGTTGAATGTAAGCAACTTGGCAAGGAAAGAACTAGTGGAAATTAAACCTCAAACTGTTCCCATTACCCTCCAAATTAACATCTTATTTTTGTTGGCGGATGTACATTCTGAAATAGATGTCATCTGTATGTACATGCTATCTTATGTTCTGCTTTCAAAGTCTGTATCATAGACAAATAGCCACATATTGACACATTCTTTTGTTTGTTTTGTGGTACGCGGGCCTCTCACTGCTGCGGCCTCTCCCGTTGCGGAGCACAGGCTCCGGACGCGCAGGCTCAGCGGCCATGGCCCACGGGCCCAGCCACTCCGCGGCACGTGGGATCCTCCCGGACCGGGGCACGAACCCGTGTCCCCTGCATCGGCAGGCGGACTCTCAACCACTGCGCCACCAGGGAAGCCCAGCATTCTTTTGTTTTTAATATCTGTATAGTATTCCACTGCATTGATACATCATAGCTGCAAAGCTATTCTCTTACTATTTTGAGCATTTGGTTGTTCCAATTTTTTTTTAATTTAGGAAGGAATAATGTTTCAACAAATATCTGAACAAATTACCTTAGTTTTCCCTAGGATTCGTTTCCTGCTGTACAGTCCCTAATGTAAAATTCCTACATTTATTACATTTACTTAACTTGTAAACCTCTGTAAGTTAGATAATAGTACCTATCTGTTGAGTCTGGGGTAGAATTTAAAAGCTAATATTTAAGCACTTAGTACAGTGCCTTCTGTAGAGTATATATTTATTATTAATTTATTACTACTAATAAAATATCTATATACTTACTTGGAAAGCATGATCACCTAAATATACCTAAACCTTTCAATTAAAATCTATTTATATCATATATACACCTTTATCCATTACAACTTTCTTTGAACAAATATTTCATTTTTAAGTTGAATTAAAATCCAAATAATCTATTTTATCATTAGTGGGATTTTTCAGTGCTTTTTTTGTGGTTTTATTATTGATATATCAGTAACCAATTTACTGATTTTTGTGTGACATTATAGCCTACAACTTTACTCAACTAACTTTATTTTTAGCAATGACTTCATTTCTATTAAGACTTTAGTTATAAGAGATATTGTGTAAAAAAGTTATGTTTTTATCTCTTTAAGATAACCATCACCAGCATTTCTAGTGAAATATTATATAAGGAATAATAACAGAGAACATCCATTTCTTGTTCTTTTGTGGGAAAAGGTTTAAGTCTTCAGTAAACAAGATGTTGAATCTTGTTTTTAAATACACAGCTTATTATATTAAGACAAAACTCTCCTAATGTTTTCAGAGTTTTAATCTATAAGGCAAATTATACATTTATCTGGATGCTTTATCCAGGTCTAATTACATTATTTTTATATTTTGTTCATGGTGAACGAGGTTACTGGATTTCCTTGAGTTTAACAGTTAATTCTTTTAATGTGTTATTTTCTTTGCAGATATTTTACTTGGGGCATTTATATCTATATCTATGATCAAAATTGATCTAAAATATTCCTTTCATTGTCTTTGTTTACCTTGAGTTTAAAATATTTGCCTCTAAAAGTGAATTGAATAATAATTGTAATAGTAATAGCCTGGTTAACTGCTTACTATGTGCAATGCACTGTCCTATACAAGTTATGGGAATTTTCTCATTTAATCCTCACAACAGCCCCTTTAAGCAAATATTATTACTCTATCCATTTTACAGATTATTAATATGCTATAATTTTCTATATTTTAAATTTTTTTATTACTGAATGAATTATTGGTTCTTAGAAGATTTTGAAGACATTGGAATCAGATGCCCCTTTAGAAACTATTTAATAACTTTATGTTTCTTTCTCTATTATCATTATATTTATGTTCTCTAATTCATTTTTGCATCTTTGGGGATATTTCATACATTTGTAAGTAGCCATCTATTTTTCATTTGATAAGATGTAATAGCCCACAACTGAAAAGAATATTCAACTTAAATATAAATCTTTTGTATTAAGTATGTTTTCCAAATCCTGACTTCATTTTAATTCTCATTATCAAAATTGATATTGTTTATCAATTGTTTTTCAAATAATCAATTATCAGATTTCTGCTTTAATTATTTTTCTTCTATGTGGTTTGTTTCCATTTTTTGTTTTATTATCTATATTTTGCCAGCACCTTTAATTTGTTGTTTCCCCCTCTAAATTATTTAAACAGAGTTAATTATGGCTCAATGATTGGAGAAAATTAAACATGAGAACCTCGAAGTCAAAGACAAGCATTTTTCTCCACCTCTTGGGCTTTCATAAAATAGGTCCAGTGTTCAGGCTGACACAAACCCCAGAGCTGCAGTGGTCACCAGAGAGAGATGCAACTGCCGATGACGCAAGAAAACAAAGTCAACCCATGTGCTGGCTGCCCAAGGATCAGGAACAGAAATGAAACCTGAACAAACAGGTGTCCAAGTCCAGGCATGTATGGGTTAGTGCAGTGTTGCCCACAGTGTGAAGCCCGTACCTACAGGGGTCTGAAAGTTGGCATTAGGTGGTTTACAGAGATGGAGACAAATAGCACCAAACAGCCTGGTGAGAAAGTGATTCCCTTTTGAGTTCTTTCTACTTCTCCTCCAACCCTTCTGATCACCTCTCAGAAAAACACTCAGGTTGGTGCTATTTCCCTAACTCCACTCTACAACTTTGCATTCTCCTTTTTTAACCAAGTAAACGTGGGTTTCAGACTCAGAACTCTCTGCAGGTAATGGTACTGGCTAAAATTCAATAAGCGATACTGCTGTCTTATGTTATAATGGTGTACAAACTTTCTTTTCTAATAAATGAATTTCAATTAACAAAATTAGTGAATGAAATAACTATTAAGGAAACAAAAATACAGGTGATAAGTAAATATGATTGACATTTGGAAGACACTAGGTTGATATCAGGTGAAGGAGGACTATCTTTAAGGTCTCACCCAATCTCAAAGGCATGAGGTCACAAAGGGGGACGTTAAGAACAGCTACCCATTCGTTCAACAACACTGATGTCTCCTATAGTCCAGACACGGTCCTAGAAACTGGGAATATGGTAATACATAAAAATAAAGTTCCTGCTCTCATTCTCATGAGCTTATATTCTAGAGAAACACAGTGATGATAGATAGCTAGATAGCTAGATAATAGATGATTAGATAGATAATACAGATGATAAGAGAGAGAGATGGTGCTGAGAATAAAAACAAAGCAAAAATAAGAAAGAAGACAGATTCAGGGGTACTATTTTAGATAGCTGGTGGGGGAACCCTGAACAGAGGTGACATTTTAGCAGAAATCAAACTAAAGTAAATCACAATGGAACAGAATTCTCGGCAGTGGGATAACAAGTACAAAGACCCTAATGTAGGAACGTGCTTGATGTGTCCAGGTAGAGTGAGGAGGCCATCGTGGCTGGCCTGCCAAAAGTGAGGGACAATAAAGGAGGTGAGATCAGGGAGAGGGCAGAGGCCCAGGTCATGCGTAGCCCTGTGGGATTTGACAAGAACTCTAGGTTTCGTTCTGAGTGAGATGGGAAGCCACTGGAGGATTCTGAGCAGAGAAGTAACATGATCTGACTTACATTTCTTAACATTCAACCCTGGATGCTGTGTAGAAACAGACTGCTGAGGCTTTAGGGAGCCCGGTTAAGAGACGATTGTAGGGCTTCCCTGGTGGCACAGTGGTTAAGAACCCGCCTGCCAATGCAGGGGACACGGGTTCGAGCCCTGGTCAGGGAAGATCCCACATGCCGCGGAGCAACTAAGCCCGTGTGCCACAACTACTGAGCCTGCGCTCTAGAGCCCACAAGGCCATAACTACTGAGCCCGCGAGCCACAACTACTGAAGCCAGTGCATCTAGAGCCCATGCTCCACAACAAGAGAAGACACCGCAATGAGAAGCCCTCGCACCACAACGGAGAGTAGCCCCCGCTCGCTGCAACTAGAGGAAGCCCGTGCGCAGCAACGAAGACCCAATGCAGCCAAAGATAAAAATAAATAAAATATAAATAAAGTTTTAAAAAATAAAGAAATAAGTAATGAAATCACTTTACATATTTAAAAAAAGAAGAAGGGGAAAGTGACCAGCAGTGCTGGCTCCAGCTTGTTGGGTTTCTGTTGGGTTTCGGGAGATGGAGCCTGAGTAGACGAGCAATGGTGGCCTTAAGGAGGGAAGTTCCAGGAACTGGTGGGGAGGCCTGAAAAGGGGGCTACGTGAGAGAACAGGAAGGGGGAACTGGAGAATGAGTACTGACCACATTTTGAGGACTTTTGCGGAAAAGGGGAGTAGACGAATGAGCTGATGGCCGGAGGGGAATGTGAGGTCAAGGGTGGGTTTTTCAAACTGGGGGATGTCTGCATGCTGACAGGAATGGTCCAGATGCTATGGGGGTGGTGATCCTTTCTGTTTGAAGTTAGACGTTTTGAGCTTTGGTGTTCTTAAAATAGGAGCACTAGGAAAGACTATCTTCCTAACCAGTGGGACATAGTCACAAGGAAATTATCTTCTCCCATACCTCTGGGGAAGTGGGAGGATGGGAAGGAAAAGAGAGGATGGAGACACCCTGGTTCAAAGGAACATTAGTCAAGAAAGGGACAGAGCTTTTGCCGCTGCACCACGCGTGCCAGTCTCGGCGCCTATGCTGCAGCCACACGAACAAGCCCTCTCTCCCTAGCACAGGCGACCCTCTTCCACCATGTCCCTGCCCTATCCAACCTGCCCCACACTCCCCTCCTCCTGCCCCTGTGCTGGTCACTGCAGGATTCCCTGATCCATTTACACTGATGCCCCAAGTTTAAGTTTACCCCGTAGTACTTCCTTGGTCTTTTTGAGAAAATCAAAGTACTGCTTTGAAATCAGACCAACCTGGAATCAAATCCTGATGTCTTCCGGGGAAATTATTCAAACCCTCTAGGTGTCAGTTTACTCATCTGTAAAATAAGAATAATAACACCTACCTTATATACGTTGTGAGGATTAAATACATGCACATACATGCACACGCCTAGTCCTGTATATGACACGCAGTAGGTGCTCAATGTCAGCTCCCTAGGCTAAGGAGTTACCTTTCCATTTGACTAGAAGCTTCTGGGGAACAAGAACCATTTCCTTCACTGTTTTCTCATCTCTCACATCACCCAGTTTTAGAGCTGTTTTTTTTTTTTTTTTTTTTTTTTTTGCGGTATGCGGGCCTCTCACTGCTGTGGCCTCTCCCGTTGCGGAGCACAGGCTCCGGACGCGCAGGCTCAGCTGCCATGGCTCACGGGCCCAGCCGCTCCGTGGCATGTGGGATCCTCCCGGACCGGGGCACGAACCCGTGTCCCCTGCATCGGCAGGCAGACTCTCAACCACTGCGCCACCAGGGAAGCCCTAGAGCTGTTTTAATCAGTACCGATCAAACGAGGATTTAACCCATATTAAATACATGTTTCCCTTCATTCTTACTTTTCACCAAACAGATTTCTCTTAGCCTCCTGCATTTATATCTTACGGTTGTCCTTTACCAAAGATTCTTGCCTTTGGGCCACCAAATACTCAAATTCTTTAAAAAAAAACCACATCAGTAAAACATTCAAAACGAGCCATTTATTTTCCATACTAAGGCATAGCTCAACAGAGGCCAAGAGCTCAGCTGGGTCCTGCTGCAGAGCTGAAATCTCCATCCCTGCTGTACGCTGCCCAATTGAGCTGGTAAGCTCCTTTGCTCCAAGCAAAATGGCGGCACAGACAAAGCCTCCCAAGACCGTTTACCCCTTGCACTGCCTGCCCAGTTCCCAGGTGGGCCATACCGATTCCCATAGCTTTTCCAGACTGATTTCCCCCGTCAGCTGTTCCCCATCCCCAAGCAGCACAGTAACTCCAGCTGCTTCTTTCTCCCCCTCCCTCTTGATGATTTACATTCTATAGGACCCAAATCCCAACTAACTATGTCTTGTGAAGCACTGAAAAATCATTTCTATCTAGTGAAACTTCAGCTGAGCTCGCACTGAACTGTTACGAACTCCAACTTTGAGGGATCCCTATGCTGCCCTGCTGCCCACTCTGTTACTCTGGGCAACGTTACACCTCCGGTTTCTCTTTGTAATCTGCAGGGGCAACTCTTTCCCTCCAGAGGTGAGGCCCTTCCTGGGTCAGCCCCAGCAGAAGGGTTGGCTGAGCTGTCCCCGTCAGCAGGCTCTTCTGTCCAGGTTTGCTCTGGCCAACTCCATCCCACAGCATCATCACCAGGACCAAGGTGGCCCAGAGTCGGTGACGAGTGGCAGCTGGAGCATCTTGATCCCTGGGCTCCATGTGGGTGGAAGAACATGGGAGATAAAATACTGGTGGGGAAGGAGGTTTGTGCGGAAGGAGGATGTTTACGAATCTTACCCTCAGGCTCCACGTATGTGCCACGCTGGTTCCAGAATCCTGCACGGCAAGGGCCTTCGGGGGCAATCCTATTGGGAGTAGGAGGGAATTACATTCCTATAGCACTTCACTTACAACATCACAACAAAGAAGGAGAGTATGACAGAATTTTGGGGGGCTAAGACACCCTAAGTACCCCCCTTGTTGCCACCACTGGGTACCGGGCCGTACGTCACAAGGCTTCTCCTTGGAGAGACGGCACATGGGGCTTGGTGGGGCTCGGGTGCAGTAGTATTTCGGTGGCAAAATCACTAAAATCCTGACTTTGGGATCTGTTGAGGCCACAGGACTCCCTGGTTGATAGGTAGAGAGACTTCTTTTGGGTTTCTACCAAATGAACACAGAGATGTGAGCTGAGGGATTATATGAGGGAAGGAGGGAGGCATGGGCGTCTCCATCTTCTCTAAAGTCTGCTCCTGGTCTGGCTCTCCTAGCAGGACCAGCCAACCATGGAGAGGCGACACCACACACAAGCGCCTCTGCGTTCATCCTCCTAGGGCTCTCAAGCCAGCTCGAGAGGCAGGAGCTGACCTTCGGGCTCTTCCTTGTCATGTACCTGGTCGGGGCCGCAGGGAACTTGCTCATCATCCTGGCCATTGGCTCAGACTCCCACCTCCACACGCCCAAGGACTTCTTCCTCAGCGACCTCTCCCTGGTAGTTTTCTGCTTCATTTCCGCCACAGTCCCCAAGATGCTGGTGAACATCCAGACACAGACTCAGTCCATTTCCTATGGCTGCTGCCTAGCCCAGATCTACTTCTGCATTTTGCTTGTCAACATGGACAGCTTCCACCTGATGGCCATGGCTTATGACCTCTACACAGCGACCTGCCAGCCCTTGCACTACTCCACGGTGATGAGTATGCCAGTCTGTGCCCTGATGCTGGGGAGCTCCTGGCCCCTCGCCAACTTCCACTCCCTGCTACACACCCTCCTCATGGCCCGGCTGGAGTTCTGTGCCAGCAACATCATCCCTCACTCCTTCTGTGACCTTGCTCCCCTGATCCAGCTCTCCTGCCCCAACACCCAACTCACCCAACTCATGATTCTGCTGGAAGGGGGACCTGGCGGTCCTCATCCCCTTCCTTGGCATTCTCGTCTCCTACATCCACATTGCGTCTGCTGTGCTACAGGTGCCATCTGCTCGGGGCAAACCAAAGGCCTTTTCCACCTGTGGCTCCCACCTTGCTGTGGTCATTCTCTTCTATGGGACCAGCACAGGGGTCTACCTGAGTCCCTCATCCTCCCACGCAGCTGACAAGGATTCTCTGGCTTCAGTAATGTAGATGGTGGTCACCCCCATGCTGAATCCCTTTATCTACTGCCTGAGGAACAAGGACATGAAGGGAGCTCTAAGGAAACTGGTCAACCTGAAGGCTTTATCCCATGGGCTGTGACAGCAGAGCTCTCCTTCAGGGCCTCTGTGCTAGGAAGAGGATGAACCCCAGGGACAGGCTCCACACAGAGAGGGTGGGAGGAGCACAGACCTCATTGTCCTGGGTTGTCACCATGGCCAGGGAAGCCTCTCATTGCTCCATAAGTAATCTGCAAGTCCCAAACTTCTTGGCCCCTGCACTGACTGCCCAGACTACCAAAGGGGAATAAACTCTCCCATAAAGACAGGACCACATAAACAGGTATAAACTAGCTCTATCTGCAGACCTTCTGGAGGGGGTTCATGTGAAAGGTGAGCTCATAGGAATCTGTGACCTATGCTGACAGCCTGTGCCAAAGAGATGCCCTCTGAGTGCCCCCATGTACCCCACAGAGCCTCAGACCCTTAACCCTCAAGCATCCCAGTTTCCAAACTCCTCCAGTTCCTCCACCACCACTCCACACTCTGGGTTGAACCTAGCTTTGGAGACAGGCTTCATGGTCCTCCTCAAAGCTGTCCCACTCTCGGCCTTGGGTCCTGCCGGGTGGAGCTCCACAGCTCTACCTACTTGTATCAGGAATGCCTATAATGACTGTCTCAGCTGAACACCTATGCAGGCCCCACACTGTCCCACTTATGTGCTTTTCTTAGGAAAGAGAGGTCTGCTGGCCACACGGTAAAGAGAGAAGAGAGGCTAGACTTAGAGCTGGTACTCTGGGTGTGAAGCACATAAAAGGCATGGGCCACAATAATCCTTATGAAGGTGCTTCTCTACAGGAAGGACCTGGAGAAGGAGACAAAGGGGAAAGGCCTCATGTAACAAGTTTATGGCTGAAGAAGGTGTATGTGGCCTCCTGAGCAACAGGATAATATCCTAGGCTGCAAGGGGTATGGCAGAGCTGGGAGAGCATTACCCAGAAAGTCAGCACAACGGGCATCCAGTCCTGGCCCCTCCGATTACCAGCCATTTGACTCCAGTCCCTCTGAAATTGACCAATTCTACCAAACACACCGTGCATTTTTGTCCCTCTCATGCTATTCCAGCCATCCCATTTTGCTCATTTCTATCAAAACTCTCGCTGTCCTTCAAGCTCGCATAAAATACCACGCCCTTCGTGAAGCCACCTCGAGTCTCCCCAGTCAAAAGGAAGTATTTTTTTCTCCTCTGGAACTCCATATAATTTGAATTCTATTACAGCCCCTTTCATGCTCTGCTTTGCATTCTTCCACTTTGCAGAGTTCACCTCAACTCTACCCCAAACAGGATTGTTGGAGTCGAGTTTAAAGAGTTTTTTAATTTTAATGTTTTGATTTAAATTGACAGCAGACATGGAAAAAGAACACTTATGGCCTTTCTCCCCATGATTTTGCCTTAACCAATACTTTTATATTTCCCCAACACCAGACAAGGAAAAAGAGTTTACCGAGCTGGTTGATCAGAGCCCAAGGAGTTCTCTGGTCCATATTTTATGAAGGGCAGTGTGCCCTAAAGGGTCATCATCCAGGCATGAAGCTCCCTTCCTTCCAGCCTGGCCCCCGACTGCTCATCTTCTATCCGTATGTCTGGTTGGAGTCTCCACTTAGGTCCAGTCACTTCTCTCGCTCTCTGTCTCTCTCTCTCCCCACCATGCCTGAGCACACAGGTCCTCAATTCAGATCTGGGGCTGAGAGTGGGAAGCAAGGGAGGCCAAAGCTACTTTTCAGCCCACCTTTTACCAGTGAGCCCATGATGGAGGTTACTGGGTGTAACTCAGATACTAACAGAGTTGTACTTTGGCTCAAAGTTTGCTCTTGTTCCTTGAACATATTGTTTCCTTGGGATCCCTCAGGAGTTGGGACTATTGGATTTCAGCTCTCCTGGGTCTCTAATCATAAAACTACAATAATAGTCATAAAATCTCACCTCAAACCCATGAAAATGATGTGAAGAAAAGCTGACGTCAGCATGGAGAAGAGGTCTTCGTATGCATTTACTATAATGGTGAATAATACAATGGTTTGGCCTCAAGGTAAAAAAAAAAAAAAAAAGAACAAGAAAAAGATTTAAAAAAAAAAAGTTGGGGGGAAAAAAAAAGTTGGGGGGGAGGCAGCGACGAATAAATTTGAAAGACCTTCAACTGACCTTGCTCATCCATGGGTTGTGAGGACACTGCCTGCTCTGATGCCTACTTTTCCAAGGAAGGGCGTAGGATAAGATAACCCTTCTCTTACAGCAAACACCTTTTCAGCCTGGTTCAAGTCCTGGTCTGGAGGCTGTAAATAAGAAGGAATGACCTGCACACAGATCAATTATAAAAAGTTCAGAAGCTCAGCCACTCTTATAGACTTGATAACATAAACCCAATCGTGTGAAGATACCAAAATGTTAACTTCTATTTAAAAATAAAATGTTCAAGAAGAAAGGGTAGGGGACTTCCCTAGTGGTCCAGCAGTTAAGACTCCAGCTCTCAATGCAGGGGGCCCGGGTACGATCCCTGGTAGGGGAACTGAGATCCCACAGACCACAACTAAGCCCACGTGCCGCAATGAAGAGCCCACGCGCCACAAAGAAGACCCAGTGCGGCCAAAATAAATAATAAATTAAAATAAATTTTTTTTAAAAAGAAGGGGAAAAAATAGTTCCATTATCTACGTTTTTAAAATAGTTTGTTTTTGTTTTTGTTTTTGCGGCACGCTGGCCTCTCACTGTTGTGGCCTCTCCCGTTGTGGAGCACAGGCTCTGGATGCGCAGGCTCAGCGGCCACGGCTCACGGGCCCAGCCGCTCCGCGGCATGTGGGATCCTCCCGGACCGGGGCACAAACCCGTGTCCCCTGAATCGGCAGGCAGACTCTCAACCACTGCGCCACCAGGGAAGCCCCCCCAGTTACATTTTAAACAAGTTCCCCAGGTGATTTTGATGTAAGTGGTCTTCAGATGACACTGAGAATCTCTGTTGAAAAGCATTGTTAAAAGATAAACTGAGGCATAGTAAAAATTTTAAGAGTTTATCTGAGCAAAAATCATTCCAGCCACAGGATGTAGGGGTAAGACATTCACAGAGAAGACAAGAAGGCAAAGGGAGGAAATTACTTGAGTGGCATAGCTTAGGCTGCCTTATACAGGAAAGTCAAGTTGGCTGTTTGTGATTGGTTGTCCTTAGGTTTCGATTTTTTTTAACCTTGAGGCATTTACAGGCTGAGGTTTTGGTTTGCTTATATAGGCTGCCAAGGCTTTAGAATCACCTCTAATGGTCTCCTTGTTTAATTAATTTAACAGCATGACCAGTGATTTGAGCTACCATCTTTATTATAAGCTAAATTTCCATATAGAGCTGGGTCTGTTTCTGAACCCTGTATTCCACTCCATCCCTCCATGTGTGCTACCACCACGCTGTTTAAACTCTTGGTTTTTCCACCTCTTATTTTCCATTCTTTCCATTAGCACCTTAGAATGCTTAGAACTGAAGACTGGGAAAACCTAGTGGGAACACTGGTTCTCAACGATAAACTGCTTATCGTTCACTCTGTTCTTCCAGTTCACAGCACATGCTGAGCCCTTCCACAGGAGTCAGCGAAATGTCTAGATGATAGAGACCGGATTTTCTCAGATTCTTCACAGACGTGGAGATGGTGTAAGACGCAAACAGCTTCTGCAGGTGGGACTCAAGAAGGCAAATACAGACTTCTACCACCACTTTTTCCCAGTCTCTCTAAAAGCTAATATACCACCTTCTCAATAAAACACATTTTTTAACTAGGAAGGGAAAACATGAAGCAAGCTCTTACGTCTGCCCTATTTCCTGGTCTCTGGCCACTTAGACGGTGGTGCACGTGGCAGCGATGGCAGACCTTTTACTGGAACCTCTCTGCTCTTCCAAACTGCTTCTCTTAAGTCCCTCTGCTTCTCAGGGACCAACACCTGCATCACCCACCCCCGCTTCCATCCTCACTCTCCCAGCAGTTTAAATTCCCAGCGACAAACACAAGGAAGACAATTGCCTACCCTCCCCACTTTATAACAAATGTTTCCTGAAATTTTTTATTGAAACAGGTCAGTCCTGGGAATGGGCTGGATAAGACCAATCTCTAGAAATATGCCCTTCACTGAAGATAATAAAGAAAAATAAGGCAAGATAGGAATATGAAATTGTAAGAAGCCCAAGTGAATTTCTTTGACTTGTAGAATTTCTAAGTGAATTCAACATAACTGCAATTGGCAGGACAGCAGCTACAGATGACTGTCAGATCGGGGGCCTCTAGGGGGGCAAATTGCTGCAGGGTTCTTCCCTCCTAAGGCACCCACAAGAGAGCCTTCTAGCTACGAAAAAGGTAGAAATCCAGGTCTTTCATCCATTCAAGTATTTATGACTACTGTGGGCCTTAGGAGACCTTATCATGGAGGCAAAAAAGTTGGAACTGGCTGCACTGTGCTTCACTGGCTCTCACTGCGCATGCGTTCACTGAGGATGGTGAACCTAGCCCCAGGCAAAAGCTCACTGCTGTGTGGAGTAGTGCAGCAGGTGCTTGCCTGAAAGGAACCCAAAGCAACCACCAAGGCTGCCTGTGATAGACCCCAGCACCCCATCCTGAGATTCCACTCCAAAAGCTCTTGGCTCTGCTTGGCAACACTACATTTAACCCACGTGATCTCTAGTAACTCCTTTGTTTTCTAGAAATTAGGCCAGGGCTCTTTAAGGTTAGCAGGAAATAGCTCCAGGCCTTGGAAGCCCAGTCCTTTCAATAGCTAAACCATCTAAGTCTTTTCAGCTCTTACCCTGAACCCCAAGGGCAGGGGTTCTCGGCCAGGGTCAGTTTTGCCCCCAGGGGACATTTAGCTGGGCCTGGAAACATCTTTAGTTGCCATCAAGTAGATTGAGGCCAAGGATCCTGCTAAACAGCCTACCATGCACAAAAAAGCCAGGGCAGCCTCCAAGACAAAGAACTTCCTGACACAAAGGGAGAATAGTGGGGAGGCTGAGAAACTTGGGCAAAGTTTAAAAGAACAAGTAGACTCTAGAGAAATGTGTTCTGCCAGTTCCTTTCCCTGTCTCAGAAGTAGACTTGCAACCAGCTTATTTTTTAAGAAACAAAGGTTCTCATACTTTTCCCTAGGCCGGGATAAAACAGGTACGGAAAGTATTTTTAGCACACTTAATCAGCCTGCAGACAACATTCACCCTGGCATACACTTTGAGAAGCAATTTTTTAATGCGTTAGCTCCCCAGGACACACCTTGGGCAGAAAGTTACCTGGTTCTGTTAACACCCAGGGGATAAAATGGGGTTTCTCTTACAAAGGTCACACCCCTTGGGAGTGGCACCTTTCCTGTCACAGCAGCATGGCCCACGACGCGCAGCCAGGCCCTGAAGTGCACATTAGCCCTGTGTGAGGGAACTGCAGACACCCAATCATACACAGTGAAGGCTAAATATAAAGTGACCAAATATCCCTGTTTGTCCTGGAGTCCCATTTACACCACTGTCCTGACATAATTAATAGCACTTCCCTTCACTCTCAAAAGGGGCAGGAAATGCACAAGATGATCTTGTAACACCCTGTCACACCAGACAGCAAAGAAGCTATCAGAGATGATTAGGGTTATGTCCATTTAGGAGCCAATGTGAAGAGGTTCCCACTGGCCAAAAGTGAAATGATTTGAGGATCAATAAGAATAACAACTGTGGTGCATTGGTTTGAATTCATTAATGCATTTTGATTAAAAAATAATAATAACTGATCACTTTTATAAGAAGCAAAGCCACCAGATCATTATTATTGTGAAGACAGGTAAATAAAGGGAAGGAAGAGTCAAGCATTTCCTTTCCTCTAGGAACTGTATCTAATAGTGAGGGGAAATTTCTTTTTTTTTTTGAGGGGAAATTTCTTACAGAAGCTTTCCAGCTAATAAACGAAGAATCTTTTATAATCTTTTATAGAATTAATGAAATAAATGCATTTAGGCTCCCAACATCATATAATGAGAAACAACCAGACATGCCACCATCTGCAATGTGTTCTTGCCAAAGTGTGAAATACAAATCTGGCTACACCTCTACACCTAAGTTTTTAGTTAATCAGATGGCAGAGAGCTATATTAAATTATGCCATAAGTATGAAAACAATAAAATTCAGAGTGTCAGAAACTCCACAGGATAAATAATTCAGTTGTTTCAATAAATGAATTGCAAGGGGAGGGGAATTTCCCTGGCGGTTCAGTGGTTAGGGCTCCACGCTTCTATTGCAGGGGGTGTGGGTTCGATCCCTGGTCAGGGAACTAAGATCCCACAAGCCATGCAGCGCGGCCAAATAAAAAATTACAATTAAAAAAAAATTTCTTTTCAAGGGGAAAAAGGGATAGGAACTATAGATTATTAGCCTTAGAAGACAAACCAATAAATTAAAATTTACGGATCTTACTTTTTTTTTTTTTTTTGGCTGCATTGGGTCTTCGTTGCTGCGCACGGGTTTTCTCTAGTTTTGGCGAGCGGGAGCTACTCTTTGTTGCAGTGTACAGGCTTCTCATTGTGGTGGCTTCTCTTGTTGTGGAGCACGGCCTCTAGGTGCACTGGCTTCAGTAGTTGTGGCACACAAGCTCAGTAGTTGTGGCACGTGGGCTCAGTAGTTGTGGCTCGCGGGCTCTAGGGTGCAGGCTCAGTAGTTGTAGTGCATGGGCTTAGTTACTCCATGGCATGTGGGATCTTCCCAGACCAGGGCTCAAACCCGTGTCCCCTGCATTGGCAGGTGGCTTCTTAAACCACTGCGCCACCAGGGAAGTCTTCTTACTTTGATCTTAAAGAAGGTTTTTTTTAAATTGTGGGGTTTTTTTTTTTAAATATTAATTTGGAATTAAGCAACTGCTCAGTTTCTTAGGTATGATAATAGTATTGTGGGTTTTTGGGTTTTTTTTAAGAATCCTTACCATTTAGAGGTATACACTGAAATATCTATAAACAACATTTGGGATTTGCTTTAAAATACTTCAACTGGGGAGGAAGATGAGGAGGAGGATGGGGTAGAGATAAAACAAGATTGGTTATGAGTATATATTAAAATTGAATGGGCTTCCCTGGTGGCGCAGTGGTTGAGAGTCCGCCTGTCCATGCAGGGGACACGGGTTCGTGCCCCGGTCTGGGAAGATCCCACATGCCGCGGAGCGGCTGGGCCCGTGAGCCATGGCTGCTGAGCCTGTACGTCCGGAGCCTGTGCTCTGCAACGGGAGAGGCCACAACAGTGAGAGGCCCGTGTACCGCAAAAAAATAAATAAAAAAATAAAGTTGAATGATGAATACATGAGGATTCATTTATCTATGTTTGAAATTTTCTATTATGAAAAATTCCTAAATAGAAAAATACAGAAAACAATATTTGACATTTGAATAGATACCAAAAATAAGGCTACTACAACTCCATGGGGAAAGATTTCTTCTGAGACTCTTTTGAGGAACTGTCCATGAGCTTTGGTCTCAAAGCGGACAGGGGAGCCCACGTGGGAAAGACAGCAAGGCCTCTTACAGAAGCTCCCTCAAGAGATCTCAACTGACTGGAAACCCAGTGTATGATCAGAGAATCTACCACTTAATTCAGGTAAACAGAAGCCCATTGATGAGCAACTCGGAGGCCACGCTGGCCCCAAACTCCCCGCCTAGCTCTGGAATACAGACCTTCCAGAAAAGGCCAAACTCAGGTCAGGTCAGCCCCCACGTCACACAGACTACAGGCCAGAGGCTTAGGAAAAGCCTCTTACTGGGTTTGGCCTCCAGGTGGCTGTAAGCCTTGCCTGGCTTGTCTGGGGCATGGGGAAGAAAAGAGCTGACTCTGCATCTGGATCTCGATGTTGCTGAGAAGTAGCAGCCCAGCATCTCAGAGAATGGACATCTCACAGCGCCCTGGTCAGCGCAGCCTCATGGGGACAACTGAAGGGCCAGGAGATCATTCGCTAAATCAAAAGTAAACACCACGATTATCTGCCAAGAAATGAGTGATAAAATAATGTTTTTCAAGGTGGACTGAGTAATGTAACTCTCTGTATTAAAGTCATTACCATTTACTTTATTTACAATGAAAAATGGGGAGAAAAAAATCCCAGTGAAAGAGTGTATTATCAAGAGGCACCGTGAGACAAATCACATCTTGCAATTACAGGACACAGTCCAAAGACAGACTAACTTACAGTCCCGTCAGAAAACTAATCACTCAGCAGCCAGTGTCCAAAGGCACAGCATTACAACACTGCAGCACGGTCTAGGCTAGTTAGGCGGTTTCCAGAATGTCCAAGAGAAAGGAAAACCTTTAACGACGGCAAAGCTTAAACACATTTACAAACACTGCATCTTCTCATTTTTTAAAAAATGTGTTTTTTTGATGCCTACAAACATCTTTGTCTTTCGTTAATTGGCACTCATGCAAAACAGACTGCTACCGTCTCATCATCTCCAGGTGGCCCTGAGGACCCCAAGTACCTCTCAGATGACAAGGACCGAGATGCACTGAGGACGGAGATGATTCAGGAACAAGAGGTAGGTGGTGGCGAATGCATTTCAGGGCCAGCTGACAGGACTGAGGCACAGGCTCAGATGCCAGGTCCAAAGGGTCCCTGGGAACAGCCACGGGTTCCACTTTGGGTGGTTCTGAAGATCAAATACATTGACCAACACGTAAGCTCCACGAGGACAGGGATTTCCCACCCCACCTCCACACCCCGCCTATTTTATTCATTGATGTACCTCAAGCACCTAGAAGAGTTCCTGGCACACTGTCGGGCCTCAATAAATATTTGTGGAACGAGTCAAGTGAGAA
Source organism: Lagenorhynchus albirostris (assembly GCF_949774975.1). Lineage (NCBI taxonomy): Eukaryota > Metazoa > Chordata > Mammalia > Artiodactyla > Delphinidae > Lagenorhynchus > Lagenorhynchus albirostris. The sequence continues at coordinate 81,645,675 of NC_083109.1, forward strand.
AACAGGGAAGCAGCACATTTTATATATTGTAAAGGGCCATCAAATACAGGGTATTAATACTAGTTCATCTTTCGGCCCCATTTAATTAGAATTTTATACAGACCTGGACGTTTGTTTAAAATACTCTCATGTTTATACACTGATCAAAAGCAAAATATTAATTTCCTAACAGATGTGTGGACAGTTGTTATTGTTCAAGGAATAATGGAATGGGGAAACCACCAACGAGTAGACTGTCACAGAGACAAAGGGGGCCGCAAATAAAGTAAAATAAAGGAGGCTGCCTGAGCGACCCCAGCTGGGAGGAAAAGATCAGGCACCTGGAGGGGCAGGGCAGAAGGAGCGCAGAATGAGCCTGAGAGGACTTCCTCTCTCTTGGCACTCGCTGTGAAGGGAACTGAGGGCGCTCTGCGTTATTAACGAGTCTGCTTCCAGGGCCCAATCACAAGCTCCAGGGGAATGAGGTCTCATCTGTCTCGTTCACTGCACTCCCAGAACCAGGCGCACAGTAGGTGTTATTTAGCAAATAAATATCTGTTAAATGGAAAAGAGAATTGGGGGAAGGAAGGGAGACAGAGCTAATGGTCTTGCAGGGACACAGCCCTCAGAAAAATGAGGTTCAAGCTGCCGACACGGGACAAGATTTCACCTTGACAACCAGACTCGCTCAGGAGGTGGACGTGAACATCCACTGAAGGAGAAAAACCAGGACCTGAACTGAAACTCCGGATACCGCTTCCTCAAAAAGGGTAAGAGAAAGTACGAGCACCACCTGGGTGGGAGACGTGAGATGCTGTGCCCTCTGGCCTCTCAAATAAACCAGGCCTCTCCCCTCCCCTATGTGTAAAATGAGTGGAAAGAAAATGGGTGAAAGCGCCTCTCTGCCCCCAACGTCCCTCAACGCCCCCAACCCTTCAGTGAGTAAAGGGGGGGCGCATCCTCCAATGAGGTCTCCCTCCACCTGGTGGTTCCAGAAGGCCCCACCTTCTCCGGCACCTTCTGTGAGCAAAAGACGGGCATTTCGGCCGGGCGCCCTCACTGCCCTGGGGTCTCCTGGCGATGCTGCGTCTTCTGGTGCCGGTTGAGGATGGACCGCTGGTTGAAGCTCCGGCCACAGGCAGGGCAGCAATAGGGCTTCTCCCCAGTGTGGATCCTCTGGTGCCTGACCAGCCGCTCCCCCTTGCTGAACCGCTTCCCGCACACCTGGCAGCCGTAGGGCTTCTCCCCGGTGTGGGCCCGCCGGTGCACGGCCAGGTTGGCATTCCTGCTGAAGCGCTTGCCGCACTCGCAGGTGTAGGGCTTCTCCCCGGTGTGCGTCCGCCGGTGCACCTGCAGGTGCTGCCGGCGGCTGAAGCTCTTCCAGCAGTCCCCGCACTGGAAGGGCTTCTCGCCCGTGTGGCTCCTCTGGTGGACCTCCAGGTGGTGCCGCTGGCTGAAGGTCTTCCAGCACTCGCCGCACGCGTACGGCCGCCTGCCCAAGTGGGTCCGCTGGTGCTTCAGGAGGTACTCACGCAGCGCGAAGCCTTTCCCACACTCCCCGCAGCCATAGGACTTGTCTTCTTCATGGGTCCGCTGGTGTCTGACCAGATTTGAGCTCCGACTGAAGCCTTTTCCGCACTCGGGACACTGGAAAGGCTTCCAGAAGGAGCTGTGGGTCTTGAGGTCATCAGGCAGGGGGGCAATGCCGCGCTGGGGAGGGGGCGGCCCGGGCGCGTTCCCCACCAAGCTCCTGGCCTCCTGCTCACAGGTTCTTCCGAGCTCCGGGACCTGGAGAGAGGCTTCCCCAAACCTCTCTGCCGGCCCCCGAGCAAGCGGCCCCTTGGGGTCTGCCGGCTGGGTCTTCGCCTCCTTTTCCTTGCTCCCCAGGCCTACAGGACAAGGGAGATACAGACCGATACTGAAACAGATCTGAAGGTAAACTTCCATGTTAGAACCTGGCTTCTAAGGGTGTCCCACTAACAATTCCTTCTTTTTTCCTTTAACCAACAACCTCAGTACATTTGACTTTCTCTGACTCTAAAACCAGACATTCCTTTACTTCTTTCCATCTGTTACGGACTGTTTGTGTTCCCTCCTAAATTCACAGGTTGAAGCTCTAAGCCCCCAGGTGCTATTAGGAGGTGAGGCCTCTGGGCACTAATTAGCTGAGGGCATGAGGGTGGAGCCCCCAGGATGGGATTATGTCCTCTAAGAAGAGAAGCCAGAGCTGGCTCTCTGCACACACAGAGGTCATGTGAGCATGATCCTTCATGATGGGATTAAGGTCCTTATAAAAAAAGGAAGAGACACAAGATGTCTCTCTCCCTCAGCCACGTGATGACAAGGCAAGAAGGTGGCCACCCATGAACCAGGAAGACAGGCCCTCACCAGACAACAAATATGCCAGCAACTGGATCCTGGACTTCCCAGCTTCCAGAACTGTGAGCTATAAATGTCTGTTGTCTAAGCCACCCATTCTCTGGTATTGTGTTACAGTAGCCCAAGCTCAGACAATCTCCATGCCCTTTTACAGAACAGTCTGCTAAATTCTAATGCCCTCCCTCTTAACTTCCTACTAAGTCAGACTTTGCTTTCCTTCAAAATCTAACTCAATGGTTTCCTCTAAGGAACTTGCCCAGATTACTGCCCCACCCTGGGTCTCATCAACACATATACTCAATTAGCACCGTTTATTCCGCACTTACTTACGACTGACCTTGTTGCACGTGCTATTCTATGGTCATCTGAGATGTTCAGCTTCCCCAGGATCACAGACCTGTTCCAGTAACGGGGAGCTCCCGGCACTGCACATCCTCCCTCAGCTCACTATCCCTGCTCGCACGGTGCCCTCCACCTCACCCTGTTTTATTAACCTGGGTCTCTGGGAGCCTGGCACAGGGACTGACTCAGGGGAGACACTTCATGACTGCCGGATAAGTGAATGAACCCAGTCTGTACCAGACTACCTCTACATCGGCGTATTTATTAGGACTGAAACACCCTTCTACAAGTCCTTCCTGTGATCCCTCTTATACCCTCTCTAAATTAATAGCTGTTTACAGAAGATCAAGAGGAAGGGAAGGAGAAGAGAGAAAAGAGGTACTAGGGAGCAAAGAAGCCAAAAAGAAAAGAAGATGGAAATGACAGGTGATGCTTAAACGGGAAAGAGTCGTTTCAGGCAAGCCCATTAAAAGATAAAGGGAGGGACTTCCCTGGTGGCACAGTGGTTAAGAATCGTCCTGCCAGGGGACTTCCCTGGTGGCGCAGTGGTTAAGAATCCGCCTGCCAATGCAGGGGACATGGGTTCAACCCCTGGTCCAGGAAGATCCCACATGCCGCGGAGCAACTAAGCCCATGCGCCACAACTGCTGAGCCTGTGCTCTGGAGCCCGCGAGCCACAACTACTGAGCCCATGTGCCACAACTACTGAAGCCCCCGCGCCTACAGCCTGTGCTCTGCAACAAGAGAGGCCACCGCAATGAGAAGCCTGCGCACCACAACTAAGAGTAGCCCCCTCTCTCCGCAACTAGAGAAAGCCCATGCTCAGCAACAAAGACCCAATACAGCCAAAAATAGTAAATAAATTTCTTAAAAAAAAAAAAAAAAAAGAATCCGCCTGCCAATGCAGGGGACACGGGTTCGAGCCCTGCTCTGGGAAGATCCCACATGCTGCGGAGCAACTAAGTCTGTGCACCACAACTACTGAGCCTGCGCTCTAGAGCACATGAGCCACAACTACTGAAGCCCACACACCTAGACCCCATACTCCACAACAAGAGAAGCCACCGCAATGAGAAGCCCGCGCACCACAACGAAGAGTAGCCCCCGCTCGCCGCAACTAGAGAAAGCCCGCGCCCAGCAATGAAGACCCAACGCAGCCAAAAATAAATTAATTTTTAAAAAAAAAGATAAAGGGAAAAAGAACGTTTCATGCCTCGTGATGTGATAAAATATGAAGGACACAGCTCTCACTTCTGATGTATTCTTTTATTTCGCAAAAGTAAGTGTGCAAAACATAAAGAGCTGAAAGAATTTTCATAATGAAGATGACCATTAAATAGCAGCCACTTTAAGAAACAACATCACCAGAAGCCCCTCCCGTCCCCTCCCCTCCGGAGACTGGTGACACCAACCTGCCCCCAGGGTAACGTGTTATCCAGGCTTTTATCACCATAAAGTATGGTGATAAAGTTCCCAGGCTTTACATATTTGATTCACACATTGTGTCTGCTTCTGCTCAATATTACGCCTGTGTGATTCACCTACATCGTGGTGTAGCTGTAGTTGCACTACATTCTCTCTCATCAGTGTACGATGTTATACCGTAAGAGTATATGACACTCTCCTTATTAATCTGGCTGATATTCATCTGGGTAGTTTCCAGGTTTGAGGTGTTATGTACAGCAAAATTAAAATTAAATGCAATGCATGAACCTAACTGGACGTGGGGAAATGTGAGTACGAGCTAGATATTATGTATCATGGAATTTATGTTTATTTTCTCAGGCCCAATCCTAGACAGTTGTCAATGCAAGAGCGGCAATCACATGGGAAGAACTCTCAGGAAGACTCAAGGTTGAGACGGCTAGGGGATGCTATGCTTGGGAAGCAGACCTCCGGCTCACCCAGTCTCAGCGTAAACGTTAGGGAAGTACGTGGGTTGTTTTGAAACAGTGAGCGGATAAGAGGACAAGCATAAAGCCAGCGTCTCTAGAACAGTCAGAATGGCCAGGAGGGTGTAAAAACTTGCTGGGAACACAGTGGCGGCCTTGGCAGAGGCCCGTCCGCAGCGCCAGGATGAAGGCGCTAGGATGCCGGCACCTCCATGGGTGCACACGCACGGCTCCTGCGCTCTGCATTTACCTCGGAGGGGTTCCATGTCCTTTGCCATCACAGAAATCGCACATCTCTTCATCATGGGTGACAGCCTTGTACTGGACCCAGGCCTCCCAGTATACTGCCACTGACACTACTCTGTGATGACCGCTAGTCAAAAATCCACATTTAACTTTACAGTCGGCCCTCCGTATCCAAGCTTCCTCATCCGCAGATTCAACCAACAGCAGATCATGCGGGACTGTAGTACGTATTCATTGAAAAAAACCCACGTGTAAGTGGACGCACACAGATCAAACCTCTGTTGTTAATGGGTCGACTGTACGACACTTTTGCATGTTTTAAGATGAAAAAAGACCAGGAGACGTCAGTACAGGTGAGTGGTCAGCACATGACTTACAAAGAAGTGATGAGAGGAGGAAGGAGAGAATCAGAGGGAACAAAGGAGGGGGCCCTTCGCAGCCATGGTTCCCCTCTCCCCACCGCCCACCCCATCCAAGCCGCGGGGCTGTCACCCCTCGTCCCTAGCCCTCCGCAGTGTTCACCGGCTGTCCCTGGTGGGCCCTCGGTGTGCACTTCCCAAGCTCACCCTTCCCTCCTACCTTCTCCTGCAGCTTCTCCCCCACAAGCACCTTTCCTCCCAGCTCTGACCCCAGGTAAAACCCGGCTGCCACCTGAGACGCCCGGCCAGGGCCCTGCTTGCTCTGCAACACCAGCCCACACCAGCCCCATCCACTGCTGAGATCCCACTGCAGCCCCGTGCCCTCCTGCACCCACACACTGTGTGCTCCGAGGTTTCATGAACGTCAGTCCTGCCCCAACACAGAACTGCTAACGTGGGGCCTGCACACAAGGGAGCGCTCCATAAACACAGGCTGGTGAAAGAGATCAGAGGATCCCCCTTTCGCTGCTTTTCTCTTGCTCTCAAGCCCTCAGTCCCCTTCAACTACAGACACAGTAGGAGTTCGTTCAGGGCATCCTAACGACCGAACTGTCTCATTTCAGCCAGAATAACTACCTGGTGTTTTCTTGCTCCTTGTCTGCTCCTCTCCTGACCCAGGAAAGCACCTCGCCAGCTCCTATGCGCCTTGGTCCACGCGCTTTCCACAGACCCATTTACTCATCTGCCATGATATTCCCTTCCTTTATCAGTAGCATCAGGTTCTGAAATCTGGGGCAAGGACAACCACCCTGACCTACAGCTTTCACAACTCCTCAGTTTCTTACCTCCGAGATGGAAACAGTCTTACCTGGAGGTGAGACCCCGCAGTCCTGGGGCTCCACGTACTCCCCAAGGCAGTCTATCTGGGCTGGGGTCACGTGCCTCCACTCCTCCTCGGGGAAAGCCAGGGCCATGTCTTTAAATGGGCCCAACCCCTGAAACAGCACAGGAGATGGCTATAGATAAAGAAATAATCCCGAGGCAGGAGCAGTGGAAAAGCAGAGAGACACAGGGGACGACATTCCAGGGGAGAACAGAGCAGGAAGACAGAAGGAATGCGGGTCCCTAGATGGTTCCGAGGGGCCAGAAGGGCCTCCCTCTCCACAGTTTAATGGCAGAGAACGATGGACTTGTCTGAGCCACTGTATTTTTGAGCCTCTGCTGCAGCCACTTGGCTGGTACCCAACAACTGCGGCCTCTAACTTCCACCGTTCAGTCACCTCCGCTCGATCCTCATGTTTGATGGAGACTGGGAGCTGCTGTTTAGCCCCTCAACCAGAACTGACTGTCCCTCAGAGATAAGTAAAAACTCGGGCTGGCCCTGCCTCAAGAACAACGCTGTGTTGAAATCAATGTGTCATCGTCATGACACCGTGAAGAACTACTGTGGTAGAAGGAGAGGCTCTGACCAAATTCAAAAACTTGGATGTCCTTTCTTCATCTCCTCTAAACAATATGCTTGGAAAACAGAAACAGCAAACAGCACAGGCATCAACCCTTGCCCAAATACGACTTTAGTGAGCTCAAACTTGAGTCACTTCTGGGAATTCCCACAGGAGGGGCCAGAGAGACCACTCGGCTCAGGGCTCCTGGGAGCGCCCACCCGAGTCGCTTCCCTCCTGCTGACGTGGGGGGAGGATGGGGTCCAGAGGAAGAGCAGCGGCAGAAGTATCCATAAAGCGCCTCCACAAAGGGTACTGACCTCCTGGCCATCCACCACACCCTAGATCACGCCTCTGGGATTTCCACCACTAATGTCTTCCTCCTCACAATTACAAGAGTAATACTGAGTCGATGGAGGAAAAAAAGAAAAAATAAAAACAAAGAGTAATCCAAATGAGTGAACTGAGCCTCATGCCTAGACCCTAAGGCAGGGGTCCCCAACCCCCAGACCGGTACCGGACCGCGGCCTGTTAGGAACCGGGCCGCACAGCAGGAGGTGAGCGGTGAGCGAGTGAAGCTTCCTCTGCCGCCCCCATCGCTCCCCATCGCTCGAATTACTGCCTGAACCATCCCCCCACAGCCATCCGTGGAAAACTTGTCCTCCACGAAACCAGTCCCTGGTGCCAAAAAGGTTGGGGACCGCTGGCATAAGGCTCAATTCAAATTAATAACTGAGGATGTAGTGGAGAAGACGAAGCTGTCACATCTATCAGAACAAGAAAGGTAGAATAATTCAACTCTGCGGACGGTGCTCTGCTGTGAGGAGAAATCTTGGGGAAGGTGAGCCTCATTCAAAGCGACATCACGATCCCTGAAGAGCAGTCACAGCTCACCTGGGATCCAGCTGTAAGGAACCCCACTGCCATCTCCTGGTCTCTGGTGCTCACTGCAGGGAGGCCAGGACCAGCCGGAAGAACTGGCAGAGCTGAGCAGGGAGATAAACCAGGAGCAGGATTAGCGCTGTCCTGCAGCAGCTCGTCCACAGGCGTCTAGTGCCTGACACAGAACCCCAGGAACCATAAGGAGACTCCAGACAGGTAGGTGTGGGTGTACCCTACCCTGTTCTAACCCTGTTCTCAGCTAGGAAAAAGGGCCCGACCCAATATGCGCTGCCCTTCAGGGCTGTTCACGCTCCCAAGTCACGCTACAGCAATAACCCCCCTTGAGATTCAGCAACACAATAAGTCACGTCACTTTTAGGGATTCAGTTTATCTGCCCACTTAAAAAATATATCCCTACATGTCAGCTACATACTTCCTGGCAGTTTCTAGAAGGGATGTGAGGGAAAGGAGAAGAAATGATAAGAGAGCGTGATACCAGATATCCCCCGCAGAAATCAGGAGATCGAGCTATAGAAAACAATTTCACTTCATCTGTTTCCTACTGAAGTCCAGGAAGTAGCCAGGAAAACCCAGAACTGCACGCTACAGGTAACTTAGTTTATCAACTGCAGGGTTTGTAAAGGAAAGGGGAGAGGGCAGGGCACAAAGCACCCTTTTCTGTGCCCTTTCTTCCTCACTGCTTGCAGCTTACCCTGCTCCTGGAAGGCCTGCGTCCCCTCTCCAGGATCCTGGTTGAGCTGCTCCTCAGCGCCTTGGTCGAGGCCTTGAATTCCTTCCCCATGGGGCAGCCCCCACTCGGGTTTGACCTCCACGGGCCCCAGGTGGACACTTGGCTCCCAAGGACCTCTGCAAAGTGCTGTCTCCTCCTGCTCTCCCTGCACACGGCACGGAACCTAAGAACAGGCCCCAACACCTATTAGAATGAGGCCTGCATAAGGCTGTTATGAAAGGAGTTGAATTAAAACCTAAAAAAGAGACCCACTGCAGCTGCAGGGGAGACAAAGGACAAGCTGGCTCAGCTCTTCCCCAGGACATGAGTGAGAAGGTGAAAAGGAGGCTAAACTGTCTTTATCAGGCGCTGAGCAACTTCTGTGCATCCATGCCATTTACAAGGGTCCCTTCTGCCCACGTCAATACTGATCAAAGTCCACCATGAACAGTATCACAGAGAGATGTTATTATTATTCCAATGAGAACTTTAGCCCAAAACACTCACTATTAGAAAAAAGATTCCCCAATTACAGATGCTGAAAGTAAAAAATACAAAGCCTAGACTGTGCAGAGAATCAGTGAGAAAAAAAACTGCTCTAGAAATAGCAAGGAAAACCAGAACTCACAAGAACAGGCCTTTCCTGGTCCACTTTTAAGCTCCTTGGTAGGGAGTAAAAAAACAAAACAACTCTCTTAGGACTATACAGGAAGTCAGGGGTGACTGCGGTGGGAAAAGGGAAAACAAAATGAAGACAGATTGTTACCTGCAAGCAAGACAGTAACGTTCAGTCCTGCCCTCTCTTTCCCAGACGGCAATCGGGAAACTACCAGAGAGGGACAGACACATGGCCAGAGTCCCAAGGGAGCATCTGAGATGCAAAGTCACTCACTACGTGAGCCGTCTCAGCCAACGTCCCAGACGTGGAAACGGCACTGTTCCAGACAATGCTTCTCAGGAAGAATACTCACCAAGTGGAATTCCAGAATTCCCTGCATCACCACATGCATCTCTGCCCAAAGAGGAATGAGTCTACCAGGGCCCTTGAAATAGATCACAACTGCCTTCTTTGGACCCGAGGCTCACAAGGGAAATATGGCCAGGCCTCTGCCCTGATGACCAAAAAAGGAGCTGACAGCCCTTCCACCGGCCCTGCGTCTACCCTGGGAATGGCTTTCCTTGATGAAAACTCCTCTGCCCTCCAAAATGTACCCCAGATGGTCGGGGAGCAGAGGAGGGAGATTCTGCGCCTCATCCACTCCCACTGCTTCCTCAAACCTCTCGCTTCCCGCACCAACAGAACGAGACCCAGATCCCCCTTCTCACCCACCGCCTTGGCCTCCAGGGCTCCCTCCGTGAAGCCCTCCACCACGGCCACAAGGGCTTTGCCGCTCTCCGGGCTGTGCTCCCGAATCCAGGCGTAGAACTCCCGGGGCAGGATGGTCAGGAACTGCTCCAGCACGAGCAGCTCCAGGATCTGCTCCTTGGTGTGCAGCTCGGGGCGCAGCCACTGGCGACAGAGCTCCTGGAGCTCCCTGAGGGCCTCCTGGGGACCAGCCGCCTCCTGGTAGCGGAACTGCCGAAACCTCAGGCGAAAAGTCTCCGGGCTGGGGCCTTCCCTCGCCCTGCCCCACGGCAACTCTTTCTCCAGTTTTACCACAGGGACACCCATTTGCTGCTGACGATCTTCTGCCATCCCTGGACACTCTTTAAGCATCTTCACACTCCCTCCCAGAAGACTGAGGGTCTGTTGGCAAGACCAGACAGACAATGAGAACAGCATAAATAAGACACAGGGAAGGTCAGGTCATCCCAGTTCTGTTCTCTACATCAATGAAATTAGGACTTAGCTTATACCCACAAATAGCTTAAAATCTCAAGAGAGAGACAACACTACAATCATAGAAAAATATAAGATGGGTTATAACTAGGTTAGTCACCAGGGTCCACTCTTCCAACACTAAATATACATTTGACATGTATCTATGCCTGACCCACAGAAACCAGAAATACAACAGAGAACAAGATAGACAAGGTGCTTGCCCTATGAAACTCACATACTGGTACAGCAGACAGGAAAAAAAAAAAAATTAGGGAATTCCCTGGCGGTCCAGTGGTTAGGATTCCGCACTTTCACTGCCGAGGGAACAGGTTCAGTACCTGGTGGGGGAAACTAAGATCCCCGCAAGCCCCATACGCTTGGCCAAAAAAAATGAAACAAATAAATTTAAATTATAAATGGGGATAAGTTCTAAAAACGAAGTAAGGAGGGTGTTAATGGGGACAATCAACTTGGAGATGTGGGGACTTCCCTGGTGGTCCAGTGTCCGAGGCTCCTCGCTCCCAGTGCAGGGGGCCTGGTTTTGATCCCTGGTCGGGGAACTAGATCCCATGTGCCACAACTAAAGATCCCCCACATGGCAACCAAGATCCCGCGTGCCACAGCTAAGACCCTGCGCAGCCAAATAAATAAATATTTAAAAAAAAAAAAAAAAAACCTTGGGCTTCCCTGGTGGCGCAGTGGTTGAGAGTCCACCTGCTGATGCAGGGGACACGGGTTCGTGCCCCAGTCCGGGAAGATCCCACATGCCGCGGAGCGGCTGGGCCCGTGAGCCATGGCCGCTGAGCCTGCGCGTCCGGAGCCTGTGCTCCGCAACAGGAGAGGCCACAGCAGTGAGAGGCCTGCGTACCGCAAAAAAAAAAAAAAAAATTTGGAGACTTGGAGAAGGCTTTTCTGAATAAATAATGCTTAGGCTAAGACCCAACGAATGAATGAGATGAGCCAATGATTGAAAGAGCATTCCAGGCAAAAGCCTTAGGGCTAGAAATTACTCTGCAGTCTGAGAACACGCCCCAGTGCAGTGTGGCTTCAGCAGGGTGAGGGAGGGAAAGAGCTCAGAGGCAGGCGGAAACCACATTACCGAGGGCCTGGGCACACACTAAGAATTATGGGCTTTACTCTTATTCCTTATTTTAGTGGGGAGATACATGTTCTTCAAAGGTCACTCTGCCTGGGAAGTGTCAATAGAGAATAGATAAGAAGGGTCAAGAAGGGAAACTGCGCTTACCGTGGTCCAAGCAGGAGATAAGAGACTTAGATCAATGTGGTGACAGAGAAGCAGACAAAGTTAAGACATCTGGGAGGTAAAACCAATAGACATGCTGGTGGCTAGGATGTGACGGTGTACTCAGCCTAAAGAAAACAACAGAACAATATATATATATATATCATTACTTTAATTGATCAAAAGATTTCTAACTTGTGTAGGCTTTACCATTCAGAAAGCATGTGAGCACATACTCTCATTTAATACTCCAAGTGTCTGCTTAACATTCTATTGGAAGTTTCTGTATCTACCTATCTACCTAGGTATCTACCTACCTACCTACCTACCTATCTTAAATCTATTTACATTTTCAGTCTATTCCTTTTCTCTGCTGCATCAATTGAGATTTCTCTTTCCTGGCTTTCTAGCTATTGCATTTGTTCATGGTTGCATTTACCGCATTATAGTACGAATGTTTACCCCTGTGTCTCCCTCCGTCTGCCAGATTCCCTTTAGTCAGGAAAGGTCCTCACTCATCTTTTACCCCTAGCACTCGACAAACAGGCTTCCCATGGTTTCTTTAAATGAGCGTCTGGTTCTAGAACGACCACTCTCGCTCTTCACAGTGTTCCGCTTTGGTTCAAGAGATCAGGGTCGTGGACACCCCTCCGTTAAGGCAACCCTGGCCGGGCGGGATCAGCCTGGCTCCTACCTGAGCCCAGCGCGGTGCGGCCCCCCGGGTCCCGACCCGCAAAGACTCGGTGCCGCGGGAGTCAGCTCCGGGGAGACGCGCCGCCCGCGGCGACAGCCTCGCAGCTGCCGAGGCCCGCAGCAGGCCCTCAGCCCGGCCCCGGATCCCCGGCCACCTCCGCCCCGCAGCCCCGCACCTGTGCCGGGCTCGCCCAGGCCCGCGGCGGATCGGAAGTGGGCGACGGACGCTGTCAGACAGGTGCGTCAAGGAAGGGCCCCTTCCGTTTCCCCTCTAGGACTCTCGGAGGCCGGTGCGTCTCGATGGTCGCTCGTCCCCGGGGACCGTTCGGGAGCGCGCGCTGGACCACCAGGGGCTCCTACCCCGCCTACTTACTCCCCTGGAGGCTCGCAGTCGCCAGGCCCCTTTGCGCCTCCATGCCTTTGCACCTGCGTTCCCCCGGTGGGAAGGACCCTCCGGACGCACCGCCGGGTACCGCGCCTCCCTCAAAGACTTTAGAGACCCGTCGGTCGACAAGTGTTTATTGCAGCCTCCGTTGCTTTTTGCGAGGGTTAGGGGCGGAAGGTGATGGAGGGTAGCACCGAGTATTGTGGGTTCACATAAGGGGCCTCCACCCTGGGTAGTGTTGGGGGGCGTAGGCGCTAGTCAGGGAAGCCTTCCTGGAGGAACCGACGCCTGAGCACAGATTTGATGGATGGACCCAATAGTGAGGTCAGGTGCCCCCAGCGGAGGGAGCACGACGAGCCCAGCAAATGGTGGGGACTGGTGGCTTTCCCGCGCCCTCAGAGCCGCTAGAGCAGGCGGCTTAGCTAGGTAACCTGGAGGCAATGGGAAGCCGCGGAAAGATTTGAAGGCGGGAAGGGACCGATTTTAGAAAGATACTACAGAGAAACCTGCAAGAGAGACTGAGCAAGAGGCGAGGGAGGTGGGGAGATGAGAAGACTGACGGTGGGTTAAACGAAGATAAATAATGCAGTCCCCGAGAGAAAGGATGAGAGACAGGACTGGGGAATTCGTGAGACTAGAGATCGCAAGGAGACTTTGGATATCAAATATATTGGGAAAGTAAAATTGGCAAAGTTTAGGGATTGATTGGATCTGGAGGATGAGAGAGAAGGTGGAATCATTTAGTAAATGACAAAGGCTACATCTCATATCAATAAGAGTGGACTTTTAGAAAGCAGACAACTGGTTGGTCATCTGGAATAAGGTAACGTTGGGTCCATTCCTTATACCACATGCCAGGGCAAAGTCCAGCCCTGCTCACAGGGTCTCCCATCCTTTTATATTACAAATTTCGTTATCAACCCATCTTGGAAATATTGTTGGCTAGCCTCCTCATTTGCTAATATGCCCTCACATCCAAGAGGGACAAGGCTGAACCTTGTCATCGAGGACCAAGAGAAACAGCCTGATGGACTTAGTCTGTCTTGGAAAACTGAACTATACCTAGCGACTTCAAAAACCATCGTTCAGCTTGCCATGGAGAAGACACAAGGAAGAAGGCATTCTGGAAGAGGCAAAGAGAGGTTGGATCAGATCACAGGTTTCCAGGTCAGCCTTGGAGAAGAGAAAGGGGTTCCTCTGAACGGGGAAGAAAAGAATCAAAGATGGCTTATGGTCTAGGTTAGGGCTCAGCAAATTTTTTATGAAGGGCCAGATGGTAACTATCCTAGACAGAACACATAGTGTGTCGCCTGCTCTTCATTTTTACAATCCTTTAAAACTGTAAAAACCATTCTTAGCTCACAGCCAGGGCTGGATTTGACACAAGGGCTGTAGTTTGCTTACCCCTGAAATAGATTATTTTAAAATTATTCTAGAGAAGTGTTTAAGGAGCTCATTCTTAACCTCTTTTCTCAGTGATGTTACCTGCTGAGAGTGCAGGGGACAATGGTAGGTTGGAGCCTAAATAATGGAGTGAAGATTAGAATATCTGTTGTGAGGAATGATGTAGTAGGAAAAAAATCATAGAATGAATGAAAAGATTGTCAAGCAACACTGAACGACTGATATTGAAAACAAAACAAAATAAGTGACAGAATCAATCCACACAATTGTCTATGCAGTCTGGGGGCTAAGAAAACAGCTGGATTAATCCAATATTAGGATTGGTCATAAGGATGATTATGAAAGAATGCCAAGGGCGTGGGGGGAATGAGGGCTCTAGTGGGAGAAGGCTGTACTGAGTGACCATGGTGTCCAAGCTGAGTGGGGGAGGGACCGAAACCAACAAGAAAAACATGGAGACCTGAGGAATCAGAGGTTAGGATGAGGCCATGAAGCAGGTTTCAGGAATTTTTTCGGAAATGTTATAGGCAAACTAAGCATAAAACGCATTATCCTGTTTGTTTTCCATAAACAGAATCATACTATATTCTGTTCTGCTCTTTGCTTTTATTCAGTAAACAACATATCTTTCCACATCTACACATACTGATCTACCCCACTCTTTACCAGCTCTACAGTATTCCACTGTATGTTCTGTGTTCCCCATGATTTATAAAGCTTATCAGTGGACATTTAGGCGGTTTCCAGCATTCGGATTTACCAGAAACCTGGATGAACATCGTCATACAGAATTCCTTGTGCACTTTTTGGCAAATAAATCTAAAGGATGAGTTCCCATAAATGGAATTACGGGATCTAAAAGTCACATGCATTTTAAATTTTGTCAGCTACTGCCAAATTATCCTGCAAAGAGTCTGCACCAATTTCCACTCTCACAAACAGTGGGGGATAGCGTTCATTCTCCCACAATCTCATGAACGCTGGATGTCATCAAACTTTTTCATCTTTGCCAATCTGATGAGTGAAATCAGTGATGCCCACATTTTTGTTTTGACTTCTTAATTATAAGTGAAGTCGTTTTTCCTACCTTCATTAGCTACTTGTATTTCCTTTTCTGCAAACTGGCTGTTTTTACCCTTTCCTCTGTTTCTGTTGGGTTTGTTTATCTCTTTCTTACTGATATATGAGTTTTTTGAAAATTAAGGAAAATGGCCCTTTTTCAAATGTTTTGCAAATATTTTCCTATTTGCCTTTTGTCTTTCTTAATGGAACTCTGTGCACTGCACAATATTATACGTTTTACATATTCAAATTAATCCTTCCTTTTTCTTTAAATCTTCTCCATTTTGTGCCTTCCATCCTCCAAGATGATTTTTTAAATCCCCTGTACGCACTTCTAAGACATTTATTGTTAGGTTAAATCTGAGCTCTGTCGGAAATGCATTCTGATCAAAGGAAAAAAAGAAAAAAGAAAATCCAGCCAGCCTTTTTTTTTTTTTCCAAATGGCTAGCAAGTTTTCCTCAACCATTTACTGAAGGATCAATAACCCTTCCTGGGCTTCCCTGGTGGCGCAGTGGTTGAGAGTCCGCCTGCCGATGCAGGGGACACGGGTTCGTGCCCCGGTCCAGGAAGATCCCACATGCCACGGAGCGGCTAGGCCCGTGAGCCATGGCCACTGAGCCTGTGCGTCCGGAGCCTGTGCTCCACAACGGGAGAGGCCACAACAGTGAGAGGCCCGCATACCGCAAAAATAATAATAATAATAATCCTTCCTGATTTAAAAGGTTAATTTTATCAAATATTATATTCCTCTATAAAGTAGGCTTTATATTAGTACTCTTATTCTGTTCTGTAATCTATCTGTATCCTGTGTCAGGACCTGCCAAACTGTTTTAATTACTGCAGTTTTATGTTGTGCTTTTGCATCTGGAAGAGATTTTCTATATCACTGACCGTAATTTCCCATGGTTTAAAGAAGAGATTGTTGGAGAAAAATTAAGAATGTTACCCTGAAAACTGCAAAAGAAACCAGATAAAGTCTGACCTCATGCTCCTGGCCCTGAGAGACCAGACTAGAACTAAGGATTGCTAGGGAAATGGCATTGTCAGAAAGAAGGCAGATTTCAGGAAGATGAGCAAATGAAGGCTTTTTTTTTTTTTTTTTTTGGCAAAGAACATGGTACTGAATTAATTGAGAGCATGGGGGCGGGGCAAGAAAGAAGAAGGGAAAAAGGGAGGAATGGAAGGAGAAAGGGACAGATGCAGAGGGAGAGAGGAAGAAAATTATCTGACAAGAGACAGAAGAGATGAGGTTACATGGTGAAATACAGAAAGCCGGGAGTTGTTGTCATGACCATAAAGAGGAAACAGGTTAAGAGGCAGCAGAGTTTACTTTAAAATTTTAAAAACCTGTACTGAACATCAGAGGGCTTCACCTCTCTGGTTCTTTAATAAGAAAATGGGTAGAATCATAGCTGGCCTGTCTTTAGCAGGACAGAGTGAAATGGCAGATGTGAACGTTGTTTTAGCATTAACGATAGAAATGAAGGTTATAGGAGTTCAGAGTGCTGGTATGGACAGTGTTGGATATTTGACTTATATTACCCAACTTACCCTTTAAGATTTAATATGAATTTTTGAATAGGTAATACATGTACATGATTCAAGAGCCAAACTCATATAAGAAGTTACACACAGAACTATTACTCCTCCCTCTGCCCACTCCACCCACCCCATTTTTTAAAATATAAATTTATTTATTTATTTTTGGCTGTTTTGGGTCTTCATTGCCGTACACGGGCTTTCTCTAATTGCGGCGAGCGGGGGCTACTCTTCGTTGCGGTGCGCGGGCTTCTCATTGCAGTGACTTCTCTTTTTTTCTTTCTTTTTTTATTTTTTTTGCGGTACGCGGGCCTCTCATTGTTGTGGCCTCTCCCATTGCGGATCACAGGCTCCGGACGCGCAGGCTCAGCGGCCATGGCTCACAGGCCCAGTCGCTCCGCGGTATGTGGGATCTTCCCGGACCGGGGCACGAACCCGTGTCCCCTGCATCGGCAGGCGGACTCTCAACCACTGCGCCACCAGGGAAGCCCACAGTGGCTTCTCTTGTTGCAGAGCACGGGCTCTAGGCGCACGGGCTTCAGTAGTTGCAGCACGTGGGCTCAGTAGTTGTGGTTCGCAGGCTCTAGAGCGCTGGCTCAGTAGTTGCGGCACACGGGCTTAGTTGCTCTACGGCATGTGGATCTTCCTGGACCAGGGCTCGAACCCGTGTCCCCTGCATTGGCAGGAGGATTCTCAACCACTGTGCCACCAGGGAAGCCTCCACCCCATTTCTTAATCTACCCCCATCTCTAAAGATTCATTCATTTATTATACGGTCTTTAAGTATTTATTTGCAAATACTAATATTCACATATTTCCCTACCTTCTCCCCTTTTCTTACACGAAAGGAAATATACTAGATACCTTGCTTTTTATCATGTAATATGTCCTAGAAAATATTCCATATCAGTACTTAGAGACCTTTCTCATTCTTTTTTTATTTAAGCTGGTGTGGATGTAACATAATTTATTTCAAGTGTCCCCTGTTGATGAGCATTTGAGTTGCTCCTAATCATTTGTTACATCAAAAGCTGCAGCAATTAATCACCCTGCACCTATGTCATTCTTAAAGATGTGTGCAGGTATACCTGTTGGATAAATCCTTAAATTGAGACTTTGGTTTGGGTTAAAGCATTACTGTTTCTGCAGTTTTGTAGGTATTGCCAGATTCCCCTCAGGAGGGCTGTTTTGTTTGTTCATTTTGCACTTCCATCTGCCATGTATGATGGTGCCTATTTCCCCACAGGTTAGCCAACACAACATGTTGCATCAAACTTTTGATTCTTGCAAATCTCACGGGGAGAAATGGCATTTCGGTAGAGTGTTCTCCATTTTTTGAAATTTTTGCACTTTTTTTAAATTTCTTTAACACATTAATAATAGCTTAATAATAGTTATTTTAAAGTGTGTATCTGCGAAATCCAATATTTGGATCATTCTGTCATCTGCTTCTATTGGTTGTTTATTCTCTTGTCGGTCACATTTCTTCATGTCTAGTAATTTTGCATAGTATGCCAGTATTTGTGCATGAAGGAAGAGGCTCTAGGCCTTCCACAATGGGGCCATGCTTTGTTCCAGAGTGTCTATTCCAGTAAATAATAATAATAATAATAAAGCATTGTCCCATCATGGAAGAGGTTGATCATCTCATATCAGTTTTCCTAAGCAGATGTTACTCCTTCCAATAGATTCCTTTTCAATAGAAAGGAACTTTATTTCAGTAAAGTTTTCTTGAATTTTAGTTTTAAATACTTGTTCTGTTCCTTTATTTCCATTTTCTTCCTCAGGGACTCCGATTTTACCTATGTTGGACATACACACCTGAAGAACAGGCACTAGGTGTTTTAGTTAGATTGTTTTTAGTATTTTATTACATTTCTCTCCAAAAGGTATCTTGGGAGTTTCTTTCTTATAGGGAGATGATGACAGCCTAGTTCCAGTCTTTTCACTTTCCACCTCACAAAACCCTATAGGAACAATATAGAAGTAGGCATAGAGAAAATCTACAAACTCTCAAATATGTAACGGTGGGCCAGACCACCCTAAACCAGCAGAATGAGTATGGAAAGCCACAACTGGGAGATCAGCATGGCTGGAACAGTGGGGTGGTCATACTCTGTTCAGTTTTTATTTTACAAAACTCACGTCACTTGATCATTTCCTAATATTCCTCCCTCCCTTCCTGCCCTCTAGGCTGCAGGCTGGTGTTTTGTTGTGTTTTGTTTGTTCATTTGTTTGTTTTTTGGCCATGCTGTGTGGCATGTGGGATCTTAGTTCCCCAACCAGGGATCGAACCTGTGCCCCCTGCACTGGAAGCTCAGAGTCTTAACCACTGGACCACCAGGGAAGTCCCCTGTTTGTTTTTTGAGGCATGGATTAACAGACAGTAGTCATCGTTTTATTGAAAACACTTGTCCAAAAAAATCACTCAGAAAGCTCAGAAGAATTCAGAAAACTTTTAACAAATTTCAAACACACGCAAGATAGAATCACTTTGAGTAGGGGAAGTGGAGGGTTAATTTGACACTCAAGAGCCTCATCAAAAGTAGCAGAGACTGGTGGAGGCAGGGGAGCCACACACAGTGACACGTGTGCACTCACACAGCTTGATGAAGGGCAGGGCACAGACTATCTTGGTCTAGATAACTGTTTCCTCCTTCAGCAGCGTCTCCCTCTGTATGGAGCTCAGCTCTCCTCCCAAACTCTCCACGTTTTCCAGGTGCGAGATCTCTTGGGTCTCCTCAGTACTCTGGGAAATGGGCAACAAATGACAGCTAAGGCAGGCTGTTTCTTGAACGAGGCAGATGGCACCTGGGTGACAGCAAAAGTTTGGGTCAGGTGAGAGAGTGTCAAGCTCAGTGCCTGCCCTAGAGGTCGGAAACTCCCTCCTCTGACCTGACTCCCTCTGGTCTGCACCTGCCCTCCTAGTTCTCCCCTCCAATAAAAGGACAAGGCATACAAATAGATGGATAAACTCATGGAACCGTGGCCAGTGCTGGAAGGCATCTTAGCAATTGTCTAACCATTAATAGGTAAGAAAACAAGGTTTCAGAGAGGAAGGTCAAACACAAAGCCCAGGCCTCTTCATGGCCAACTCACTCAAGACCCTCAGTAAGTGAAAGAAAGGAAGAAGAGGATCAATGTTCATAAGAACAAACAGAGATATCTTGAGTGGATAATAAATGTTGTATTACGGCTAAGACAAAGACAAAAGACAACTATTTTCAGCTTTATAGCAGACTAGCTACTCTCCCACTAAACACAACAAAAATTCTAAATATTTCTTCGAAAACCTATTATTTATAAATGCATCATCAAGCTGACATCAGAGTAAGACATTCTTAGATGCCAAAACCATAGTGATAACAGGAATCTGAAGGGTTAAAGCAACCACACAATTAGCCTTCGCCTTGGAGACACGTGCTCAACCCAGGTGACCCTGAGTTTCCATTCTGCTGGCCTTTCAGGACACGGAAAAAATAAAAGGAAAGCCCAGGTCCTGCTCACAGTGGGGAAATCTAATAAGAGTCGGCCACATGAAACTGGAACTGCAAAGTTACCTGCATTGACTGAGATTTCGCAAACACAGGCTAGCTCTTATGTGGGTCTGCAGCTAAACTAACAATACCTAAGCATTTTGGTAGTTCTGCACCCAAGCACCGGGCAGAAGCAAATGCAAATCCTTTTTTGAGGAAACACTTTAAATATAGGCCTCAAATAATTTCCAACAACGACAACAAAAAAATTTTCCAAGGAAAATGAGTTCACAGTCAAAATCCACAGACCATACCAAGAAACAAGGTACCACAGCAAGAGCCTATAGAAACAGCTGTAGAAACAGCAGCAAATATTTCAGTTGTTAAACTTATAAGACACAGAATATAAAATAAGTATGTTTAACATGTATAATAAAAATATATTCAGAGAACATATTTTGAATATGAGGAAAAAAGCATAAAAGTAACAAGATATACAGGAAAATACAACTTCTAGTTATAAAATAGATTAACTGAAATAAAAATTTAATGGCTAGGTTAAATAGACCAGACACAGCTAAAAAGTGAATGGGTAGAGACTTCCCTGGTGGTCCAGTGGTAAACAATCCACCTTGCAATGCAGGGGACGTCGGTTTGATCCCCGCTCAGGGAACTAAGATCCCACATGCCGTGGG
This sequence comes from Lagenorhynchus albirostris, assembly GCF_949774975.1. Classification (NCBI taxonomy): domain Eukaryota; kingdom Metazoa; phylum Chordata; class Mammalia; order Artiodactyla; family Delphinidae; genus Lagenorhynchus; species Lagenorhynchus albirostris. The sequence continues at coordinate 81,666,247 of NC_083109.1, forward strand.
GCAACCAAGCCTGCATGCCACAACTACTGAGCTCGCGTGCCTCAACTAGAGCCCGCGTGCCGCAAACCACAGAGCCCACGGCTCTGGAACCGGTGCACTACAACTATAGAGCCCACACGCCCTGGAGCCTGTGCACCACAACTAGAGAAGAGAAAACCCACATGCCACAACTAGAGAGAAGCCCGCGTGCCACAACTAAGGCCCAATGCAGCCAAAAATACATTTAAAAAATAATGATAATAATAAATAAATCTTTTTTAAAAAAGTGAATGGGTAAACTTGAAGATACATCTATATAAGGTATTCACAATGCAGCCCAGAATGACAAAGACAGAAAATATGAAAGAGAAATTAAGACATGCAGGATAGAGTAACAAGGTCTAACAGAAATCTTCCTGGAGTTCCACAAAGGACAAAAAGAAAGGGAAAGAAAATGGGGAGGAGATAAAAATGTTTTACAAATGCTGAAAGATATCACTCCTCAGCTTCAGTTCACACATCAAATCATAACACAAACATCCATACCCTGCAAAATACCAAAAAAAGTCTCAGAGAAAAAAAAGTTGCCTCAAAAAGAATGATATTTTTAAAGAGAGCCAACTTCTCAACAATAAGAACAGAAGTGGGAAAGTAATAGAATAATATCTTGAATGCTGAGAGAATAACTGTTAACTTCAAAATGTATATTCAGCAAAACTAACTTTAATAAACAAAAATGAAAGATAATTTCATACAAACAAAATATGAGACAGTGTATCTCTAACTGACCCTCATTAAAAAAGGCAAAAAAGGGCTTCCCTGGTGGCGCAGTGGTTGGGGGTCCGCCTGCCATGCAGGGGACACGGGTTCGTGCCCCGGTCCGGGATGATCCCACATGCCACGGAGCGCCTGGGCCCGTGAGCCATGGCCGCTGAGCCTGCACGTCCGGAGCCTGTGCTCCGCAACGGGAGAGGCCACAGCAGTGAGAGGCCTGCGTACCAAAAAAAAAAAAAAGGCAAAAAAAAAAAATGAGGGCTTCCCTGGTGGCGCAGTGGTTGAGAATCTGCTTGCTAATGCAGGGGACACGGGTTCGAGCCCTGGTCTGGGAAGATCCCACATGCCGCGGAGCAACTAGGCCCGTGAGCCGCAACTACTGAGCCTGCGCGTCTGGAGCCTGTGCTCCTCAACAAGAGAGGCCGTGGTAGTGAGAGGGCCACACATCCCAATGAAGAGTGGCCCCCGCTTGCTGCAACTAGATAAAGCCCTCGCACAGAAACGAAGACCCAACACAGCCCTAAATAAATAAATAAATAAATAAAATACATTAATTGTCAAAAGTAGAGTCATTATCATTATTAAAAAAATGATATAAATGAACTTATTTACAAAACAGAAACAGACTCACAGACTTAGAGAACAAACTTATGGTTACCAGGAGGGAAGGGTTGAGGGAGGGATAGTTAGGGAGTTTAGGATTGACAGGTACACACTGCTATATCTAAAATAGATAACCAACAAGGACCTACTGTATAGCACAGGGAACTCTGCTCAATATTATGTAACAACCTAAATGGGAAAAGAATTTGAAAAAGCATAGATACATGTATAAATGAATCACTTTGCTGTACACCTGAAACACAACATTGTTAATCAACTATACTCCAATATAAACTAAAAAGTTATTAAAAAATCATTATAAAGGATGTACTTCAGGATAATGATCTTAGATAGAAGGTCTGAGGTTTGATGAGCAGCTAAATTGGTAAATATGTGGGTAAATTTAAACAAGTATTAAATGCATAAAATAATAATAATAATAATGTATAGAATTTTTTTAAAAAACAGAAGAAACCAAAACACTGGACAAAATACCATATAAGTTGGGGGGAGGGGCCTTGAATTATTTATGAAGAGAATAAATATGCTGATTAACTAAGCATGTTAAAATGTCAAGAGTAACTATGACACAAATGAAAACAGACCGTATAATTTCCAAACTAACGAGGGAGGAAATGTAATGAGAATTATATACATAAAATTCAATCAACCCAAAGCAAGGCAAGTGAGGTAGAGGGTGGGGAGCAGAAAAAACTGAAAGCACAAACTAAGGTGGTCGAAAAACTACAAATATATCAGTAGTCACAACAAATGTAAATCAACTAAATGCTCCAGATAAAAGACAAAGGTATAATAAGACTAGATGAAAAAAATCCAATCATAAGCTATCTATAAGAGACATCCAAAACGTGAAGACAGAGACAGGTTTAAAGTAAAAGACGTAACAGGCAAATAATAACCTAAAGAATGTAGAGGTAGTTATAGTAATATCAGATAAAACAGACTTTACAACAAAAAGCATTATAAGAAATAAAAAGTATCACAGCATGATGATAAAAAGTTCAATCCACTAGTAAAATATAGCAATTTTAAATCAAGGTTTAAACAAGATAATAAAAAAGCTTGATGTAATGTTTATAGATAAAAGGTTGCATTCACCATGAGACATGAAAACGGACCTCAGACTAGGCTATAAAGCAAGTTAATAAATCTGAAAATATTAGGACTATATAAACCATGATCTCTCATCAAATTGAAACTAAGTTAAAATCATTATCACCAAGATACAATAAAAATTCTATGCTTAGAAATTTAAAAGTATATTTTTAAATAATTCACGGATCAAAGAAAAAATCATAAGGGGAACAAGAAAATATCTGAAATCAAACAACAACAAAAGATATTACACATCAAAATGAGAGCTGCAAATAAAGATGCAATTCTTAGAGGGCAGCTGAAGCTTTAAATGCCTACTTAGAAAAGAAGAAATAATCAATGAGCTTAGATCCTGATTTAGGAAGCTGAAAAAGGAACAGCAGAATAAATACACAAAAAAGTAGTAGGGAGGGAAGTTCAAAATAAGAAGCAAAAAGTAATTAAATAGAAAACAAACAAGGTTTGTTTTCAAGAAAGCTAAGATGCTGGTTTTTTGAAAACACTAAAAAAAACCTGATAAACCTCTAACAAACATAGTAATGAAAAAAGAGAAAATTAGGTGTGAAAGAAGTACATAACTACAGCGACTTCCCTGGTGGCGCAGTGGTTAAGAATCCACCTGCCAATGCAGGGGACACGGTTCGATCCCTGGTCCGGGAGGATCCCACATGCCACCGAGCAACTAAGCCCATGCGCCACAACTACTGAGCCTGAGCACTAAAGTCCGCGAGCCCCAACTACTGAAGCCCCCGTGCTGCAACTACTGAAGCTCGCACACCTAGACCCCATGCTCCACAACAAGAGAAGCCACCGCAATGAGAAGCCCACGCACCACAACGAAGAGTAGCCCCCTCTCACCACAACTAGAGAAAGCCCGCGCACAGCAATGAAGACGCAACGCAGCCAAAAAAAATTTTTTTTAAAGTACATAACTACAGATGCAGCACAAATTAAAAGTTAAAACAGAAAACATTGAGTAATTTTATGTCAATAAAATTTAAAACTTAGATAAAATGTATAAACTTAGAGAAATATATAAATTACCAAAACTGACTCAAGAAGAAATAAAATATCTGAATAGTCCTATAATCATGAAAGAAACTCAGTCATAAACTTAAAATTCTCCCATAGAGAAATGCCATGCTTCTACAGGAAAGCTTAGTTATACAATTAAATAATCAAGGTGGTAAAAATGAATGAAGCTTAGTTCCTCATATTAACATGGAGGAATCTCAAGATTATGCTGATCAAACATAGCAAACTCCAGAAGGAAAAACACAGTTTGATTACATTCATATTAAGCTTTAAAGCATGCAAAACTAAATAGTACCTTGTTTAAGGATATATATGTGTAGTAAACATGATTGGCATAAATTTCTGAAGAATTGAATCCAGAGGGGAGAGAAGAGGAAGTGACCAGGAACAGCCACATGGTAGAGGGGGGAAGACTTCAAAGATATTGAATACTTAATGTTCTAACATGTTTCGTTAATTTTGACAAACCCATTTTTTTTTCACATTTTAAAATCTCTGAAATGAGGATGTACCTTACAAGCTCTAGCACCTTAGAATTATACTTGGTATCAATTTTTCTTTCTCAGTGGTACATAAAATAAGGGTGTAACTTATAAACGATGGATTCGACAAAACGTGGCTAGTTCTCAAGCTATATGGTGGAAATATGGGTGTACAGTTTATTTACAATTACTTGTATCTTACAGATATACTATAAACATTCTTTGTTATATATTCAATGTATAATAAAATCAAGTTAAAATAGGTTCTGATCATGGGTCAGGTTAAAATAGTGGGAAGAAGATTAGGAGTAGGGACAAAATTAGATGGGATTAAGAATTTCGATGATGACGGTTGGTAAAGAAAAAGCGACTGAGTGAGGAATAAGATCACAGATTTCAAGATAAAGAGACAGGAATAGAAAGCCTTAGGAACCGGGATGGTGGTAAGGGAGAGTATGAAAGTGTGCAAGTTTGGTTCTAAAGTCAAGGAGCATAAGAATGGGGAGGACGAGGGTGGGGGACAGGGCTGAGGCCCTAAAGCAGTGCTGTCCAGTAGAAACTTCTGCATCCGCACCGTCCAATGTGGAAGCCACTAGGCACATAATAATGTGGTTTTTGAACATGTGAAATGTGGCTGGCGTGACTGAGGAACTCAATTTCTAACTTGATTTCATTTTAATTAAATAGCCACAAGTGACTACGGTTTTGAACAGCACAGCTCTAGAGCGTCCACAGCTCCTGAATCCAGACAGAGGGCAGGGAGAGGGCACCAGCCCTGGGACACTCACCAGCCACTAGGAACAGAAGGATGCTAAAGCCCAGGACGTAGTAAGGCCACTGCACGAAGAACTGCGGGGGGCTGGGCTTCATCCGCAGACTCCGGATCTCCAGGGCATGCAGCAACAAGGCCAGGAAGGCACAGGCCCCTGTGGGTCACAGGGCGGCAGCCTTGCTCTCCTCCCGTGGCTCCCACCTCCACTCCTCCACTCTAGCCTTCCTACACCTGTGGCTCCTGCCCGCACCCTTGCCCCTTCAGAGCCAATAACCTCCACCCCACATGCCTGTCTCGCCCTCCTTCCCAACTCATCTTAAAGCCCATGTGCCTCACCTCCCAGGGGCCCCATGATCAGAAATCCCCTTCCCGGGTACCCTCTGTGCCTGTGCTCTTGGCTGACTCCAGATGGGGCCCCCTGGGTGTGACGCTTTGGATGAAACTCAACCTGATTTTCCCACTGTGAGCGTTCCACCTCCTCCATCTGATGGGAGCCTCCCAGGGTAGGGCCTTGGTCAGCCTTTTAAAGTCAAAAGGTTCCAGAGGGCAGAGATGATCTCTTCCATTCATTCATCCAAGAAACATTTGTATTTCATTTATATTCTATATTTCAATTCTATTATAACCCTGTACCAGATTCTATGACAGTTGCTGGGATAGAGATTATGGGGAAAAGACCCCCAGACAGATGACACCAAGCCAAGGCTGTGAGGACTGTGTCCGCTGGGAGTGCAGTTAGGATGAGCCCCAAAGCGGGGGAATCACAAACCCTGAGGGGGCGGGTTGGGGTGGGCTACCTCATTGAGAGGGCAGTGGAGGAGAGGGGCCCTAAAAAATCCCCTCTCCAGAGACCACCCACCCCCCATCTCCTGCCGTCTCCCCAGATCCCCCACCCACAAGGCTGGGGCCCGCCTGCTGCTCCCCACCTGTGAGGAAGCTGATGAAGGCTGACACGAGATTGTGCTTCCGGGTCCTCGGAAAGAGCCGAGATGCAAAGGACACCATGACGATGGTGGTGAGGAAAGACAAGATGACAGCGGACAGCAGGAAAACACGGCCCACGATGATGTAAACTGCAGGGGAGGGAGGGAGAGCGGGCTGGCGCCGGGCACCCTGGCCCAGAGGGCAGAGCCCTGCAGCGCCCGGGCAGGGGTGGCCCCGGAGCTGGGTCGCCATCAGGTCCCAAAGCGTGGCCTGGGACCAAGGCTCCGACCCGACTGCTTTGCCCCCAAGCATGCCCTGGGCCCACCATCTTGTTCCCCATGACATGAAAAAAAAGTTAGATGGGCAATTTCAGACACTGAAATTATTAACCAATTCTTAACAAATACTGTTACATGAATCTGGTTGTATCAAAGCGTAGGGGAAAACCATGTATTGTTTGGGGAAAAACGGTGGCTTTAATAAACAACATAAAATGAAACTGTCGTGATAAAATTTGTTGCATGTGGAAATGTGAAGAACTGCATCCGCACTGGTCACACTGAAAGAGTCACTGGTGGAAAATCAGAACTCTGTGAGGTCAGGATATTCTGAACTCTGCAAGGGAGCCCCTCACACCCCTATTTAATTATCCACGTTAACAGCAGTAGTGAAACAGACCGAGGATCGAGGGGAATTCATTCTCCTACTGTTGGCATGATTCAGACCTTGTTAAGGTGAGTCTGTATGACCTCCTGAGCGTGCAGAGGTGAGCGGCTGGGGGAGGGACAAAGAGACAAAGGTGTTGAAGACCCAGATATCCTAGAACCTACCCTGGGATTAAACCAGTGGTTCTCTAGCAAGGGCAGTACTGCCCCCACAGGGGATGTCTGGCAATCCCAGGAGGTAACAGTGGGCATCACAACTAGCGGGGGGCGGGGGGGGGGTGGCGCTAATGGACTCTAGTGAGGAGAAGGCAGGGGCGAATTCAGTTCTGTCCTAGCTGCCCCCACCAGTCCTCTGTCACCCCCCAATGCCCACGCTGGTCCCGTCTCCCAAGCCCCCATCCCCGCCTCCATTTCCCCCATACCGGGTAAGGGTCGTGGCTTCCAGCACTTGATATGGAAGCAGTTCTCAAAGAGGCCACTGAAAAACACTTCCTGGGACTCCTCGTTCACCAGACGAACCCAGAAGGGGAAGATGGAGACCAGCAGTATAAGCAGGTAGCCCAGGGAGGTCAAGGCAGGGGCTATGGCCCAGGTGAACCCCTTCATGTCTTTGTCCTCTAATGTCAGCATCACCTGTGGAGGGGAACAATGAAGGGGGGGTCCTCACGCAGCACGGGGTGAAGGAGATGATGCCCGTGGACATGTTAGCACACGTGAGGCTCGAGAAATGTTGATTTCTTTGCCTTGATTAAACTTACAGCCTTACAGACCTCTTCAGTAGGCCTAAACAATGCATAAAACATTTTCTTCCACTAATTCACTGGGCAATCTTGAGCGTGTGGGGTCCCTTCTTTGAGCCTCAATTTCCACCTCTGTAAAATGTCCACCTCTCCCAGATCTAAAGTTCTAACCTCTCAGTTCTGTTGACACCCACCCACTGGCCACAGAAGAACCTCTCCAGTCAGCTGTCAGCTACTATGTGCCTTTTGAGATTTCAGAATGAGGACCAGGGCAGAGATTAAAACCAGGGCCTGAAGTGCCTTTGCTCAGTGACTGGCCTTTTCTCAGGACCTGGGGTATAGACGGACAGGGGTCCACCTGGCCTGGAGGAGCCCTCTGCTGAAAAATGAGCAGAAAATATGCACACAGAAAGTTTTAAAAATAGTTTTAGAGTTTCACAGACCCTCCTGAAGCCCTAGGTACCCTCTAGGCCTGGAGGTCAAGACCCTCAGTTAAGGATCCCTCATAACTTCTCCATCACCACCAGCTGTCATTAAGGATGTCTTCTTGGAAGGAGCACCTGTGATGTGGAAGCTAAGTGCCGACAGCTGGATTTGGTTCTGGACGCCCGTGACTGTGTCCCAGCTTTATCACTTGCTGGCTGGGTAACCTCGGGGAACTGGCTAAAACTCTCAGGACCTTGGGTCCCCATTTGGAAAAAAGAGGAAATAACACCTGCCTAGTAAGGTCCTTGCCAGGGCCAAGTGAAATGCTGCCAACAATGTGTCAAGCACAGTGCTTAGGGCCCAGGCGTTTGGTTAAAGTTGGAGGGTGAGGGGCCACCAACTTCTCCTAAAATGCAAGCATTCCTGAGGGAAATTCACATCCACCACCCAAGGGCAAATGTATTCAACTAGTCTGCTTTCCTCTCCAGGCTGGCAGGGGAAGGAGAGGGGCGGTTGGAAGCCTGGGTGTGGCAGGCAGGGCGGGCCCTGTCCAGGTGGCCCCCAATGACCCTGGCCACACGGCGGTGCAGAATGGTGACATCAGGGGGTGAGAGACAGGACATGGGAGGTGGAGGACACCCCAAGACAACAGCCCTTCTTTCCAAGTCATGCCCAGAGCCAGGCCTGGAGGCTCCTGCCTAAGCAGACTGCCTGGCAGCACCAAGCTTCGCAGCTGCGCACTGCTGTGCGCAAGACAAGGCCCTCGGAGTGAGGGGTTTCCCTCTCCTCTCCGCCCCTGTGTGTGCCCACACGCTGGGGCCCCTCCACGCTCCCCATGCGGATGCCCCTCTCACTGCAGCCGGGGGAAAGGAGTGTCTGAGGCTTTGAGATCTGCTGATCACCACAGCAGAACAAGCCTGATGGTAGAGGGCAGAGGAAATCTGCTGTCTATAAAAGGGTTAACAACTGTTAACCTCCGACTGCTGTCAGAGTGCTTGGAAACTTTCTAAAGCACTCTCTCCTCTTTCTGTTGTTCATTATTTTCTTTTTTTCAGGTCTTCCCCCCTGAAAAATTTATCCTGCTGTCTCTGCAAAGCTTCCCTTTCGATCTTCCCTCCACCCTCTGGCCAGTACTGATGAGTCACCTGAACTTCAGGGCCTCGGTGTCCTCTAAGAGGATGAAGACCAGAGAGCCTTGAGTCCTGGCTCTAAAGCTCTCCAGGTAGGAGTCATGGCGGCATCTTGACCCCCATCCTCTGGATGGAATAGAGAACCCTGGACATTTTCCGTTGATGGTCTGAGCCCCTTCCTGCCCCCCCGCCCCCACAATGAACCTCAACGTGTCTAAAGCTGAGCTCGGTGTCTTCCCTATTTTAGTCACCCTCTCCTTTCCCCACGCTCTAGCCTGGAGCTCCTGCCGGCTTCTCCATTTCTCCCACACTTCCACCTCCTCAGCATTCCTCACCTTCTCAGCTTTTCTTTCATAAAGTTTCCCACGCACCCAGCCTCCTGCCTCCACACCCGCCATGTCTCCCTTCATTCCCAGAACACCACAGTCACGCCAAGCACCTCCAGCCTTTCCCAGGGGAGGGGGGTGCGGTGCCCTCACTTCACCTCTAGACCTTTTAAATCCCACATCTTCTGCAAAGCTCACCTTGGTCCTGTCCACTCCATGGACCCTCCCAGCCACCAGCCATTAACCATTCATTCCACAAAAGTGCACTGTGTACTTACTGGGCGCCCCATGCCCAGCTTAGGCCAATGGGGAGAATCAGGGATGAAAAAAGACAGGAACTCGCAGGCTCTTGGTAACTACTGGGGAGAAGAGACACATAAACTTGTCACGCGGGACAGCGCTTTCCCTCCCCCCTCTCCCCCCCCCGGGGTGACTGAGAGGCAGGAGCCACCTCCTAGCTGTCTGTCCCCTTGCCCACCCCAGGCTGCTCTCCAGTGAGGGGGACCTTGTGGGCCTTTCTCCGGGGATAGGCCAGCGTCCTGCATGGAGCAGCCCTCAGTGCTGGCTCTGGACGACTGTGCACCAGGGATATACAATTGGGGGACACACTGATATGAGCCAGACTCAAAGGACCATAGACATGTTCATGTAAAGGGGGATTTGGAGAACCCTTTGTACTGATGCGGAAACAGCTGGAAAGAAGAATGGACTGGTCCAGGATCCCAGGCTCAGTCAGAGTGGAGGCAGGGACCACAGTCCTGCACAGCTGCCCCTCCCTCCTCACCTCTTCACTAGTCGCCACTGGCCAGCAGTTCAGTTCGGGATTCCCAAAAGTGGGGGTCAGGGAGAGAGAATGGGGGGAACAGAAAACTACCAACTTTATACTTTGCCAAGGGCATTCAAAACAAAGCAAAACTACTGCCATCTACTCTCACCAATTGTTTTCATTATTATTTTGAAAAGGACCTATGGCACTGTAAAGTAGAAGAGCTGCGTGCTCCGCGGGGCCCGGGTTCCCGCTGGCAGGGTCTCCCTGAGCCATCGCGCCCAGCCCGAGGGCAGCCCTGTCACCGGCCCAGGCCCTGCGCATGCCAGGGACAGATGAGGACTACATAGGGCGAAGAACGAGAGGAGCAACATAGAGCGCATCTCAGGCTGGACCGGGAAGAGACCAGGAGGGAACCATCTGGGCCGCGAGGAGCCTCACTCCCCACTTTTCCCGCCAGTAATTTGAGGCTACTTGGAATGCAGACTAGCTTAGGTTCCGCCAGAGGTTCCTTCCTGCTGACCACCCTCCACCCTTCCGTGGCCCCAAAGCCCCAGTGACATTTTCCAGACCCAAAGATGGGTGCTGACCTGGCCATCAGCCCCCAGATCCAGCCCCGCGGGTCCCAACAGCCGGCCGGTAATGTTTGGGGTTTGGGGGGCCTCTTCCTCTTCCTCGCCCTCCCCCTCCCAACCCGTGACTCCACC